>NC_143019.1:87240022-87556272 GCF_055824585.1 Amblyomma mixtum | reverse complement strand
ACAATACATCATCACACGGACGCATATGATTTACTTGTTAAGAAATTCAACGAAATTTACTCATGTTCCATGAGAGAGGTGAAGCAAAAACTAAGAAACCCTGAAAAGAAGTGGATAACAAATGACATGTTGGCGTTATCGTTTGAAAAAAGCAAGCTTTGGCAACTTTGTAAGTGTAGTCCCTCCGACACTGAGTTACAGAAGTTGTATCGTACAGTTCGGAATAAGCTTACATCAAAGTTAAGATTAGGAAAGCGGCGGTTTTACTCTGCTGAGTTTGTAAAATGCCGCGGTAATATGAAAAAAACGTGGGGACTTCTTCATGACATAATGGGTAAAACTAAGAACAAAAATCTAGATACTGAATTAAGCCGTACCTTTGGCAGTGAAAGTAATCAATCTACGGCGGACTCGTTCAGCGAACAGTTTGCTACATCTGTGAAGGACTTAAAAGCGCAACCACAAGCGCCTCCGGCGCCATACAACGGTCCAAACGTATCAAACTCTGCGTACTTACCGACGGTTGATGACAGTGAGTTATGGAATATTCTTCAGGTCCTCCCACTGAGCAAACCTCCCGGATACGATAAGATCAGACTACGAGATGTAAGAAATAATTACAGCAAACTTAAAATTGTGCTCCTGCATATTCTTAACGGTTGCTTCTCAACAGGGGAAATACCACAAGGTATGAAAATATCCGTTATACGGCCCATCTATAAGTCGGGCAAAAAAACTGATAAGAGGAACTACCGACCAATCGCTATATTGCCTACCATTACTATTTTAATGGAGAAAATCGTATATCAGAGCATGTTGTCGTTTTGTGACAGATTTGATATCCTAAATGGCACACAGTATGGCTTCCGGCTCGAGACTAGCACTGTAGATCTTCTAGAAGATTGTTGTGACAATATTAACATGCATATAGATAGAAATGAGTTTGTCCTTGGATTGTTCTTAGACTTAACCAAAGCTTTCGACACAGTGGACCACGGCATTCTGTTGCAGAAATTAGAGAACATTGGATTTCGCGGACCTTACCTCATATTTTTCTCAAACTACCTTTCAAATCGTGTTCAGGTTGTGCGAGTCAAAGATAATTTCAGCGACTTCAAACCTCTTCTATATGGCGTGCCACAAGGCTCCGTTTTAGGACCTTTCCTTTTCAATATTTATCTAAATGACTTGGCATATCTTAGACTGAATTCGGTACTTTACCAGTACGCTGATGACACAGCGCTCCTTGTTCCGAATGAGTCGTACAACAGGGCTGCAGAGCTGCTACAAACGGATGTTAAAAAAGTGTGTGATTGGTTTTCAGGTAACCAGATTTACATTAACAAGCAGAAAACGGCTCTGGTTTGTTTTAGAAATCCGCACAAAAAGGTCACATTAAAGGAATCTGTTATTGTGCACGGTACTTTCTGCCCTAGATGTCAATGTGTTTCACTGCCCTTGTCTGAAATAGTCAAATATCTAGGTATTCATCTCGACGCCAACATGTCTTGGTCTGCTCATGTTGAGCATCTCATCAAACGACTCCGTGTAACTTCTATGTATCTTTACAGAATGAAATTCAATACTTCTGTTAGGTTGCGTCAGCTTGTGTTTAAGGCTATAGGAGAGTCTATATTAAGGTATGGTGTCACTGTTTATGGCTCATGTGCGTTGTCTAGAAGGAGCCAAATCGATAGATTACTACACAGAATTTCCGCAAACATTTTGTATGGCACGTCTAAGGAGACCTTAGATAGTGCTGAAAGAATGATTGCAGCTGATGTGTACTTCATTCAAGATTTATTTACACATGTAGTAATTAGTAGAAACTACTTTTCTAATAACTTTAAGCTTCCTGTGAACAAACCTAAAATACTAAGAAAAGTAGAGCCGTTTAAGCTTCCCAAGATATATACACACTATGGAAAAAGGTGCCGAATGTTCTACATCCCCTTCCTTTTTAACCAGCTTCCAACAAAAATACTATCATTGCAGACTATCAAAGAGGTCAAATCACAAGTAAAATCCTGGCTAGTTACGTCTAGAACCTTTAAAACGGTACACTGACATAATGGCTCGAAACACTTTGAAGGTCTTGTTGATATGTGTTACGAAGCACGGTTGCTTTTTTTTGTTGTTGTTGTTGCATCCTCATAATCTATGTATTTAACCTACTTTTTCAGTGTGTACAAGTGTGATTGTTGTTCCAATCAATATATGTTTTTGTTTCTTTTTTTCTTTTATATTGCAAACCATGTAATTTTGTCTGTACTGAGTCTGCACTTTGTTTGATTGCCGTGGCCCGCCCACAAGCGCCCTGTCTTGCGCTTCCGCGGGCACACATACTTCCATGTGTAAATATGACAAAATAAATATGTATGTGTATGTGTGTGCATAAAAACACCAGGGACGCTCGCCTTGCAGCACTTTAGAGAGCCAAAGTGGCCCCTGAATTTTTGCTCTTAGTGATGCCCTAGAGACGCGTGCCCAAACCAGCCTGAAGGATACGTTTCAATTGAAAAAAAAAATAGAACGAGCAGAATTATGGGAAGATTAGTTCATTTTCGTTTTAGTCATCGTAGGCACTCTTCATATTTACTTCCAATTCGGCGCAGAGAATTCAGTAGAACGCTATTTGAGGTGGTACCGGTTATTCGAGCATAAGTTTAATGCAAGTGTGTAAGGAAACTAAACATTTTACCCATCACAACTTTTTCTGCTAACTACGACAGCACGGAACATTGCAGGTAAATGCAGTCGGATCCGTCGACATTCGAAGAGTATCCGCTAGGTCCTTTTTTACATCTTTGCAGTGTAACGTGTACTGCTGTACTCTCTGTTCATTTGATGAGATAAAAAAATTGAGGGGGCACTTTTTCTAAAGTGTGTAGAGGCGGAAGCTTTTTCCGCACTACTCTGACTCCCTCTGTGGCATTGGTGACGTCACCACTAGATGACATGACACATAATTAATGACCAATTACTAAGTGCTCAGAAATTAATTATTGATTAATGACTAAATATAAACTGCTAATTAATCACGCTTAAGCTTCGCCTTTAGGAGTGGAACGCGACAGCGTGTTGTAGCGCTGCCAGGGAGCCCAGGGAACACCTCCACCGGTGGGGCGCGATGCATTGCCGATTCGAAACACCTTTGAACGCAACGCTTTTTGGGGAAAGTACTTGGCGCAGTAATTCTCTACAAACTCGGTGGAGACCCGAACGGCACCGTACAGGAAGGGAGGAAGTGGGAGTGAAAGGAGGAGGAGAAAGAGGGGACGAAGAGAATAAAAATTGTATTTGAGGAAAGGAAATTACGCAGTAACCATCTCAATATCTCGGTGGACACCCGTCATTCGTTTAATGACGTCAGCTGCGCTCGTCGATGGTTGGATGGAAACAACTTTATTACACAAAAAAAATCTTCCAGGGTGGTCCCCGACGAGCTTCGCAAGACCCTCAAGGTAGCTCCAATACCAAAAAACATGTATCCCAACCTCCATCGAGGCAAAAGAGAAGCGAGGGCCGAATTCATTGAGAAAACATACGGTCCTCAAGCCGCGACCGTGTATACAGACGCGTCTTGGAGAGGAGGAGATACCAAAATCGCTGTAGCGGCGGTGGTCGATTCGTCATTACGCGAAATGACCAGCGCGTCTCTCCGAGGCTGCACAGCTGCAGAGTCCGAGGTAGTAGCCGTTGCTCTAGCGGTGGCGGAGGGCTATAGAACCGGGCGGTCACTAACAATACTCACGGACTCTCAAACAGCCTGCCGAAATTACATGAATTTCAGGATAGGTCGTCACGCGCTCCGTATACTCCTCGCAGCGAGCGACCGAATTAAAAAAAATTACCAGGAACTTTAGCGGCTAAAGTGGTGAAAGGCGAAAGCCTGAGTGCTGCATTCTGCTACACGATTGTTCACTTCACATTTTGTCGGTGCATTAATTAATTGCCAATTAATGACGCTTAAGCTTCGCCTTTAGGAGTGGAACGCGACAGCGTGCTGTAGCGCTTCCAGGGAGTACACGGAAGGCCACCACCCGTTCGGCGCGATGCGTTGCCCTTTGAACGCAACGCTTTTTAAGGAAAGGAAATGGGGCTGTAATTCTCTGTCCTCTCGGTGGACACCTGAGCCGCAACATACAGGAAGGGAGGAAGTCTGAGTGAAAGAAGAAAGAGGGGCCGTAGTGAAGAAAATGAAAATTGTATTTGAGGACAGGAAATTACGCATTAACTGTCTCACATATCTCAGTAGACACTAGTCGAAAATTGTATTTGAGGGAAGTAAGTTGCGCAGTAACTGTCTCACATATTTCGGTGGACACCCGTCAAAATTCGCGCGTGGTGACGTCACGACAATTTGGACCAATCTGAAACGTGGACAAATACGCCTTGCTCGTCGGTAAATTGGTTTTTGAGGAAAGGCAATGTATCTGTCTCTCATATCTCGGTGGACACCTAAACCTCGCCGTAACGGGAAGGGAGGAAGACGGGAGTGAACGAAGACACCGTATTCACTAGAGGCACCTTTGTTCATTCCAAACCATCAAGCTGGCATGGCGGAGTGGTAGCGTGCTCGACTCGCACTCCGGAGACCGGGGTTCGATTCCCAAGCTCGGCCAATTTCTTACTCGGTTTTATTTATTTATCTGGTCTGACTAGAAAGGTTAATTGGACTAATTGGTTAAGTAAGCAATTAACTATACTCAGCCAAACTTACTTGGAGCAGCACTATACGATCCCTTTAATTGGTTGCATGGTTAGTAGCCAAAGTGCAATTGGCCCCGTTTGAAATTCGCGCACTGTGACGTCACGACCGTTTCGACCAACTGAAAAGCGTGACATTTCTGTCGGCAGCTCCAAATGGCAGCTCCTGCTTACAACGATGAGTGAGACATTAAAGGCTTCCGCCTTAACAAGGAAGAACAAAGCGGCAAGATCTCAGACAAAATTGTGTGGGTACCGGGGCACACGGGGGTGGCAGGGAACCAAGAGGCCGACAGGATAGCTCGAGGATACATTACTTTCCGAGCATCCGACGAGACCGCGGCACTCGCGCCAGCACCCAGGGAATACTCGGTCATATTACAAAACTATAGAGGCAGAAGAATGCGATATCCCCCACCGCACAAATCTCTCAGCAGAGAGGAAGCTGTCACTTGGAGACAATTACAAACAGGCTCTTTCCCAAACCTACATATACTAAACAAAATGCACCCTACGATATACACGCACAAATGTCCCTGGTGCGACGAAAAACCCACTCTATACCGCATCACATGGGCCTGCCAAAACATAGACGTGGTCCCCAAAATACAAAACCCGAGTGCGGAGCAGTGGAAGACTCTGCTGTCTAGCGACCGCTGTGAAGACCAACAAGGTCTGGTACAGCGAGCTCAACGGGCGGCAGTGGCCAGCGGAGCCCTGGACTGAGGGCAACCGACCACTGATTAGAGGCGGACGACTTCGACAGAGAAGGCTCCTGGGGGTAGAACCAAGACGTCTCTGAAGATGCCCCCAAACCGCAGGAAAAACCATTAGTGTAAATAAAGTTTTCCCTTTTTCCCTTGCAGGGTGGTCCCCTACTGGTCCAGGAGTCCATGGGCTTGTGCTTCACGTAAAGCCCGATCCACCAGCCATTTCTGGCAGGCGGGCTGAGCGGTCCGTGAAGCAGCCTCCCAGGAAGAATGAGTGGGATTGGGGATGGGGGGTACTGCCTTTGGGGAAGGACATTCCCAAAGGTAGTGGAAAAGTGTTGATCTGGGCACGCCACAGGTGGTACAATCAGGAGGAAAGGTGGGGGAAAATAAAACAGCCTGTCTGTAATTGTCGCCATGTGGCGCTTGAGCGCTTGATGAGGGCGACAAGGTACTGTGGGGTGGTGGCAGTGTCATGCGGCTGAGTTTGTAGAATGTTGTGATTTGATGCTATGTAGAGAGGACCGATGGGGCATCTGTCCTCTCTACAATGAGTCACCCCAGGCGCTGGATGTAACGCCGGACGGACGAAAGCCATTGAAAAAAGCGCAAAGCATTGCTTGGTGTTCACAGATAGGCATGAAAGAGTCACATGCTCGAGCCAGTGCCTCGGTTGTGCATTGTAGACGGCTGATTCAGTCATAATTCTTGTGAACAAGAACGTCGACAGGGTGCGTTTGGCGATGGATAGTGCGAGGAAACGATTAAGATCGAAACAGAAACCGAAGAAGAACGAGGAGGCAGAAGCAGCGGCAGTAGCGGCGTGAAAAAGAAGCTAGAAAGCTGTTAGCGGACACTACCTTTGCCTCCGTTTCGAGCTTCCGCTCTGTAAAATATGTCCAGCCGGGCTGAACCCCAGCCACCTTTTTATTTTCGCTATTTCATAAAGTTTATTCCCTCTCTCGTGGATTGAAATTGTCTAGGACACCAGCATTTCGCCTCCCTTTCTAGCTGCCCTCTTTCACATCTCTCACGTCACTTGACTCCCAGTGTCCGTTCTTACGAAGCACTCCTCTATAGTACCTCCTTCCAGCTTTCTTAGTTCGCTCCCTCCCTCATCCCTTACTTCGCGGCGTTGTTGAGGTACTGCCCATTTTTTTGAAGCGAAAAGCTTCACTAGGCTCGTCAACACCGCGCTTCGCGCGAGCCGGAGGCCAGATTGGCCGCTTCTGCGCATGCGCTAAACCGAGGGACGTCACGCGCAGCGCAGGTGGCCGCCGACTCGGTAATAAAAAAAACGAATAAAATTAAGCACATAAACGAGAATCAAAAAGAAATGAAAGAAATAAAATATCGGAAATAAAAAATAAATAAAACAACACCGGGTTCTGAAATGAGTTGGTTTGCAAGCGACGCTAAGTGGCGGCCTGTCCTTGTTTGAGGATGTATCGGCTGGATGGTATTTAACCCGTCATAGTCTATAGTGTTGTGGGATCTCTCCATACGACATTAAGCGGCAGAGCCCCGTGAAGCCCTCGGTAAGCACACCAGCTCGGAACGAAAGTTCTTGAGGTAATTCGTGGGCCGCCTCGTTCCCAACGAGGGAGTCGTGCGCAGGAGTCCAGATTATTTGAATTTTTCCTTGCACCTATATAAATGCTGACTCAATCCAACTACCTACCTCTCTTACATCACGCCAGTGTTGATGAATGACACTGACACACCCGATCGTTCTAACATTTGCCACATTCACATAAAAATGTTATGTCCAACTCGGAAGTGTCGCGCTTTGTCCTCGCCGTCTAGATCTGATCATACTGATGCGAACACCCAAAAAAGGTTCATCAGACATCACGAAGAAGTCCGACGTGTAGATAGAGGCTGTTACCGCCTCGTTTCTAAAGCAATAATTACGGCGGTATTAGCAGTCCTCTAATGGGATTGTCGCCCCATTACATCTTCCTTCGATGATTTACAGCAGCCTATACTTAAGCACTGTCCAGAGATTATTCTGCTGCAGGAAATTTGGCTCTCTCCTATTCGGTCCTTCTCACTTAAAAATTTCCGTGTGTGATTGTACGAACGGCAGGGGTACAGTCTTGTTAACATCGATTTCAACAAAATTTTTCTATTATTATTAATATTGTTTGGAATGCTAAAGTTGCCACACGGCATAATACGTGTTGCCAGTAACGAATTTTATAAAACGTTATAAAGAAGCATGCAGCCCTGTTATGCGTAAAAAGCCGCATAAACATCGAGCGTAAATGTTTTTCGTCAGCCACAAGTTGAAATTCGAGTCATTATTGGCACACAGGCATGCCTCTTGAAGAACACCAACGCATACCAAAGAAGTTCCTGGGCACGTCCACAGTAGGTGGTGCACAGTGGTGTCGGAAGCGGGTGCTTCGTAGTGAGCGCATTTTTCCAGCGCAGAAATCTTCTCACTTCATCACTGGTGGCGAACTGCAGACGTAAGGGCCCCTCCAACCCGAAGCCCGCTCAGAGAAACCTCCTCCACCAGTGATATGTTGGGGGAAGAGGTACGTACACGGGGAAATGGGAGCACGTGCACGCTCTGTGAGGGAGGCTGAAGGTGTTGAACGCTCCAGGAGTGGATCTGGTGGTAAACAGGCAGAGGGTGTTTGTGGGAGCATGTCGGCTGCGATGTTACGGACATCTGAGCTAGCTTGAACCATGAGGATAAGTAAAGGCACCGGGTAGGAATGACACGCAGCGTGTATAGCCTAGGAGACTCGAAGGGTACCACGGACTTTCTTCAGCTGGCTAGGACCTTCTTGAGAATGAGTAAACCTGTGCGCCTGGTTATAAGATGGTTTGGCAGGTAAAGCTGCTATGGCATTTAAAATCGCTTGCAGTTCGAAGGCAAGAGGAGATGAAGTGTCAGTACAGTAGGCTTGGCGGCTGTAGACGTGAGGGTGTGTTGGGCTTATAAAAGCAGTTCATTCCTCACTATGGTGTTACGTCTACACCTGTGCAAAGAATACAAGCATAATATTTCGTACAGCGACCTGGTGGTAACGCTGAGAGAACTGTGACTTCTTATAGCGAGCAGGTTTGTTTGAAATAATGTGGCAGTAGTCCCAAGGAGTCGTTTGAGGCCCGAATGTGGGACGAGGGGAAGAAAATTGTTCACGCGCGACAGTGTCACAAAAAGTTATCCGCCCGGATTCTGAGATCTGTGCAGTTGACATCCTTGCACCGCAATGTGCTACTCTAACAGTCGAGAATACCTACAGTTGAGTCCATTGAACTCATTGCTTGGATGCTTTACTCTGCAGTTAAGTTGGTTTTGCGGAGGACTTAAATTAGCATCATGCTGTATGGTGGTTCTGCAGAGTTTTTAGCGGACGAGTACTTTGGTCTTGGATGTTCACATCATCTGCTCGCAAAGCTCCTGGTATTTTATGCTAGAGCTGCGGCCGCAGATAACTGCCATTTGAACAGCCTTGGTGACTGTAGTGCACCTGACACTCCGTGCATTTTTGTAAAAATATTCACTGATACATTTAGCTGCAGTATAAGCCTCCTGGAAATGACAGTGAGTAACTATCAGTTTAAAAATTACGGAAAATGAGCGCAATGTCAATTACTATCAACAAACGGGACTGAAGAAATGACGTGAAGGCAAGCAGTTACGGCACCCCAGAAACTGCTAGCGAAAAATACAATTATTGCGTGAAAATATGGTTATAAAATGCAAATGCTTCTTTTATTTCGAGGTTTCTTAATTTATACAAAAATTTAGAACATATCTTTTTCTTCACTGCTGTTTATTGATCAAAACACCGCGAGCTCTGTGAAGAAAAATTACACGTGTAACTTTGCGAGACAGGAAGACAGCGCAGTCTATCTGGGAACAAAGGCGAGTTAATGATATCCTACTGAATCTATAACAAAAAAAAAATGGGCATGCGCAGTGGATGTATAGTGAAGTTAAGATAATCTCTAATCACTAAGTATAGCGGAGCTCACTACAACAGAACGCAAGCGCAGTAGGTGGCGACACGAGTTAGGTGCGCTGGTGAGTTTACGAAGATTACGCTGGTAGGAAGGCCGTCACTGCAAAACACAGGATTATCTGACAGTATCTGGCAGACCTCTTTACCCAGAAGTGGATATAGTTAGACTGATGATGTTGATGAAGTTCTGAGCTCTGCTTCCGCGGAGCATACAGGTGCATTGGGCTAACTGGGGGGAGAGGACGAAGACGGCTCTTCAGATCATGTAAGGCCAAATTTTGAAACATTCCTTACCTTGCGTGGCTCCCCATACTCGATGTGCGCGCCACTATGTGCGCAAACTTTGAATTTTAGGAGTATTGTTTCAGGCTTTTGCTGGTTTTAGACGAAAGTATAATAAAGTCCTGTCTTTCGGCTTAAAGCTGTACCCGCGAGTACAAGCTGCTTTGTTACGTTTTCAATCTCTTGCGAAGGGTGAGAAACGTTTCAGAGTGGCGCTACGCAATGCGCATGCGGATGCAAAGGGTAGCGGCAGTGCGGCGAAGAAAGTTAGCAATTACGAGGTGGCGTTGCAGCTGTCTTGAGAAAATGACGCAGTAAACGTTTCGTCAAGGCTTGCATATTAAGCGCGTTTAAAAAAAAAAGCTAGTTGCGGAAGTGTTGTACGCCTGCGTATCGCGAAACTCAGGACAGCAAGTTGCAAAGCTGAAAGCGCAGTGCTACACAGAAGTGGCGCTGCACCATCGGTGTTAAAGTCATTGAATGCTATTCCAACCACTATACTCAACAAAGAGACCCAGGTTGCCCTTCCCGAGCAAACCTCTCGCGACCAATCATTACTTTATCTGCCACCTGTCACGGTGGGCCATTCGCTCATAATCGGGTAGGCAGGTTGCCACCTGGCACATAGGTTGCTTCTCTGTGGACTTTTCGTTTATTTTTTCTCAAGGTCAGCAAATCTGACACCGGCTTTACTGCGCCACACGCTCCTGAGCGATAGCGAGTTAAAAAAAAAATTGAGACCTCCCAAACTCATTGGCGGCTTCAGCGGAAGTGCCTGGCAGGCAGCGACTCCATACACGATACCAGTGAAAAAGAAATGATATGAAGACCTGCGTACATTAAGAAAAAACATACAGTAGAATTAGTATAGTGCCTGTGATCAAAAATTATTGTTCAGCAAAACAAAATGAGACGCGGAAGCGCCGCAATGTTTGTGAGAAAAAATTGCCAGAAGAGCACTTGACACAAGCCCACACCTATTAGACTGCCAGTGGTGCAAATGAGATTGGAATGAAGGAACACAAGCTATGATGTAATGAAGTTATTTCGAAAGGGAAGTCTTTAAAGACAGGTAGTAGGTCTTCGCGGTCCTTTTAAATAACAGTCGTTTTAAACGGGAATCAGCGCAATAACGACCTTTATGGAGACGGAAGCGCTGCTTAGAAAATTAGAATTATCGTGCTTGCATATAAAGTTACACAATTACAGCGTTGTAATAAATTAATTACAGCGCACTTCCATCGTACGCTGCGCTCTTTATTCTCTCTGCCTGTTACGCCAACGACGCCGTTCAACCCAGGAACGGGCGCCAATGAGCTGCGCTTAAAATTAACAGATCACTGCTCCGCCTATGTAAAACGGAATTCAGGGGCAGCAAATTGCTGTGCTTTATTCGCCGTTCGCCGTGCAAGCGGAGCTGGACCGTCCAGGCCTGTCGCTAAAGCTCGGTTTAATGACTCTAATCGGGGGGCCACTACCCCAGTAGAGTAAATGGAAAAGCCTGGAAATAAATACCATTTACTGTACGATGCATCATGCAGCCCTCTATCCGTGGAAACGGCCATGAACAAAGCGCTAGTTCGGGCCTGTGGTCACAAACGACGACACAAGTACGTAGGGAGTTAAATCCCTCACCGAAAAAAAGTACCGACAATGCAGCGACGCTATGGCTACGCTCCTTCCCTCCGATTTCTCTCTCGTTTCCGCGATGGTCACACCTTGCGTAGGTCTAGGTATACTCAAACAGGTTCCACTTACGTTGCAGATAAGTTAAGCGGACTGTTTATTTTGATTGCAAAAACGGCGCTATTAAATGGACCACTCATATTAAGGAATGCATACAATTTTTATTTGCATTTTCTATTTCAATGTGGAACGTTGGGTCATGTAGGTTTAGACATTAGCAGGTTACTGGTAGGCTTTTGCAAGGACTATATCAAGAAGTTCTTCTTGCTTTATTTGTTCCTCAAAGACAGTTTAATAGGGGCCAAGGCTACCGGCTTAAAACACTGACGAAGAAACTGGCACCTTGTACGAGTTTCTTCATACAATGAACAATCCTTAGACATGACCGCTTGAAATATTTAAAACTAGAGCGCAATTAGTGTTGCGCTTAAAACTATTGCGACTGATAAAACTTTGATAACTCATGTGAAGCAGAAGTGTTTTCTCAAGTAATTTATTTATTCCATTCTACACCAAACAATTGCCGTGCACCACCTTTCATAGTGATGCTTAGGCTTCTGTTTGTGAGCTTCCAAGAGTAGAAGTTAGGACGAATTGGTTGTACATGAGAAGGGTCGCAACAGAACCGGACGCATACTGCGCTGTGTGTGTCCGCTTCTCGCGTTCTTGCTGCTCTTTTGGCACTTTGACAACTGTTATGATGATGTTACTGTTGTGAGAATCAACCATTGGCCATTATTGACTCGCTGACCACCCGGCGCACCACGGAGAGTCGAAATCGTTCATTTGGCCCCAAGGAAGAGTCTCCAGGATTGGAGGGCAGTGTCATTCGGGGGAATATCATCTGCTACGAGCATAGATCAGTATTTGAGGGCTGTGGATGAAATCGGCAAATATGTTTGGTTTAGATGTCAGGACACCTTTCCCACGCCCACACCCCCACACACACGCACATACGCAAGCCTGGCTGAACTGGAGGAGCCATAAGTTTTTTGGTATTCGCGCTATTAATCCAGTAAAGGAAGGCCGGAAGGTATGGCACAACAGGTGGACTGGGAGAGTAGAATCCATTCGTATATGGGTATTTGTTGAAAGTTGAAAGCAGCCAAATGTATGAGAGTAATATATTGGCAGTTATGCTTGAAATATATTTTGTTTTTACTGAATATCCCTTAAGGCCCTCACGACTGAAGGTATTACAAAGAGTACAGGCAATAGACCGAAGCACCAAAAAATGAAACGACAAAAGCAAAAGACAAACAAACAAAAGCATGATAATAGCAGCAAGCAGTAAAAAGAACACCAGGTAATCCAAATTGCTAAAACAATAGCCTTGAGATGAAACAAGAAGAAAGAACATTAATGGAAATACAATGGAAAGTGGATGCAGTACATTGAGAGAGAGAAAGGAATTTTAATGAGAAGAAAACGAGGAGAGGTCGGAATACACCGATTCTGAACAAAGTACGCAAGAAGTTAAGCAGTAGTTATGGCAAACATGAGAGTAAATTGCAGTTGCAACATGTGAAGGCAGGGCGTTTCAGTCAGCTATTCATGGTATGAGTGAACGCGCGTAGTTGAATTTGTGACAGGAAGAACGCTTCACATTAAAGGGATGGTCGCGTCGTACAAAAATGGAAGAAGGAATACAAAACAGTTGTTATGAAGCGTCGAGTGATGATGCAGTTTAAGAAAAACTGATAATCGTACAATTTTTCGGCACAGACAACTCCTGAAGACCTGCGCTTTTCATCAAGGCTGTGATGCTGACATGATGTGAATAACTGAGTAAATAAAACGAACTGCGTGGTTCCGCAGTGCTTAGGTCCCAAGTAGCCAAAGCAAATTCAATTTTTTGTCGACTTAGAGTGGTGTAACCACATGTTCGGAGGTGGCAGGGAGTATGCTATAGGTTATATTTTAAGAGATCTAGTGACCGATTAGCGAACAAAGACATTACTAGCACGCGAAGTTTTCCCCAAGAAAAAGCACGTATCTTTTGTTTACTTTGCTTTATGCTGAAACCAAAGAATTTAGGGCTTGTTTAATTACAATATGTGTTGGGAATGCGATAGCATTAACCGCAACTTAAAATATTCCACATCTGCCTAATAGTCGAAATTGATGTCAAAGAATTAAGTACATTACAGTGATATCGTATTAAAACAGCTGCGAAAGTAAGCAGCATTCTACAACCTACTACAGGCCGCGTGGAAACGAGTTGGAGGCAGGCGCCATTGTTTTATATGCGACGTAATTGAGAGGAGTGAGACATCGTCCCATTCTGCCCTCTGATCTCGTCAGCAAGCCGCAGTGAATGGTAAAGTTATAATTTAGAGGCATAAGGACAGTTGACAGTTTGCGTGGAGTGAAAGGATATGACCAACTTAAAATGTAGAGAGTAAATGAAGAGAGTAAATGTAGAGTAATTTCCCAGCGGTTTGTTATAAGTGCTTTTATTTGTGGGCAGTTTCGCATTAGGCTAGTTTTTTTTCCATGTGAGCGCCACTCAATGTTAATTTATGCGGTTAGTAAACGTGCCGCATCAAGTTGCATCGCGCGAAAGCGTACTTGGCTTGGATATTTCTGTGCAAATTAGTATAGACTATATATTTTAAAATGGCAGACTGATGGGGGAGTCTGTGCTTTATTATTAGCTTAAATGCGCGGAAAAGCTACACAATAGAGGAAACACCTGTAGCGAATTTATGGTTTTTTCTGTATTTTGTCTTTTTTCTGGCGGATTTTGCGTAATAAATTTTAGTTGCGTGAATTCGCACAAAGGATTGTACGCAGCCCATTTACTGGGACCAGTATTGTTAATATATTTTTTGGGGGGAGGAGAGAGGGTGGGGGAAGAATACAAAACAAATTGAAAATAAAAGGCTGCGAATTTGGAATAAAACGGTCGGAGAATGTGCAAGCACCTAGCAGACTGATACTAAAGGCTGTGTAGTCCAAAGCGTGGACGGTTTCCGAGCAATTATGAAGTTTATGAAAAGAAAAAAATACCGCAGCACCTACTGAAAGTCGCAGGAATACGTGAGTGGCGTACAGAACTAAAATATCAAACTCTTGTTCCCACAGCGACAAAAATATTGTGGAGGAAGAAAATGACGGAAGTTTCCGTTCGCATTAATTATAGACTTTGCTGCCTACAATAGAAACTGGCAAAATATTTCTTAGTATTTTCATGCGGCACCCATTTGCCCCTTTGTGCGTCCCTCTCCTAGCTGAGAGGCTGAAGTGGTAGAAAAATTTACAAAAATTGTTGAATATCCGCACATTTACACGCCTTATCTTGTTCCTGTGGGTGAAACGGAGAAAATGAAATTCTTTATAACGTTGCCAATCCTACTGGCTCTCCCTATCTGGTGGTTTTGGGGATGTAGAAAGATTAATACGTTTTTGCACGGCTTTGTGGTGAGCGCTTGCTTTCAGCATATCCCGAAATGAAGGAATCCTTGCAGTAGCCATAAACCCGGGCGCAGCCATACGGCATCGAAAAGAAACCTACACAGCTTTCTAAATCCTTCGTGAAAATAAAAATTCATCTTAGTCCCAAGCTCGACCTCAAGATCACGGCGACAAAAGCGGCCAGGATGACCGCTTCTGTTAACTCTTCTGACCTCTGTTCCTTAAACTCTTCTAATTAAATGCTAAATGAAATGAAAGATAAATAATATTATAAAGTATGTAGGTTTCAACGAAATAATACGACTGTAAAGGTGCATGATGAATGGAAAGAAACGGTGTCAGGCTTTTGAAATATTTGCAGTAGAATAAAATCGGTCTGTTTTACTATGGCCATTTCATTGAAGCTGAAAGAGAATGGTCACAGAAAATTGTTCATTATCAAGAAATGTTTATCTCAAACCACACTTCCGAGAAACATAATGCAAGTATCGATTATGTAACCCAAGCTTTCCAATAGAGTAGATGCAAAAAGTTTGGCAGCGAAACTGCCAGAATCAGTTGCCTATTTTTTTTAACAAGTTGTTTTATTACGACGTTTTACCGGGATTTGGTTTACCATATTTAACTTCGTTGTTACTGCTATTCATTCTGTATACTTTGGCTACTTGCAACGGTTACTGCCTCAAGTCTCGACATGAGAACTAGTACAATAGGCACGCCGGTTCATTCACATTTCACTGCAAGTGTTTTACTATAGCTTAGCTGAACTTGTATTGTACTTTGCTTTGCAACAACTTCGTCGGTTTAATTTAATCTTGCTTTTCTCATGCTGTTTGATTCACTTTTGTCGCCATGGTTTCGTATTAAGTTTGTTTACCTTGTTACTTCCGTATTATTAGCCTATCAGTGAACTGCACGGACCTCCAAGACGTTGATATGAGCACAGAGTATGGATGGATACGTATTACGTTTCTGGGCGATTCGACAAATGACGAGCAAGCGGCGACACCGAAGGTTGTCTGGAATGCCTTTATTCCATCTCGGCAGCCGGGCAGGAAAGAGCGGCGCAGCGCTCTGCCGTGGTGTTTATATAGCCCGCGATATCGGCGTCTTTTATACGCGTCACAATGAATAAGCAATCAGCAATACGTTCTGCGCGACAGAGGCTGTTATCGCCAGAAGAACGCAACAACGGATATCTTGAGATCGTTTGAAGGAGGGTAGCAGCGGGTGCTACTGAGCTAAGTATCCTATTTCTTTCTTCATACCTTTCCAAGTTAGTTTAAACGCTTAAGTGTAGTATTAAAAATGCAGCGTTTTTAATATTTTTCATTTGTATACAAAAGGCCGCGAAAGATATAGTGGTGTCTCTTGCAGCCACGTGCGCAATCGGCGATGTTAGACTCATTTGCAGCCTAAAACGGGCCGCCGAAGGGATCTGGGAACACTTCAGTGTTTTCAAAGACTGGACGTGCGAATTGTAGCAGCCCTTGTTGCCGTACTGGCTGCCGACATTGGTGGAGAATCGACCGTCACAGGTAATAGTTGATGATCACGCTCTCGTAGAGCTCAGCTAAGCACGAGAAGGTAACTATCGTTGGTTTGGTTGGTTTATGGGGTTTAACGTCCCAAAGCGACTAAGGCTATGAGAGACGCCGTAGTGGAGGGCTCCGGAAATTTCGACCACCTGGGGTTCCTTAACGTGCACTGACATCGCACAGTACACGGGCCTCTAGAATTTCTCCTCCAAAGAAATTCTAGCCGCCGCGACCGGGATCGAACCCGCGTCTTTTGGGTCAGCAGCGAGCACCATAACCACTGAGCCACCGCGGCGGCAGTAGGTAACTATCGTTAATAAAATTCTGTTACTTAACTTTAAGCGCCGCTTCCACCCGTAACTGTTGCCTAGGCTAGAATCCTAGAACCCGAAAGTACGACGTGTGCGACGACGTCACATCGATAAGAATAACACCGTAAAGTATTTTGCAATGACACAAGGCATACTAACGCATCAATTGACAGAATAAGGATTAAAATTAGAGCGAAAAATTTCTTGTTCAGAAAATTAAGAGAAATTTCGAATAGCAGTGTAAAAGAACCCCCTTCTTTTACCCCCTTCTTTTACACTGCTATTCGAAATTTCTCTCCTAATTTTCTGAACAAGAAATTTTTCGCTTTAATTTTAATCCTTATTCTGTCAATTGATGCGTTAGTATGCCTTGGGGGGGGGGGGGGGGGACAACGCATACTGGGAAGAACTCACAAGATTCTAACGCCAAAAAAAAGGAAAAAGAGCGGCAATGAAATGAGTTCTAAGTGTCCAGCGACCACCATGTCATGGGGACAGAGGGCGCGCACTTTTTCCTTTTTTCCCCTTTGTTCCCTTCCCCAAGTGTAGGGTAGCCAACTGGGCATCGCCTGGTTAATCTCCCTGCCTTTCCGTCCATTTCTCTCTCTCTCTAACGCCAAAAAAAATATGCCATGAAATAGAAGCATGGCATAATTTTAAACAATAAACGAAACACGAGTAAACAGCAATGTAGTGGGGGAAAAGAATACTAGGACCGCTGCTGGAGCAGCGCTCATAGAAACCCAGGTCTTCTCGTTCTTTCATTTCAAAATATTGTCTCTAAAATGTGCACAGATTTGTATATTATAATATCACTGCCTCGCTGGTATCTGCATGCCCGTGACTTCGGCGGTATTAAGTAGGTGGCTGTCAGGTGAACTGGGAAGCGCACGTAGCAATCAGCCGTGAAGTGACAATCCTACAGCTCGACACGATGTGTACTTACGTTTCTCACCAGGGCGTTCTTTTATTTTTTTATTATATGCAGGGACGTTGCTGCCTGGAATCTGGACTACCGTGCATTTTGGACCCTCGGAAAAGATTAGTTGATAGGAATTTCCTGTGCAGAAAGAAGTGCCGAAAGAAGAACAACACAATGCTTACATACTGCTCATGGACATCGGTATTGCAGTGCAGTTGTGAATGTTAGGTGTGTTATTTTTGGAAAATATCGATTTTAGCCACATGGCTTTAAATGGTGTGAGGTGAGCGGTTCATTTTTGTTCGAGCAGCCTTGGTATTGGTCATGAGCGGATACCCCATAACTATTTAATGATTACTGAAGGTAAAGGAAGCAGGGTGGTGTATTCGTTAACATTTACCAGAGTTCGCGCTTTGGCCGGAACTACTACAACGTTACACAAGTTTCAGGAAGTGTGAGGATGTGACAGTTGTGTAAATAACACTTTTATTGGGCTCTAGCGCGAAACGTTACGCCATACAAGGGGTCTGCATAGGAAATGCAATACAACCAGGTAAAAAATCAAAAAACCGTGTTGGCAGCA
The DNA here is from genome assembly GCF_055824585.1 of Amblyomma mixtum. Lineage (NCBI taxonomy): Eukaryota > Metazoa > Arthropoda > Arachnida > Ixodida > Ixodidae > Amblyomma > Amblyomma mixtum. The sequence goes on along the minus strand of NC_143019.1, from coordinate 87,538,130 downwards.
GCTCTATGACCGTTCGTCAGAGAGAAGTGTCGTCGTTCCGCCAACACTGCGAGTCAGATTTTTTACGTTGACGTACTGCGCGTGCACTAGGATGTTTATGAAAACAATAGTACGCAAAACACGCGCCGTGCACAAAGCAGGAAATGACAACGTAGCCATTTATTCCACGTTTTGGTATGATTGGTCGCTGAAGGTCCTTTCAAAAAGGAATCATGTTTGATTTCGGCCAATTATGCGGAATACACTGCAAGGAATTGGTGGAGGAGGAGGATTCAGGTAATTATAATGTGAAAGAAATGCGTTTCACAGCCGTTGAACACTGTTTGTCCTGTCAGTCTCGAATGAGACGGTGCTGGGCCCTAGTCACCACGCACGCCTGCAAGAAATATTGATGGGCATGTCTCGTCGATCCGCAAGATGAGATGCCTACACGAGCCAAGTCTAAGCTACAGTGGCCCAACGTTCTCCATCTGTGGCATGCAATGTATTCACGTCACTTTTGTACCACCTTTGCAGCAATTGCATTCTTGAAATTGCTTAACTCTTCCTCTGCAATTTAGATGTACGCAAACAGTGTCTCCGTTTTGCTCTTCCTGATATTGCGCGATGGCCTCAGTGTATTTGTGGTTGTTGTGGAAAGACGTGGGCTGCACGCGTTAGCGCTGCAACGTTGTGGCAGACACGCGGCAACAGTCGTGGTGGTGGTGGTGAAAATATTTCAATGGAATTGTTTAGGAGGCTGTAGCGGCGGTTGGAGCTATCAGTCCGGAACCCGACTGGCGTAGGCTGCTGTCCGGGCTCCTTCGATGAGTTCTTTTTGAATCGTTTCGTCAGAGCGGCCTCCCACGTCTGCTGCGCTGGCTGGTTATTAACAGTGACCGCCTTATTTCGTTGGCAGCCCCATACCATATGGTACAGGTCCGCCTTCTCCCCGCAGAATTTGTAGTGAGTCAAATGACGCCGGGTCTATTGCGTGTAGTCTCCGTGGGTTGTTGTCAGTGTCAGTATACACCTTTCGGAGGCGTAGTTCCTCCCCTTTGTCTTAGCAGGCGGAGGGTAGACCCGACGGGATAATCTTAGGTGCTGAAATATGGTGGTGTAAGTTAGTAGTGGGGTAGGAGATTGCACGGAATCCGTCTGGGTGCCCGGAGGAGAAATGCTCGGGCTGAGACATGTGCGCTCTCGTTCCTTGGGATGCCCAAGTTACATGGTACCCATATTAAGTGTTTGTGTGTGTGTTAGTAGCCATGGGTGTAGCTATATTACAGGAATTTAACTGCTAGCGGTGCGGTCCTGCCCATGAGGGAATTGCGACACGCTGTCTGTGAATCTGCAAGAATGTGTTCCGAGCTATTGTGTGTTGAAGCTAGAGCAGTCGCCACTTCTTCCGCAGCCAGTATGTGCTCGCTAGCCAATACTCGTCCGTCGACTTTTTTATTTTGGTGCACTACCGCGACGGCCGTCATTCCCTGCTCAGGACCCGCAGCATCGACACAGAACATGCCGGAGTGCCTTTTCATAGCTACGGCTCGTGCTTGTCGTCTTGAGTGGTGAGAATCGGGGTGCATATTCCTGGGCAGTGGAGCTGCCTTGAATTTTCCTCTCCTTGAGGCTGTCATGTCGATTTTGGTGTCAAGCTTCGGGGGGCAATTGATGTTTAAATCACTGAGGTCTGGTCGGTCAGTCGGAGTAGAGGAGAGCCATACCACCTGCGCTGTGATGTGTGCTTCCATCAGCTCGTCTATCGTGTTGTACACGGCCAGTCGTAAGAGCCGTTCCGACGACGCCGCAATAGTGAGGTCCAGGGATTTTTTGTAGGCTGTCCTGATTATAATGTAGAGGTTCTTGATGTCACGCTTCTTGAGGCGGAGGTAGGGTGCTGCGTAGACGACGCGGCTTACGACGAAAGCCTTCACCAGTCGCAGAGTATCTTTTCGCATCCCTGATTTCCGTGTTGTTATCCTGGCGACTTAATCGCTTATGAGCCGGAGTTTCTATAGGTTGAAAAGGATGTAGCCGTTGTTATTTATGTACAGACCCTGTATCTTGAGGGTATGAACTTCCTTGATGGGTGTGTTGTCAACGCGGATGTCGATGGTGTCCTGATTCTTGCGTTGGCGGAAGACAGTTCACATTTTTCGGGACAGCACGTTAGTTCACACGCCTGTGCAAAACTTTAAACACTTATTGCCGCTGTCTGTGGTTGCTCTTCCATCATTCCCATACTTTTCGTCGTTGTCCAGATGGTTTTATCATCAGCGTACAGAGCGTGGCGTATGCTCTCTGCCTGATCGAGAAGGGATGGGAGATTAAGGAGTGCAATGTTGAAGAGAAGTGGGGATTGTACTGCCCCTTTCGGAGTGCCGCCGCGGTGGCTCACCGGTTATGGTGCCCGGCTGCTGACCCAAAAAACGCGGGTTCGAACCCGGCCGCGGCGGCTAGAATTTCTTTGGAATAGAAATTCTCGAGGCCCGTGTACTGTGCGATGCCAGTGCACGTTAAAGAGCCCCAGGTGGTCGAAATTTCCGGAGCCCTCCACTACGGCGTCTCTCATAGCCTTAGTCGCTTTGGGACGTTAAACCCTATAAACCAACCCAAACCTTTCGGAGTGCCTCTCGAGCCCATCTTCACTTGTGTTGTTTGTTTTGTGCCAGTGCTGATTTTGACAGTTCTGTCTGTGAGGAAATCGCAGATGTACGAGTAGACTCGTTGGCCACAGTTAGTGCGGTGGAGGTTGTTGAAGATCGTGGTGCTTGACGTTGTCAAAGGCTCCCTTCAAGTCGAGGGCTAGAAGTGCTCGGTTACTGTTTCTGCGTGCAGGATCAGTGACTTCGCGTTTGAGTTGCAGAAGCACATCAGGGGTGGACAAGTGTGCCTTGAATCCAAGCATCGTATGGAACAGTAGCTCGTTGTCCTCAATATAGTTGGAAAGACGCACGTGGACTTCCTTTTACATGAGTTTGCCTGCGCACTATGTGAGGGATATGGGGCGCAGGTTTTCGATGATGATTTTCTTGCCGAGTCTGGGAACAAAATGTACATTGCCTGTTTTCCATGCTTGTGCAAGTGTGCCTGTGCGGCATCATTCGTTTATGTGATCCGTGAGTTTTAGCAGAGCCTCCTTGCCAAGGTTTGCTAGAAGTCCGACCGTAATTTTGTCTTGTGCCAGGGCTGTGCCTCGGCGCATATCTGCTTGTGCTGCAATGGTTTCCTCTAAAGTGAAGTCTCTATCTAGGTCTTCGTTCGGTTCCCCACGGAACTCTTACTGCAGGGTTGTGGGTCTCTCGTGGTGCAGATATAGTGACGCGTTAGTTCATCCACGAGTTCGTGATCCGTGCCTTGAAAGCTGTGGAAGGCTCGATGCAAATTTCTGTGTTGTTCACTCTTCGCTTTGAGAGGGTCAATTAGGCTTCGCAGAAGGTTCCATGTAGCCTTGGTGTCTAGGCGACCTTTGAGGGATTCGCACGTTGTTAGCCAATTGGCACGAGCGAGGTCTCATGCGTATTGTTCCGCTTGAATAGTAAGCTTGGTTATTCGAATTCTGAGTTTTCTATTGCGTTTTTGTTTGTTCCACCGCTTGATAAGACTACGTCTGACGTCCCAAATGTGTAGGAGGTGCTTGTAAACAGCTGGGTGGCCCTTCGTGGTGGCGAGCGATTTTGTGAGCTTTTCTTGAAGGTCAAGAATGGAGGCCGCCCAATCTTCGTAGCTGGTTATTTGTTCCGATTTAGCTAGTCTGGTGTCTTTGTTGAATGTATACCAGCCGGTAATTCTTGCTTGCCCTCATGGTTTGCACTGCTTGATGCTTTCGAAGATGGCCTACATAAAGTAGTGATCCCTGCCTAGGGTTTCTCCTGTATTGAGCCACTCATAGTTTCGGGCATTGCGGACGAGTGTGAGGTTGGGAGAAGTGTCCCGCGTTATGCTCGTGCCGACTCGCGTCGGGTACTGCGGGTCCGTGAGTAGGGTCAAGGCCATGTCAGCGATGGCGGATGCTAGTTTCTGCCTTTCGCGTCTTCCCCCGGGGTATCCCCATAGGGGGCTAGAAGGATAAAAGTAGGCAACTACAGATAGGGAAGCTTTCTTTGCTTCTCTTAGTGCTTTAAGAAAGATCGCGTCGAAGGCTACGCGGTGGTGTTTGGGGCGACTATACATATTGAGTATATAGGTTCCTTTGTTGTTTCTGTGTCATATTCAATGTTGCTGTCTAGAATAAGCTTAAGGTCTACACTGGCTGCCGTGCATGATTTATGGACCAATATGCATGTCGAGGGATTTGTTTCATGTGTTTAGTATCCTGTGACCTTAGTCTCAATATTCACTTCTTGCTGGGCTATTATTTTCGGCGGATCGGCTTGAGAGTCTATGTATTGTTGTAATGTTTCTCTCTTCTGTTAATAGTACCCTGCAGTTCCATTGTAGGATGGTGAGTTTAGGCCTGGATTGTGGCGCCATGTCGAGGATTAGAAAAGTGGGTCTGATCATGTGGTGCGCCGTCAGGTTCTTGATATAGCTGAGTGCTTAGTAGGCGACGAGTTCTCAATTTGCCCTGTAGCTTTGTGCCCTTGTTGTGAAAAACAACTGATAATTCCTGAAGTTTTCGGTCAATTCTGAGCTTCTGGGCCAGCATCCTGATTAGAACTTGTTAGAGATTTTCCATCATAGATTTAATAACTGATTCGAACATGCTATTGATTGTCTTCTCGATCATAATTTGTAATTTAATCTCGATGAGGTCTTGAACTGTGCTCGCCAAGCGGGTGACGAGTTTCTGGGCTTGAGGGGGCTCTGTATATTGCAGCTTTGGTGTCTGCGGTGGTGCTGCCGGCGGAGTTGGTGCCTGGTGCGGTAAGTCTGGTAGAGTTGCTTGCCTCTCGGGGGTGCTAATGTCTAACAGCTGTGAGAACGGAAGGGGCAGCTCTGCGTTATCTTCTTCCATCGGACATGCCTGTTGCTTCGATAGAGGTAATGCATTATTTGGATTGGCTGCGATGCCTAACTGCTATTTTAATGTGCTATTTTCTGATTTCAGTTGTTCAATCTCTGCTTTCAGTCTATTGTAAGCCAAAGCTTCGGGGGAGGAGGCAGCTAGATCTGCCCAGCTCACCTTGCTGCCGTTGCGCTGCTCCTTGCTTTGGGGTCCTGTTGTCTTCTCGGCTCGACGGCTGGACGGCTGGACGGCTTGACGGTGGTTCGACACCTTATCGGTAGTCCGAAGTCTATTGCTCGAAGAGCGTGAGCCGGGTGCTTCTGAGTTGTTGCTGGAGGACTGGGCCTGGTGGGTCAGTCGGCCCCCGCTGCTCGATGGGCCTCTGCTGCCGGACCGGTTGCGAAGCCTGGATCTTGACCGGTGGCTGACTTGTCCTGTCTTGGGCTTGGTTGGTACTTTTACTTGCATTGATCCGACCCCATAGGATGCGGACCTTCGCAGACCATGCATTTGGGTTGGCAGTCCTGGAATTCTGGAGCATCTTACTGACCGCACTGCGGAGATCTTGAGTTCGAAGGGCAAGGGCAAACATCTGTCCGGTGCCCAAGTTTTCCGCACAGTGCGCAGGCTGGCGTTGTTTTCTAGCATAGGCGCACGGGAACCGCTTCACCATAGTAGAAGACGTGAAATGTGACCTTTCTTCCGTCAATAGAAAAGATGGGCTCGAAGAGAAGATGAAGCAAAAGTTTGATATACGCTTTCGAACGACGTTCGACGTTCAGACAACCCAGTGGGGAAATACCACAAATCTAGTCTTGCAGAGGGACTCGATGATCCTGCCTGCTTTCTCGCTAGTGTTTAGACGGCGGCGAAATAATTTACCAACCACCGATCGGTGTCCGTAGCCATTAAGCCAAGCAGGCAGCAATAAAATGATACTAAGCAACACCTAAACGTGTGTAGTCTATGTCTAACCGCCAGCCTGAGGTTAAACCTAGGCTTAACCAGGTGACACAAACGCTTTCGCTTCCATAACCACAGCTAAGTTCTTGTAATTTTTATTGCGTAAGCAATACTGCGCCAGGTTTCGAGCCTTCGCGTAGGCCCCGGCGGTGGCCACGGTTGACCTTGAACAGCGTTGCTTAAGCCGCGCTCCGCCAGATGGCAGCGCCGTCGGTGCGCCGCGCGGCAGCGGCGCCGAGCAGTTTGCTCTGTCTACGACAGATGGCGCCACTAGGAGGTCCGCCACTTCTGAGCTTCGAAGCCGGCGACAGCAGCACTGGCGCGCAGTGCATCGATGGCATTCGAATGATATCGGTTAAGCAATTCGCCTCATTTCTAGTCAGACCACATAAATAAACAATAACACAGAGTAGGAAATTGGTCGAGTTCGGGAATCGAACCAGGGTCTCCGGAGTGAGAGACGAGCACGTTAACCATTCCGCCATGCCAGCTCTTTTTTTTCTTTATTCCTGTCTTTGACACAAAACATTCAACAAAAGAAACAATCAACAAATCACACTAAACGCTATGTACATACACATGGCTTTGTCGTGCTAAGCCAGCATGAATCTGGCTTCGTCAGATCCGCAAGGCGTAGAGCCGAACGGGCGATGGCGTTCGGTGGACTTCCTGGCAGCGTGGCAGTATAGTCACGTGACCAAATATGGCGGCGCCCATGCTCCCGCCCTGTTAAGCGTCTGTGAATGCGCGCTTGCATTAGCCTGAATGCTTTGCTATGCAGTCCTCTAAAGAGAAGTGACAACGACAGGAAGAAGCGTGAAAGCGACAGCGTGCACAAGAGACGCCAAAACAGCGTGAAGAACGTCTTGCAAAGCGTCGTGCTAAGGATGCAGCTCGGCGACAACGTTCTACCTCGCAGAGTGGTTCGACGTTATCGGTCACCGATGAATCTCAACTCCTGACTGTTTAGGAACGCTGCAATGCTACCAGGCGAAAGCAAGGCGGCGAAGAATCGCGAGAAGAACGCGTACACCATTGCTTACGCAATTTACTCGATTTAACCAGAGCTAAACCACTGCTAAATTTTTTGTGAGTTGATTGATTGTAAGTCCAATATTTTGAAGGAAGGCATAGGGCCACTGGGAGGGAACGGAGAAAGAACGTTAGTCAGACTCGAGGTCCGAGCGCATACCGAAAAAAATTTAAAATTGGTTTTGAGGAAAGAAAAATCACGCAGTATCTGTATCACGTATCTCAATGGACACCTGAACCGTGCCGTAAGGAAGAGATCAAGGAGAGAGTGATAGAAGACAGTAAGAAAGAGGTGCGGCAGTGAAGGGCTCCATGGGAATCTTTAATGTGCACGGGTGCCTTTTCAGCCGCCGTGGTCGGGTTCGAACCTGGGTACTCCGTCTCAGTAGTCGAGAACCCTAACTACTGTGAGGACGCGCCTCAGCAGTCGGGAAGAGCGGACGTGTCTCACGTCGGCTCCGCCGAATTTTATGATCCTTTCCCGAAGCATTTGCCGAAGCGCTGCGACACCATCTGGCTACACTTCCAGAACAACGAGGAGACCACCCACCCTTGTTCAGGTGGGACCGTTTTCTCAAATCCTTCGAGAATTTGAAGACTAAGCGGATCGCGCGAGTTGCTAAGCCTAACAGTTAGGCCACGACTCGGCTGCCCGCCGTGGCTCCGCGGGCAAATTCTGCCGCAAACCATGACGACCCTGATGGGGTAAGACCCGGAGGGGATGCAGATTGTCACCATGCCGCAGGCGAAAACCCCAGTTTTGGACAAGGTTACGGAGGCGATTATCCAACGCAAGATAGAAGAGTGGGAACGCGCATCAGCCCGTGACAACCACTCGGCACGGCAGAAAGGTCGAACGCCAGATGGACGCGTCACCGCGGCAGGGGATACGCCGCTGCAGCAGACGCCCCGCACGCAAGTCAAGCGTTGGAAGCCTCCTCCGCAGCCGCGTCTGGACAAGCAAGATGCAGTGATCATAATCAAACCTAAAGGAACGCTGGATCTCAGCAAATTCAGGGGAAGCAACGCGGTCGGAAACGCCTTGCACATTGCTGCTGGCGTCGACAAGGGCTCAGCCGAGCTCAGCGTTTGGCCCATATGGGAACAGAACATCATCGTCGTCGGGGTGCGAGACGCCCAAATAATCAGAAAGATCCTGGCAATTCACGAAATTCAGCTTGGGGACAAGGCACAGGCAGTGTACTCCTACCTCCGCCCCTCCGACGACACTTGCAAAGGAGTAATACAAGTGGACCCGGGGGTTTCCAACGAAGACATCACGAACGCGCTTCGCTCCCCGGACGCACCAGTGGTGAGCGTGAGAAAATTAGGTTCCTCCAACGTGGCGGCCATCACGTTTGAAGGAAGAAAGGTTCCGTTTCACGCCTTCTACTACGGTGATGCGGTTCCAGTACGCCTATACAAGAAAACAACGCCAGCCTGCGCACTGTGCGGGAAACTTGGACACCGGGCGGATGTTTGCCCTTGCCCTTCGAAGTCAAGATGTCCGCAGTGCGGTCAGCAAGATGTTCCAGAATCCCACGACTGCCAACCCAAGTGCACGGTCTGCGAAGGTCCACATCCCATGGGGTCGAATCAGTGCAAGTACAAGTACCGAACATCACAAAAAACCAAGCCCAAGACAGGAGAAGTCAACCACCGGTCAAGATCCAGGTTTCGCAACCGGTCCGGCAGCAGAGGCCCATCGAGCAGCGGGGACCGACTGACCCACCAGGCCCAGTCCTCCAGCAATAACTCAGCACCCCCAGGCTCACGCTCTTCAAGCAATGGACCTGGGACTACTGATAAGGTGTCGCACAACAACGGCAGTCGTCCAGCCGAGAAGACAACAGGACCCCATAACAAGGAGCAACGCAACGGCAGCAAGGTGAGCTGGGCAGATGTAGCTGCCTCCTCCCCCGAAGCGTTGGCTTACAAACGACTTAAAGCAGAGATTGAACAACTAAAATCAGAAAATAGCTAATTGAAACAGCAGTTAGGCATCGCAGTCAATCCAAACAACACATTACCTCCATCGACGCAATAGGCATGTCCGATGGAAGAAGATAAGGCAGAACTAACCCCTCCGTCTCCACACCAGTTAGATACTAGCACCCCCGAGAGGCAAGCAACTACACCAGACGCACCACACCAGGCGCCAACTCAGCAGGCACCACCACCGCAGGCACTAAAGCCGCAGTATACAAAGCACCCCCAAACCCAGGAACGCATCACTCGCTTGGAAAGAACAATTCAAGACCTCATTGAAAATAAATTACAAGTTATGATCGAGACGACAATCAAAAGCATGTTCGAATCAGTTATTAAACCCATGATGGAAAACCTCGAACCAGTTCTACTAAGGATGCAAGCGCAAGAGATTAGAATTGACCACAAACTTCAGGAATTATCAGATGTTTCTCACAACAAGGGCCCAAAGCTACAGGGTAAAATGGGAACTCGTCGCCTGCTAAGCACTGAGATAGATCTACAACCTGAGTGCGCACCACATGATGAGACCCACGATTCTAGTGTTCAGCATGGCTCCACAACGCAGACATAAACTTACCATCCTACAGTGGAACTGCAGGGGACTAAAACGGGAGAGGGAAACATTACAGCAATACATAGACTCTCATCCCGATACGCCGCAAATAATAGCAATGCAAGAAGTGAATATGGAGGCTAAGATCAGAGGATACTCAACACATCAAACAAATCCCTCTACATGCATCTTGGTCCACAAATCATGCACGGCAATCACTGTAGACCTTAATCTAGACAGCGACATTGAATATACCTTCATAAAAATTCTGCCACAGCACAGAAACAGCAAGGGCACCTATATACTCAATATATATATAGTCGCCCCAAACAGCACCGCGTAGCCTTCGACGTGATCTTTCTTAAAGCCCTAAGAGAAGCCCAAAAAGCTCCCCTAGCTATAGTTGGCGACTTTAATGCTTCTAGCCCCCTGTGGGGATACCCCAAGGAAGACACGAAAGGCAGAAAACTAGCATCCGCCATCGCTGACATGGCCCTGACCCTACTCACGGACCCGCAGCACCCGACGCGAGTCGGCACCAGCGTAACGCGGGATACTTCCCCCGACCTCACGCTCGTCCGCAATGCCCGCAACTATGAGTGGCTCAATACAGAAGAGACCCTAGGCAGCGATCACTACGTGCTGCAGACCATCTTCGAAAGCAACAAGCACAGCAAACCACGAGGGCAAGCCAGAATTACAGACTGGGAGACATTCAGGAAGGACACCAAACTAACCGCATCCGAAAAAATAACCAGCTACGAAGATTGGGCGGCTTCCATTCTGGACCTTAAAGAAAAGCTCACAAAGTCTCTCGCCACCACGGAGGACCACCCAGCTGTTGACAACCACCTCCTACACTTTTGGGAAGCAAGACGTAGTCTTATAAAACGGTGGAAAAAGCAGACACAATCGGAAACTAAAACTTCGAATAGTCAAGCTTACTAGTCAAGCAGACCAATACGCATGGGACCTCGCTCGCACCAATTGGCTAACGAAGTGCGAATCCCTCAAAGGCCGCCTAGACACCAAGGCTACATGGAACCTTCTGCGATGCCTAATTGACCCTCCGAAAGCGAAGAGTGAACAACACCGAAATTTGCATCGAGCCCTACACAGCTTTCAAGGCACGGATGAAGAACTCGTGGATGAACTGACGTGTCGCTATATCTGCACCGCGCGAGTCCCACAACCCTACAGTAAGGAGTACCGTGGGGAATCGAACGAAGACCTGGACAGAGATTTCACTTCAGAGGAAATGGTTGGTTGGTTTCTGGGGTTTAACGTCCCAAAGCGACTAAGGCTATGAGAGACGCCGTAGTGGAGGGCTCCGGAAATTTGGACCACCTGGGGTTCTTTAACGTGCACTGACATCGCACAGTACACGGGCCTCTAGAATTTCTCCTCCAAAGAAATTCTAGCCGCCGCGTCCGGGATCGAACCCGCGTCTTTCGGGACAGCAGCCGAGCACCGTAACCGCTGAGCCACCGCGGCGGCACTTCAGAGGAAATCATTGCAGCACTAGCAGATATGCGCCGAGGCACAGCCCCGGGACAAGACAAAATTACTGTCGGACTTCTGGCCAACCTCGGCACGGAGGCTCTGCAGCAACTCACGGATTACATAAACGAATGTTGGCGTACCGGCACCATTCCACAAGCATGGAAAACAGCCAATATACACTTTATTCCCAAGCCCGGCAAGAAAATCAGCATCGAAAACCTGCGCCCCATATCCCTCACGTCGTGCGCAGGCAAACTCATGGAAAAGGCAGTCCACACGTGTCTCTCCAACTATCTTGAGGACAATGAGCTACTGCCACACACTATGTTTGGATTCCGGGCACACTTGTCCACCCATGATGTGCTTCTGCAAATCAAACGCGAAGTCATTGATCCCGCACGCACAAACAGTAACCGAGCGCTTCTAGCACTTGACCTGAAGGGAGCGTTTGACAATGTCAAACACTCCACAATCCTCAACAACCTCCACAGCATGAACTGTGGACAGCGAGTCTACTCGTACATCTGCGATTTCCTTACGGACAGAACCGTCAACATCAGCACCGGCACAAAACACACAACGCAAGTGAAGATGGGCACGAGAGGCACTCCGCAAGGGGCAGTACTATCACCACTTCTCTTCAACATTGCGCTCCTAAATCTCCCACCTCTTCTCAATCAGGTACAGGGCATACGCCACGCCCTGTACGTGGACAACCACGGGAAGTATGGGAATGATTGAAGAACAACTACAAACAGCGGCGACAACAGTTCACAATTATGCCCGGGCGTGTGGACTAACGTGCTCACCCGAAAAATCCGAACTCATAGTCTTCCGTCAACGCAAGAATCAAGACACCATCAATATCCGCGTAGACAACTCACCCATCAAGGAAGTTCAGACCCTGAAGATACTGGGTCTGTACATAAATAGCAACGGAAACAACCTTCTTGCCCTCCAGAAACTACGGCTCGTGAGCGAGCAAGTCGCCAGGATGATCGCCAGGATAACGACGCGCAAAACAGGGATGCGAGAAGACGATACTCTGCGACTGGTGCAGGCTTTCGTTGTAAGCCGCGTCGTCTACGTAGCGCCCTACCTCCGCCTTAAGAAGCGTGACATAAAAAACCTCGACATCATAATCAGAACTGCCTACAAGAAGGCCCTGGGACTCCCTCTTGCGACATCGACGGACAGGCTCTTGCGACTGGGTGTGCACAACACGATCGATGAGCTGATAGAGGCACACCTTACGGCGCAGGTGGTACGGCTCTCCACAACTCGAACTGGGCGACAAGTCCTGAGTGATTTAAACATCAATTGCCCCCGACAGCTAGACACCAAAACCGACATCCCAGCCTCATGGAGAGGACAACTCAAGGCAGCTCCACTACCCAGGAATATGCACCCTGATTTTCACCAGTCAAGACGACAAGCACGAGCCGAAGCCACGAAAAGACACTACGGCGGGCGCGAGGGCGTGTTCTATGTCAATGCTGCGGGGCCCGAGCAGGGAATGACTGCCGTCGCGGTAGTGCACCAATATACAACAGTCGACGGACTAGTTCTAGCTAGCCAGGACATACTGGCTGCGGAAGAAGTGGCGATTGCTCTAGCTGCAACACAAACTAGCTCAATATACATTCTCACAGATTCACAGACAGCGTATCGCAATTACCTCAGGGGAAGGGTCGCACCGCTAGCAGCTAAAATCCTGCAAGATAGCTGCATCCGTGGCTACCAACCCACACACAAACACTTAATATGAGTACCAGGTCACCAGGGCATCCAAGGGAACGAGAGCGCACATGCCTCAGCCCGAGCATTTCTCCCCCGGGCACCCAGTGCGGATGCCGTGGAACCTCCTACCCCACTACTAACTTACAATGGTATACTTCAGCACTTAAGATTATCCCGTCGGGTCTACCCTCCGCCGGCTAAGACACTAGATAAAGGGGAGGAACAACACCTCCGAAAGCTACAGACCAACACTTACAACAACCCACGAAGACTACATGCCATAGACCCGGAGTCATTTGACTCACAATGCAAATTCTGCGGGGAGAAGGCGGACCTGTACCATATGGTATGGGCCTGCCAACGAAATCAGGCGATCAATGTTAATAACCAGCCAACGCAGGAGGGGTGGGAGGCAGCTCTGTCCAGCTCGGACGAAAAGAGTCAAAAGCAACTCATCGAAAGAGCCCGGACAGCAGCCTACGCCAATGGGGTTCCGGACTGAGAGCTCCAACCACCGCTCCAACCTCCTAAACCATTTCATTAAAATATTTTCACCACCACCTAACTACTGTGCCACCGCGGCGGAAGGCGCGGTACTTTCCCCGCTGCTCTTGAATCTGGCCATGATGCACCTGCCGGCCCAGCTGAGCGGTGTCGCCGGCGTGCAGCACGCCCTGTACCCTGATGACATCACTCTGTGGGCCACGCAGGGCAGCACAGGAGACATTGAAACCAGCCTGCAAACAACGGCGACGATAGTGGACCGCTACGCCCGCCGCTGCGGTCTCCAATGTTCCCCTCAAAAATTTGAATTTGTGCACCTCCGCAAGTCACAAAAGTGCACAACTAAAATATCTCTCTCTCTTGAGAGTGGTCCCATACGCGAAAGTGATGAGATACGGGTACTAGGACTCTACATCCACAAACACAGACGGCCAGACACTACATTGGCCAAACTCCGTAAGGTAGGGGACCAGGTGGGCCGCATGGTCCGCCGGGTTTCCAGCAAACGCGGGGGGTTACGAAGTAATGATGCCTTGCGGCTGGCAAACGCCTTTGTAACCAGTCGCATTCTATACTCGACTGCTTATCTCCACCTACGGAAACAAGACGAGGATGCGCTTGAGGTCATCCTTCGCAAAATTATTAAGCGTGCACACCGCGCACACCGCACGCCGTTACCTTATATGGGCCCCTGGTGATCAGGGGTTGGCAGGAAACGAGGCAGCAGACGCAGCCCCTCCCCCCGTGTAGGGTAGCAAAGCGATTATTATTTCGGCTAACCTCCCTGCCTTTCCTCTTCTATATCCTCCTCCTTTCTCCTCCCCACCCGATAAGGAATCCGATCCCAATCCGATCTATACCTTCAAAGATATGACAACCTATTATTATTATTATCAAGACAGTCATCGCCTTTAACCTCGCCCATGTAAAGTCCTGAAGAAGGCGGATGAGCGGCTCCTTCTCCGCCTTCTCACCAATACATTTCTGTGCCCGGCAGCACTAAAACAATTTGACCCCTCCTTTAACGGCAGCTGGCCGCACTGTAGTGCGGTGTCTTCTGACACCTATCACTTGGTGTGGGCCTGCCCCTGCAACCCGGCTATTCCCCCCATCCCCAAGAGAGAGAGAGAAAAAAAAATTCATTTACACAGGAATTCGAGGCACGCCCCAGGGTCCCCGCACGACCCCACTGCACTCAAGTGTTTATGTTCCTGAGGTCCATAACACTGGCAGCACGGCCGGTGGCGATGGTTTGCACGGCCCGGTCCTCCGAGCGCAGCAGGGTCTCCCAGTCCTCCCAGGTCTTGAGGTTCTCTAGGTCCCGCGGGGGAGGATCCGCCGGGAAGAGCGAAATGATGTGGAGTGAAGAAGCGAAGGGTTCTGGGCATAGGGCACATGCGGGAGTGGGAAAGGATGGATGATAGTGGGCTAGGTTAAGGGGTGAGGGGAGAGTGTGTGTCTGTAGTCTGCGCCAGAGTATTGCGTGTTTGTTATCTAGGGAGGGGTGCGGCGGGGGGTAGAGCTGGCGTGAGGCTCTGTATGCCTGGGTCAGCTCATTGAATGTGTGCATGCGCTCCTTCGTGAATCTCCTATCTGAGGCTACCTGAGCCCGGTTTAAAGAACCTCGGGCTAAAAGGTTGGCAGCCTCGTTTCCGGGATTCCCGGAGTGCGCAGGCACCCATATGAGCTCCACATGGCGAGGCGGGGGTGCATCGGGCGAGTCCAGTATGCCAAAAGCAGGGACATGAACTCGGCCTGGAGCAAAATTTAAAATCGCAGTTTTGGAGTCACTTAATATATACCGAGCTTCCGTGCGAGTGATAGCTAGTGCAATGGCGGCTTCCTCTGCAGCCCCTGGGGACGTGTCTGGAGGGAGAGGTAGTGTGAGAAGGGCGGGTAAAGAGGAGTCCACCACAGCTGCTGTCGCTTCATCACCCGTGCAGGCAGCGTCCACCCATACGGCGTCCGGCTCGGTGGAGTGCCTTCGCTCCGGCTCTGCAGCGCTGCTCATGGTGCGACGGGTGCAGATTCCTCGGGAGCGGCCTAATGAGGAGCTCCTGGTGAAGGGGTCGTGGGATGGCGAGGAGGGTTGCGTCGTTGGCCGGTATTCTGATGCCGAGGGAGTCCAGGATATACCGACCTGTGGAAGTTTGTGTGAGCCTGATGTATTGGACCGGTCGGTGGGCCTCCACCAGTTCCCCGATCGTTTTGTGGAGGCCCAGGCCTAGTAATCTTTCTGTGGGTGTGTTGAGGGGAAGATGAAGTGCTACTTTGAATGCCTTGCGAATCAAAGCATCCAAAGCGTTTGTCATGTTTGGATAATTGTAAGTATGGGGTAGTGTACAGCACACGGCTGAGGACAAAGGCTTGAATGAGGCGACATAGGTCGCGCTCCTTCATGCCTCTATGACGTCCCGGAACCCTGCGGATGAGGTGCGATATCGCGCCTACAACCTGCTTGAGTTTCTTTAGGGTAGTGGTGTTTTTGCCATCGTTCTGGATATGCAGGCCCAATACACGGAGGGATCCAATCTCAGGTACCGGATCACCATTCAGCTCAATGGCAATGGGGAAGCGGGGACAGCGGTGGTTCTTAGGACGGATGAGGAGCAGTTCGGACTTCTCTGGGGAGCAAGACAGTCCGATGGTCAGTGCGTAATTTTGGGTGAGGGTGGCTGCTTCCTGTAAGGTGCTCTCTATGCCGCCGTCACTGCCGTGAGTGGTCCACATGGTGATATCGTCGGCAAAAAGAGTGTGCTTCAGGTGGGGAATAGTTGCCAATTTTCAGGCAATGGGGATGAGGGTAATGTTAAAGAGAAAGGGGGAAAGGACGGACCCTTGAGGGGTGCCGATACTCTGAAGCGTGTAGGAGGGGGAAGACAGAGGGCCGAAGTGTATCTCAGCCGTGCGGTCAGTGAGGAATGCTTGGATGTAGGCATACGTGCGCGCACCCACATTCAATGGGGATAAAGCAGTCATGATCGCCTGATGTTCAATGCGATCAAAAGCTTTGGAGAGATCCAAAGCTAAGACTGCCTTGGTGTGACCTGGAAGAAGCGGGTCGAAAATGTCGTGTGCGAGTTGCAGCATGGCGTCCTGTGCGGATAGATGGGGGCAAAATCCCACCATGGTATGCGGGTAAAGATTGTTGTCCGCAATGTGACTTGTGAGTCTCGCTAACACAACATGCTCGAGCAGCTTCCCGAGGCATGAGGTTAGCGAAATCGGGCGAAGGTTTTGAAGTGTAAGTGGTTTGTTGGGTATAGGTACGAATATTACCTTCGCGTGGCGCCAGGACTGAGGGAAGTTACCCTCCCTCCAGCACTGGTTGAAGTATTTCGTAATGTGGGTGATCGATTGGTCATCCAGATTACGGAGCATCGAGTTTGTGATCTGGGCTGCACCAGGTGCAGAGTTGGCGCGGAGAATCAGGAGGGCCGCTCTGACTTCCGTCTCCGTGCTGTCGGTGTCGAGCGTGGGATTTGCTTGTCCTGTGTAGTGCGGTAGAGGTATGGGGCCGCCTGGAGATATGTACATGGTTTGAAGTGTGTCTAGAAGGGTGTCAGGATCGTCAATGGGTTCATGTGTGAGGCGTGTCACGTGGTGCTGTGTTGCTGATTTGGTGCGTGTGGGGTCAATGAGGTGTCGGAGGAGTTGCCATGCGCGTTTGCTGGACAGGTTTGCGGCGAGGCCGTCACATATCTGTCCCCAGTTGGATCGGCAGAGCTCCTCAGAGTGCTGTCGGATTTGTGTGTGCAGCGCGGCCAGCCGCTTTTTAAGCGTTCTGTTGAGTTTGTGGCCTTTCCAGCGTACCAGAATGCTGTGATAAGCCTCCAAGAGGTGGGCTAGGCGTGTGTCAAGGATTGGTGTTTCGTTTGTAGTTTCAATGTGTCGCGTGTTGTGGTGAACGTCATGTCTGAGTGACTGCACCCATGCGTCGATGTCTGCGATGGGAGTGTCTGGGAGGGCGGTGCGTGCAGTACGAAATGCATCCCAGTTAATGAGTTTGTGTATGGTATTTGCGTGACGGGGTGCTTTGTACGGGACAGTGATTTGTATAATGTAATGATCACTGCCCAGTGTATGTTGTGTTCTGTTCCAGGTGACGCCGCGGATGCAGCGGCTCAGCGTCAGGTCCGGACTGGCGTCCATGCTGACACTGTTGCCGATCCGTGTAGGCGTCTGAAACGTGTTGTGCACAGTGAGTTGGAGGTTCTGCAGCAACAGCCAGAGCCTGCGACCTCGATGTGTCGTGGTTGTGTATCCCTAGTCAGTATGCTGACTGTTGAAGTCCCCACCGATGAGTAAGGGATACCCATCCCCAACCCAACCCAGGAGGACTGGGAGGTGATCCTGTCCGGCTGCCACGACTTACAGGCCCAACAAGCCTTAGTCCGGCGCGCCCGGGCGGCGGCCACCGCCAGTGGGGTCCCATACTAGGGACCTCCACCTAGTGTTTGTAAGGATCAGTCCCTTAAGGGCTGACCCAAACATGCCTCCTGTCCCCTTTTAATAAATATTTTCACCACCACCACCGGCGGGTAATGTGTACTGTCCATTTTGCTCTTAGTGGTGCTGTAGACACGAGTCACCAAAACAAGCCTGAAGGATACGTTTCAATTGCAATAAGAATAGAACGAGCAGAATAATGGGAAGATTATTTCATTCCTGAGGCCGCCGCGGAGGCTCAGTTGTTGTGGCGCTCGGCTGCTCACCCGAAAGACGCGGGCCCGACCCACGGCGCGGCGATCGAATTTCGATGGAGCCGAAATTATAGGGGCCCGTGGACGCTGCCTGCACGGGTGATGAAGGGACAGCAGCTGTGACGGACCCTCTTCATCCGCCCTCCTCACACTACCTCTCCCTCCAGACACCTTCCCAAAGGCTGCAGAGGAAGCCGCCATTGCACTTGCTATCACCTGCACGGAAGCCCGGTACATTTTAAGTGACTCTAAAACTGCGATTCTAAATATTGCTCGAGGCCGACTCCATCTCCCTGCTTTTGTCATACTTGACTCGCCCGATGCACCCCCACCCCACCAAGTGGAGCTGATATGGGTGCCTGCGCACTCCGGGAATCCCGGAATCCCCCCGCACCACTCCTCCCGAGTTAACAAACAAGCAGGACTCTGGCGCAGACTACAGACACACTCTCTCCCCTCACCCCTTGCCCTAGCCCACTATCATCCCTCCTTCCCCGCTCCGGCATGCGCCCTATGCCCAGAACCCTTCGCCTCTTCTCTCCACATCCTTTCCCTCTGCCCGGCGGACCCTCCCCCGCGGGACCTAGAGAACCTCAGGACCTTGGAGGACTAGGAGACGCTGCTGCGCTCGGAGGACCCGGCCGTGCAGACCATCGCCACCGGCCGGGCTGCCAGTGTTATGGACCTCAGGAACATAAACACCTTAGTGCAGTGGGGTCGTGCGGGGACCCTGGGGCGTACCCCGAATTCCTCTTCAAATAAAGTTTTTGAAGCGAAAAGCTTCACTAGGCTACTCAAACTCGAGTCTGGCGTACGCCCTGATCAGAATTAGCCCCAGCTGCGCATGCGCAGAACGGAGAGACGTCACAGGAGAGGCGCAAAAAAAGAAACAAACAAAAAAAGAAAAACAAAAAGAAATGGTGCGCCATATCTCGGTGGACACCCGAACCGCGCCGTAAGGGAAGGAAAAGGAAAAGAAAATTTGTTTTAAGGAACAGAAACGACGCCTGTCTTTCTCTTATCTCGGTGGATACCGGAACCGCGCCGTAAGAGCCTTAAGGAAAATGAAATGAAATGAAAATTGCTTTTAAGGAGAGCCAATGTCTGTCTCTCATATCTTGGTGTGCACCCGAAACGAGTGACGTCACACGCGGCACAAATAAAAAATAAACAAAAGACAAGCAGTGCCCGAGGACGCTCTCATATCTCGGTGGGCACCCGAACCGCGCTCTAAGGGAAGGAAAATGAAAAGAAAATTGGTTTTAAGGAAAGGAAAAGACACCTGCCTCTCTCGTATCTTGGTGTATACCCGAATCGCGCCGTAAGCGCCTTAAGGAAAATGAAATTAAAATTGCTTTTAAGGAAAGCAAACGTCTGTCTCTCATATCTTGGTGTACACCCGAAAGGAAAGCACACCACAGTACATGTCTCTAAAGCAACCTTTTAAGACAGCACCGTATTCACTCCACGCGCAGCTCTTCCTCCACCTAGTGGAGCTTTTCGCTTCGAGATATCCAGCCTTAACCTTAGCTAATCCACAGCCAATTTCTATTGCGAAAGCAATACTACACTCATGACCGGTCTTTCATATAGCGGCGGTTGGTAACCCTGTCTGACCTTTAAAATGATCTCTGACGTCATACCAGGGTGATAGAATGGCTACCAAGTCGAGTCGTCGCGCAGCGACGGCCGAGGCACGCATAAATCTCCCAGCACGTGGGGGACCTCGTGTGTTCAGTATAATGCCATGTAAAACAAATGGGCAAAACTTTGATAAACATAAGCTTTACTAAGAGCACTACCAAGACATACCACCAGCCAAACCAGGCGCAGCCAGGGTTATTGCTTTCGCAACTTACCGGGCTTAACGAAGCTAAGCCTCTGCCAATTTCTTTCTTTCTCTCTCTGTACTGTGCGGTGTCAGTGCACGTTAAAGCACCGCAGGCGGTCGAAATTGCCGGAGCCCTTCACTACGGCGTCCCTTATAGCCTTTGTCGCTTTGAGACGTTAAGCCCCGTCAACCAAACCAAAGTTTATTTTCGTTTTAGTCATCGTAGGTACTCTTCATATTTACTTCCAATTCGGCGCAGAGAATTAAGTAGAGCGCTATTTTGAGATGATACCAGTTATTCGCGCATAACTTTAATGCCTGCGTAAGGAAATGTTAGGTTTTATCCATCACAAGGTTTTGTGCTAATTACGACAGCACGGAGAAGTTTAGGCAAATTCAGATGGATCCATCCACGTTGTAATTCTGATCTGATCTTTGCTTTGAAGTGTAACGTACTGCATTGTAATGTGTATTGCAGTATTCACTGTTGATCTGATAAGATAAAAAAATGGCTGTGATTTGACGTACTGAGTAATGGCAAATTGCTAATTAATGCCGAATCACTGATTAGTTCATTACTTTATTAGGGTTTAACATCCCAAAGCAACTCACGCTAATGAAGGATACCGTTTACCCTAGCAGACACAGCGAACTGTGGCATATTCCAACATGCCGCACGATATATGGTACATATAGCCTAGCAAACACGTTGCCCCGTCTTTTAAATACGTTTCATGTTGGATAAGTCGATCTATCACCAGCATGCCGCAAACATATAAAAATGTATGTGCTACTTTTTAGATTTCACCGTGCCCTCACTGCTTCTTTATCTCTTTGGTTCCATAAAGTGTCGACCTAATTTTGAATAACCCAAGACCTGTTTTCTATGAAGCGTGTTTTTAGGGCCTTAGTGCGGCACGCTACTGATGCAGCGCGACTCAGTGGAGCCCTGGACTAGGGGCCCAACCTTGCTGAAGAGAAGCCTCAAGTCGCCGGCGCCACGAAAGACGACGGAGGCTTCGAATCCGCGAATCTCTTAAAAGATCTCAATAAAAGTTTTCTACTACTACTACTACTACTACTACTACTACTACTACTCTGTTCCTCTGTGCGCTTCACTCATTGTTTGTTTCTAATGATGAACCAACCATTTTTTACAACCATTGTTTTGGATTTTTGCGATGCTACTTGTGCAGGTAATATGCATGTTAGTTGCTGCCCTGCAATATAGAAGCCAAGGGGCATGTCAAGCCACAATTCCTGGCGTGTTTCCTTCGACCCTCCCCATGTGTACATGGGAAATAAATTGAAATTGAAAAAGTGACTCACGCAATGAAGGACACCGAAGTGAAGGGCTCCAGAAATTTTGGGCACCTGGGATGTTTTAACGTGCACTAAAATCGCCCAGTGCACGGGCCTCTAGAATTTCGCCTTCATCGAAATTCGGCCAATGACTAAATACTGACTACCTGCTAATTAATTAGACTTAAGCTTCGCCTTTAGGAGTGGAACACGACCGCGTGTTCTAGCGCTGCCAGGGAGTCCACGGATCCCCATCACCCGTTCGGCGCGATGCCTTGCCCTTTCAACGCAACGCTTTTTGAGGAAAGCAAATTGCGCAGTAATTCTATGTCAACTCGGTGGACACCTTAACCGCACCGCACAGGAAAGGAGGAAGTCGGAGTGAAAGAAGAAAGAGGGGCCGTAATGAAGAAAATGAAAATTGTGTTTGCGGAAAGGAAATTACGCAAATGTCTCACATATCTCGGTGGACACCCGTAATCTGCTTGTAGAGAAAGAGAGAGATAGAGAGAGAGAAAACTTTATTGCCGGAAAAGGAGGGTTCCTAGATTATTAGCAGAAGGGCCAGGTGGCCGTTAGCTGGTGGCTACCTCTTCGGCCCGCTCGATGGCTCCCGCCTGGACGGCGGGGTCTGAGCGGCGCAGCACTTCTTCCCAGGCGTCTGGTGAGGGAGTTTCCATAAGAGCTTCCGGAGGAGAATCCTCCGGGCAGTCCCATAGCATATGATTGAGGGTGGCAGTGACACCCTGTGGATGCAGATGGGGTCTATGAGGTCTGGGTAGATGTGGGCGTAAATGTACGAGTTCGGGTAAGAATGGGTTTGAAGTCTTCTCAAAGCCACCTCTTGGTGTTTGGAGAGTGAGTTGCGCTGGGGAGGGTACATTCTTCTAGAATTTGTAGAATTGGGTAATGTCTTGGTGCGAAATCACTGCCTCCATCTCGGGTCCCCCTGGACGAGAGCCCACCGGTCGGCCGACAAAACGCCGAGCGTGTTGGTGGGCTGCTTCGTTCCGTGGGTTCCCTGAATGGGCAGGAGTCCATACCAGTTCTATCTTTCGTTCTAGTGTAACATTTGTGAGAATGCCTCTAGCAGTTAAGGATATTCTACCGCGCGAGAAGTTGCGTATGGCAGTCTTTGAATGACTGACAATGATTTCAGCGTAGTATTTGCTATGGCCAAGGCCGCTTCTTCTGCTTAATACGCGTACTTGACCGCGACCAAGGTCGCAGAGATGCACTCGCTTCTTCCTGCTATGAATTTGGATGCGCAGATAGTGAAGGCCCCTTGGCTGAAATTGTAATCGGCTGCATCGGTGTATACTGCTCCAGAATGATCAAGGCACTTTCTATACACAGCCAACGCTCTGGCTCGTCTTCTGGCATCGTGGAAGCCCGGTAGCATATTTTTGGGGAGCGGTCTGATGACTAGTTTGTCGCGCACTCATCGAAGTAGAGGGCCCTGGCGGTTAGACATGGGTTTAACGTTTACGCCTATTCGATCTAGATTGTCTCTTCCCGCTGTAGTGTTGGCCAGTCTTTGGATGTGCAACACCTTGTGTGCAGTGATGAGTTCTTCTACACTGTTGTGTATACCCAAGGATAAAAATCTGGCCGTGGGCCTTTTTGTAGGAAACCCTACACCAGCTTTATAACCTTGTGTGAGTAACGTGTTTAATCTGTTGATGTCCACTTTAAATAGTTTGAGGTATGGTAAAGAGTAGGGGAATCTGTCACTGACGAATGCATGTATAAGGCGACAGGTGTCGGCCTCCTCATATTACTCTTTTTAGCAGTGATTCTTCGAATGAGCCTATCTGGTTGACCGTTGTTCCCAGAGGGCTGATTGTAATGTTGCACTTACCATTATTTTGAATGAACAGACCTAGTACTCGAATGGTTTCGACCTCCTGTATCGGGAGACCTTGAAGGTTCACCTCTATGGTGTTTTCTCTCTGTTTCTTCTGTCTAATTAGAAGGAGTTCAGACTTGGGTTGAGAACATTTGAGTCCTATGCTGCTCGCGTGCTCCTGGACTACTTGTCCCGCTCTCTGAAGAGTTTCTTCTACGTGAGCGTCGGAACCATTAGCCACACATAGGGTAACGTCGTCCGCATAGAGCGTATGACGTAAGTACTCTATGGCGTTTAGCTTGCTAGGCAGCGATATGAGTGATAGCTTGAAGAGAAAGGGTGACAGGACAGAGCCTTGCGGCGTGCCTCTATCCCCCAGTTCTATCCTATCCGACCTGATTCCCTCGATTAAGAGTTCTGCCGTTCTTCCCGATAGAAAAGAGCTGACATACTTGTATGTTCTGGCAGCTACATTTATGCTCGAGATGCCTCTTAGAATTGCTCCATACGATACGTAGTCGAAGACCCTTTCTAAGTCAAGTCCAGGAACGGCGTTGGTGCTCGTTTTATCCGGGGGAACTATGACGTCGTTATACAACTGGAGCATTACGTCTTAGGTTGATAGGTGGCGCCTGAAACCTACCATAGTACTGGGTAATAAGTCATTATCCTCAAAATAGCCTTGCAATCAGCTCAAGATCACATGCTCCATGAGTTTGGCTAAGCACGAGGTAAGGGATATATGCGTTTGAGGTTGTCAATGCTGAGCCTCTTGTTGGGTTCAGAATAAAGGTGACTCTCGCGTGTTTCCACGACTGAGGTAGTTCTCCTTTACGCCAATATCCATTCATTGAATCGGTAACTGACGAGGTAGAGTTACGATCTACATTTCGCAGCATCTTATTCGTGACTCCGTCCGGTCCCGCGGCTGATGTTGTGCGATGGTGACCGATTACAGCCTATGTCTCCGCGTCCGTTATGTCTCTGTCCAGCCCTTGTTGGGCGAACCCATGCAGCTGTTAAGGGCGTGGCTTTTATACGTGTGCAGGTATCTCTTCCAAAGTTCGTCCATGAGCGCCGCGTCTGTTCCGGAGAATCCGTGTATGATTTCGCTCACGTGAGATCTGGTAGTAGATTTTGTTTGAGTTGGATCTAAGAGGTGTTTTAAGAGGAGCTAGGCCCTTTTGTTGCTTAACTGACCGTTTAGGCTGTCGCATATCTGTTCCCATTGTTGCCTAGCTAGGTCGGTTGTATGGGCTTCGATCTGTCTCTGTAGCTTGGTTGCCTTTTGCTTAAGTGCCCTTTTGTGTTTTTGTTCCAGAGATGTAGAAGCTTCCCAGAGATATAGAAGCTTGGAGGCAGCCGTCGGCTCATCTTCCGTCGCTTCCACCTCCTTGGTCGTCTTGCGCACGTCATTTTTAAGCTGCTCTACTCAACTGTTTAAGTTTTCGATGTTAGTGGGAGCGGTCTCTTCTCTGAGTTTTCTAAAATTATCTCAATCCGCGAGCGTAGTGCTCGTTTCAATTGACTTGCGTGTGGGCGTATGAAACGAGATTGTTATGACGCAGTAATCGCTCCCTGCGTTATTTCCAGTGTTACTCCATTTGGCTTGAGTTATGTTCTTGGAGAAGGTCAGGTCGGGTGTGGTATCCCTGCTGACGCTGTTGCCTGTCCGCGTATAGGAGTGCGGGTCATTAAGTAAAGTGAGGCCGAGATCGCGTGAAGTTTCCCATAGCTTCGTGCCTTTATTGGTGGATTTAACTTATCCCCATTCAGCATGGGGTAAGTTAAAGTCTCCGACTACGAGGAGTTGCGCTCCTTTAGTGAAGTGCATAGTCTTACGCAATAAATTTGGAACGGCTAGCCCTTTATCTTGGGGAGAACTGTACACATTAAGTATGAAAAGATTTCTGTCTCGTCTTTTGCGAGGAACAACCTCTATCAGAGTGCAATTAGCGGCTGTGTCATGAAGTTCATGCTGGATAGCCGTGATGATTATCTGTACTAGAATAGCGGTTAATTGTTTCTTTTTGGTGCCCGCGCCTTTTTGCATAAAGTTTTTGAATCCCGCTAATTTGGTTTGTCCTCTATTCTCCTGGAGCGCTATTACGCCCGGATTTTCTTCAGTATTCTGAATTAGAGGCTGCAGGTGATCTTTCTTGGGAAGGAAATGCCTGCACTTTCACTGCCATACGCTAATTTTCTGCGGGTGGTGGGCTATATTGCCCATGAATTGGTTGCATTTCATGTGTAGCGATGCTGACCGCTAGGTTGGCCATTTCTTTCTTGACTTCGTCAATGATAAAGCTTTTGAATGCTGCCAGTGTAGCCGCGAATTTGGCACCTAGACGTTCTAGATCGGCCTTTCTGTCGGCCTCCATTTTGGCAAATCTGAGGTCCACATTGTCGACTAAATCTGCTACGGTCGTTTTGGTTTTTTTTCTTGGGAGGTGCAAGAGGAGCATCTGCCATCGAACTGGCCGGCCATTTAGGTCTAGATGCCACCTCTACGTCCATAGCCTTATCTCCTAGCTTATCGTCTTGCTTGGGAAGAGTAGGGGATGTGTGTTTGGTCACTGAGGGGCCTAATGGGGAAGGTGATTTGGGTTTAGGTGGAGAACTTGTGGTTGCAGACTGCTGTAGCACTGGCTTGTAGAACTTTGGTTGATTACAAGGAGTTACGGCATGCTGGCCTATTTGCTTCCTCAGCTCGTGTATTTGGGACTGCAAGCTCTGGTTATGCTTTCGAAGCTCCCTCACCTCTTTTTGAAGGGCTTCTTTTTCGTGGTCTGCGTCCAGGTCACACTCTTGCGTCATGGGCTTTCGCTGTGGTCGCGATATCGGCTGCGGCTGGCGGATCTTTTGGGGCTTCTCGACGAGGCGTCGCTGCCTAAGGGAGGGAAGGATGACGATCCGCTGCGGTAGCGTCCCCCGGGTGGATGTTTGCTCCTGGATCGCGATTGTCTCTTGTCGTTTTGGTTCTGACCGTCGCTGTTGTTGGCCCTCTCCATGTTGGCTTCTTTGACTTGCTTTTGAAAAGGGAACTTGCAGTTGCGGCTGCCAGTGAAGTGATGGCCCCTGCCGATGATGGAAGTGGTGTTGCACATATGTTGTTCTCCCTGCTTGGGCTGAGCGTGGTTGACTCCACATCTGCGGCAGAGTTCGCGGAATGGCTGTGGGCAGATGTCCATGCGATGTTCAACCTTCCTACAGTTGAAACAAGCTTCCGCTCTGTCGTGGTAGGGATAAACGACTTCATCGAACATCAGATATCTGATAGATCTCGGGAGCTGATGTCCCACAAATATGATGAAGTGCCTGGTCTGCCCCATTCTTCGCGCGTGTGCGGTGTCCATGTCGGGATTTCGGGCTCGAAGTTCCGCTAGGATCTCCTCGTCCGATTCTCTAGTGTAAGCATTGAAGACTATACCTCTGACATAATCTTCTGGCTTTTGTACTTAGGGCTTAACTTCTAAGAGTTGGTCCGCCATCTCGAAAGATGTCAGGCGACTATAAGCTTGAGCAAGTTGCATATTTGGCGTGAAGATTGTCAGAGTTGTTCGACGGATGTACTGTGAACCTATCATTCTTGACTGTCTCCGCTGGAGGCAGTTTTAGCGCAGTGCAGATGGCTTCAGCAATCTCCAATCTGGATGCCGTCTTCAGATCGATTGGCGTTCGTGGTCGTACGACGATTACGTACTCGTCTTGCGGGAGTTTCGGCAGCGGTTTGCCTCGATATAGAGGCGGCGGGCGTAGCTTGGGTGTGTAAGAGTTTCCATCCTTGGACACCTTGCTGTGATCAGAGCGACGCCCCGGCCCGTCAGCGTCTGCTGCCGGCGTTCCGTTCGGGGCTTGCCTATTTTTCCTGTATTTCTTTTGTGCGGCGAGGGCCGCGGGGATCCATCCGTCATCCTGAAGCTCTGCCTCCGTTATAGCTTCGCCTTCTGCGGCATGGATCACCTTGCGTGACCGTACACGTCACCGGCGTCGCCGTTAGGCGTAGCCGGCTCGGTCGATGCCGTAGTCGTAGCTATGCCTAGGTGTCAACACGGCGTCCGAAAAATGTTTCCGTGGATAATTCAGCAAATGACCCACTTGCCTGGTAGCGAGAGGTATCCACGGAATCCGGATGGTGTTCCGCTTCATCCGGTTCCAGTATTGGGTCAATGTGCTATTTGGTTTCGCCGTGGTGAAGATAATGTACGGATCCCATGTGAAGCGCATCCACATGGCGCGGAGTTAGAGTGAAAGTTATAGCGGAAGGGATGAAGTAGGAGTGAAAGAAAAAAGAGAAAGGGGGCCGTAATGAAGAAAATGAAAATTGTATTTGAGGAAAGGAAATTACGCAGTAACTACCGCACACTCGCTCCTCGCGCATGCGCAGTTGGGGCTCTGCGGGGCTCCGCGAAATCGCTCATACATCATACATCAGCGCGCGCTCTTAGGAACAGGCTGATTGCAGCGTTTCCTTGCCGCGCTCATTATCCAGAATAACTAAAACAGCAAATACTGGCTGCAGCTGCACCGTTTGAAAAGCAGATGTCAGCTTGAGGCAACATACGCATTACTGTAGCGATGAAATACCGCCTCAAATTCATTTACTTTCTCTTTCAAGTGCAGCCAGAACACCGCAGTTTACGGGGTTGTTGCATGCAGGTATCCTAACCTAACGCTGCTAGAAAAATCAACGAAAGAAACGAACGCGCTCATAAAAGTAGGAGCTATTTCAATGATACAGTTAACGTCTTTATCAAAGAGCGCAGCTGTAATAACATAGCACGAGTTCAATTGCATTTGAGGCGCAAATAAGCGCCGAGTTACATTGGCGTTTTCGTAATGTAGCACTCTGAGATCAGAAACGCACACTCTACCTCTCGCACAAATGCTGTTGGAGAAATCTGTGCACGCGTTAGCGGGGTTCATGAACGAGCCTCTCCTGAACGAAAGGTAAGCCATCTCTTGTCAAGGGGACCGTAACTTGCTCATCTTTCAAAATGAAGTGTCCGCAGGCCAGCGGCGGCAGGCAACGGCTCGGATAACAGGGATGGATGAATCCGTACGCGTGCAACGAAAGGGGAGACGGCCGGAATGCAGCTCGTAGGTTCCACGCGGTGTTTGTGCACGCTGGCCATTCGCGTCGGCAACGACTTTGATTCAACATCATGATGTAAGCATTCCTCCAGCGCCGTTTGACTACAACTTTGAAAAACGGCCCGTGTTCCAGTCTGTAGCGTTACAAAACATCTTTAATGAAAAATCGCTGTCCACGACACGCACCAAGCGAGCGACCACACGTAACAAGAAATACACAGCTGTCAATGAACAGCACTCCATGGTCCGGAGATGCCCGAACACAAAGATTAAAAAAATAAATGTTGTCTACCTCACAACGTGAGTGTGTGTTTTCGGGGGTGCCAAGTAAATCGTGCTCGCACGGCGCTGACTAGCGCATAGTTCCATTTCGGCTGTCATTCACGGACTAAGCGATATTTCTGGCTGCGCATCTACCTTACAACGTGAATTCGCTGGAAGACAGCTCGCGAGGAGCGGCTTGCCATCAGAAGTTTCGCGGCGACTGCCTTACCGCGCGTAAGGAAAGACATAGCGGCACCGACATCAGCGGCATTAATCGAGAACTCGATGGCTTCCCTTGCTTATAACGCCGCGTACAAACTGAGACAGGAAGTTTGTCGCTGCGCACATGTTCTGTTCTGCACACACAGCTCTGCTTAGAGTGGTTTAGGAGACCAAATGAATAAAGTATAAACGTGTAGAGTTACCGAAAGTGGACGATTAAGTTGGATTTCGATGAAAACGTAATCCACGAGAGAACACGCCTACGGCGCCGGTATATTCGCGCACACGGTTGTTTGCAGCCCGAATGATTTTCCGCCGTGTCGCAGTAAAATGGGTAAAACGAGAAACAGAAACCCATTTCACAGTCGTATCTATGCCGCTCGCGCATAGCATCCGTCGTCTTGGCCTGCACTTACCCAGCCGCAGCAAGACCTCACGGGGTCCGCCGCAAGCAAGCAGGATACATGGGCGCAGAAAGTGGCGCAGTCGCCGCGAGGCTCTACACCGCCGGCGCACAGCACAATACAGCCAACCTCAACGCCGGAGAATGCAGCACAACGCCGGCTGCAAGAAGAAAACGCCATGCTCCTCCAACGCATCGCATTACTGGAAGCCAAGCTAAGTGCTACCTCTGGGGGACCATCCCCTTCTTCCTCACTTCCTTCCCCCAATTCTAACCCCACTCACGATCCTGTCTCCCCAAATCAACAAGACACTAACCCTCAAAGCAATGACCATCCCCCCCCCGCACCCATGCATGAGGACCCAGAGCCAGATATCGAACCGCTACCCTCCCCGAGCAATAGCGCTAGAACAAGCGTAGCTCTCTCGGATGCAGACCTCCAAGCAGTGGCAGATCGCCTTGAAGACATTCTCTGTGCTCGGCTAGAAGCTCGCCTGGTCGAACGTATTGAACACACCATAGTAACTACGCTAGAAGCAGCGCTTTCGCAAAAAATCGATCAAATGTTCGTCCAAATCTCTACAGCCTTCCATAAAGCGCTGGAAGAGCATGCAGAACGCGCAGCCCGCAGATTTCAGGAAATAGAAGAGCATCTGGCTGGATTTGACAGTCACCCCTATCGTAAGCGCAAACCAAAGACACCAGAGCATCAGGACCCCCCAACCCCGAACATAAGTCATACTCCTCCCACTTTAACGCAACAGGCACTCCCATCGCTGCCACATGATGGCGCCCTCTAAACCTTTATGCACGGTCTGGCAGTGGAACTGCCGGGGTTTTGGGAGAAAAAGAGGGATCCTCCAACAACTTCTACAACGTGCTTCAGGCCCGGATGTCTTGGCGCTACAGGAACCGATTAATCGCATTACCCTGCCGGGATATACGCCTTATTTACCGTCATCGGAGGCACCACACAACGTAGCATTTCTTGCTAAACGTACGTGTCCCGTATTGGTGCACAGCCTCCCCGTTTGCGACATTGACCATATCTGCATTGAGCTTGTACCCAATAACCCAAAATTCCACAGTCTCTTTATTCTCAACATTTATTGCCCCCCTAAAAGGGCTCTCCCAAACTTCGACCGGCTTTTCTCATTTGTCAAACAACTTGCGCATAAGCGACCCTTGCTAATTGTAGGGGACTTCAATGCCCCACACACAGCATGGGGGTACCCTACAGACACTCCAAAGGGCCGCCGAGTCTGGCTGTCCGCACAGCAGGAAGGCTTCACACTTCTTACTGATTCCGATCACCCCACTCGTGTGGGAACAAGTGTGAGCAGGGACACATCACCAGATCTCACATTCAAACACTCCATTCCTGATGCAAAATGGTGCAACACTAATGAAAATGTAGGCAGCGATCACTACATTATAGAGATTACGCTCCATAGCCAAATTGGCAAACCCTCCCCTAAACACCCAGCTATCACGAACTGGGAATCTCTCAGAAAATGCTGAAGCAATCGAACGCACACGTCCATAACGGACATAGAGGCGTGGACCACAAAACTACAACAGGATATACGAGCAGTTACTCGCACTACCCCCCCCCCCCCCCCCCCGGATTGCCCCAGTGAGGCGGTAGACACACGCCTCTTGCGTTTGTGGGAGGCAAAAACGGGCCTTGAGCGCCGCTGGCATAAACAACGGTGGAACCGAACTCTTAAAAGAAGACTTTGTAGATTAAATGCAGAAATAGAGATGCACGCAACCACTCTGATGAGGCAAAATTGGGAGACCTTATGCACTCGTCTCAATGGAAACATGAGTCTCTCTCAGACATTGCGCCTATTTAGGCATCTTCTAGACCCAACGCAGTCCAAAACGACCCAGATTCATAACCTCACTAAACTCATTCATGGCAGCACAGTTCAACCACAGGACCTCTTACAACAGCTTAAAGACCTCTACCTTCCACCATTCCCTGCCCAAACTCACCCCGACTACGAAGGCGCCCCAAACGCACTCTTAGACCAGCCCATTACAGAAGCTGAGGTAAGGGCAGAACTCCACAAACTGAACACATCCTCCGCTCCGGGACCGGATGGCATCACGAGCAGGGCACTACGAAATCTGGACACCCCCTCTATCGAAGTCTTAACAGCCTATTTCAACGAGTGCTGGCAAAACGGTTCCCTACCTCCTCAGTGGAAAACAGCGAAAGTTGTATTTCTGCCCAAGCCAGGCAAGCCGCTTCACCATACTAATCTCCGACCCATCTCTCTTACTTCATGTGTAGGCAAGCTCTTCGAGCATGTCATTCAGACGCGACTCAGCAACTACTTGGAGGATAATGAGCTCCTCCCTAACAGCATGTATGGTTTTAGACCAGGATTGTCAGCGCAGGATGTATTCCTCCAACTACAACATCAGATACTGGAACCCAAAACAAAGGATACGAAAGCCATATTAGGAGTAGACCTCAATAAGGCCTTTGATCACGTTACCCACGCGGCTATCCTAACGAACCTAGAATCCCTCGACGTTGGACAACGAGTCACCTTTTCAGAAACATTAACGTGGGATTCACACATTGACAACATGTGCACAAAACTTTGTAGAACAGCCGGCGCCTTATCGCGATGCCGTTCTTTTCTCTCAGTTCATATTAAACTTCAAATATATCACGCCTTGTTCTCGTCATATATTAATTATTGCAATTTAGTATGGCTAACAACTACTAAAGGGAACATTAAAAAGATCCACATGTTACAAAAAAAGATTGTGCGCAACATAGCTAACATTGACTACTTTTCTTCTACTCAACAGTATTTCCGTCAGTACAATATCATCCCAATACAAAATATGTATGAATTTCGCATGTTGCGCTCATTTTATGTTTCATCACGCCCTTTCAGACAATTTATTTCTGCAATCGCATCCCTTCAACATAACAGCAATAATGCATTTACACGTAGCACTGATTTGTGGCAAATTCCCCGTTTCCGCACCAATTACAAACTACAGTCCCTTAAGCACAACCTCCCATTAATTTTAAATAAACACTCGCAAGTTACCAAACCAAGCCTTAACCAGTTGCGACAGTACTTTTTATCCGTATAGATGTTCTGGTGAATAACTGTTTTCCATTGTCCAAAATATCTTTCTTTATATTTTTGTTTCATATCACACAATCATTGTAACCACATTATATAACTGTTTGTTATTTTCTTGTGCTCTGTTTTTCTCTCTTGTGTTCGACTGATGTTATTTATTTTGATTTTGAATGTGTTGAAATCATTCATATGTATGTTTTTTCCAGTTTTTACATTACTTCGAAACTGTACACACGTTTCTACTTGTTACCGCATTTTACACGTCTTTCTGTGCTGTGTGTTTAAGTATTGATATTTTTATGTTCCTTTATTTTGCTGTTTTTCAATGTCTGTATGATTTGCCCTGCCTTGTATGCTGGGCCCTGGGCCTCGTCAAGCTGACAAAAGCAGCTTTTAGCCCAGGTGTCCCACCAGAATTTTTTTTTTCTGGAAATAAACTGAAACTGAAACTGAATGTACAACTGCATTCGCGATTTCCTCAGTAATCGCACGGCCCATCTCTCATTCGGCCCGCATTCCTTAAACGACATCAACATCGGAGCACGAGGCACCCCACAGGGAGCGGTCCTCTCCCCGACTCTCTTTAACATAACCATGATGGGTTTACCTAAATTACTCAAGCCGATACCCAACCTACACTTCAGCTTCTATGCCGATGACATTACACTATGGACATGCCGAGGTAGCGACGCGGAGATAGAACACCGCTTACAAACAGCACTAAATATCATTTGCACGTACGTCCATGATAGAGGACTCTCATGCTCCCCCACGAAATCGCAACTTTTCATATACAAACCCCACCGAATGTCTGGCACACCACCGAATATTCAGGTCGTTTTGGGCAAGGAACCGATTCCCACAGTGCCAAAGGTTCGCATACTGGGAATGTTTCTCACTACTTCTGGCTCCCACACTGACACGATCCAAGCGCTACAAACGCACACACAACAAGCCACTAGGCTCATCAAACGTGTGGCACACAGAAAATCGGGCCTACGGGAACCAAACACGCTTCGACTAACACAGGCTTACATCACCAGTAGAATAACATATGCACTACCGTATCTGCCCCTCTTAGCAAAAGATAGAGAACGCCTAGACGGCCTCATTCGGAGCAGTACGCGCACAGCTTTACGCCTTCCCCCATGCACTTCCACAGAGCGCCTTCTTCGACTAGGAATACATAACACTTTCGAGGAACTCTGTGAGGCCACCAAAACGGCACAACTAGCCAGACTCACACGCACCCCTGCAGGACGAGCTCTGCTGCAGTCTCTTCGCATATCGCCTGTCGGCGTTATACCCGGCACTGACACAATCCCCACTCCCATAAGAGCTGCAGTTCAGATACCACCCCTCCCTAAACACATGCACCCGGAGCGCGATAAAAAGCGCAGAGAGGCCCGAGCCTTAGCACTACACAGAGCTTACGGAGAGGATCCCAATGTAGCATATACTGATGCCTCGCTCTACGCATCAGGCGCACAGGCAGCTATAGTGGCTGTTCGCAGTGACGGCCGCCCCATCACGGCAGGAACCATTCTTACCTCATCCATAACCACGGCAGAGGAAGCGGCTATCGCTCTAGCCATCTCCTCTTCAGCCGCTACCAAAATTATATCCGATTCGCAAACAGCAATCCTAAATTATAGCACTGGTCGTATCTCTCGGCAAGCCAGCAGCATACTCCGACGCTGGAATCCCTCCAGAACCGTAACGCTCATCTGGGCGCCAGCACATGCCTGACTACCCGGAAACGAGGAGGCGCATGCCCTCGCCCGAGATCTTACCCTCCGGGCGGGTGAGCACACCGCCTCCTCCGTCGAAGGGGAGTGCCTGTTAAATTTCAGTGACATCCTACAACACTATCGTTCCAACAGACAGATATACGCACCTCCTCACCCTTCGCTATCAACCACGCAATCAACTTTCTGGCGCAGGCTTCAAACTCGCACACTCCCATACCCGATAGTCATGCACGGACGTTTCCCTGACCTATTCTCCTCCTCCTGTCGACTATGTGGCAAACCAGGCGACTTTCTGCATGTTCTGCTCACCTGTTCCACTTACCCGCACCCCCCTCCCCCAGAGGTGGCACTCACTTACTGGGAACAGCTGATGTCCAGTTCAGCACTCCAAGACCAACGACTCGCCATCACCAGTGCCTCTAACAGGCTGGCCCTCCACGGTCTGGCACACCATTTGTAAGGGAGGAACCCACTGTGTGGGCCACTCCAGCAGGCCATGAGGGGGGCTCTGCCCCCCACCTGTAATTTGTCATGGCCAATAAAGTTTACACCACCACCACACTCTTGCCGTGTGTAGCTTGATCTGGTATCCAAGACCACAGAGGGCAATTCGTTTATAAGCTTCAATTCCCCACTCACGCTTTAATACCTTATTGTTTTCGCGAAAACAAAAACAAAACTGTACTGCTTTGTCCATACGCGCCGCATCTTCTACCGAAAAGTATGTGGCACAATTTTCGAATAATAATTATTATGTTGCATAGCATAAAGTCTTTTATGCGTGTGTTCGTGTTTAGGAAACTAGTATGGGCGACATTAGCGTGTCATCGGCTCCAAAGCAGCAGGTGTATGGGGAGGAACGAAAAAATACTGGCTTTGCGATTGTTGCGTCGCACCACGTTTTCTCGTGAATGCGAACTGCAAAGGTATAAATGACAGATGTTAATCACGCAGAGGACCATGCGCTTTGAGACTCTTCTAACGACGTTTCTAAGAGATAGGCAGACACTTGAACTGTCACACCTGTCTTTTCCTCTTTATTTTCAGGACGTTTTAAAGAGAAATGTTGAACCATTGGTGAAACGTTTCTGAATTAACGACGTTGGACAGTAACAATCGAAAGATGGAATAGAATTGTCTCGAGCGTTTCCTTTAAAGGAAGGCGTATTCGTTTGATATAGTGCAGTTTTTGCGCACCTTTACTTCAGGGATGCCCGTCTTTCCTCGCTTTACCTGTTAGTATAAAATGTTATTGAATTGTGTTCACGATATACGTCATTGTATAAAGAAAAGGAGCTTTTCAAGGGTTCTGGAAACAGTATACCGGACGGCGTTGCATTGTTTTCAAAAAGCATTTTTTTTTAATTCCCGAACTAGCGAAGGCGGTCGAGGACTCTAGCCATAGTTGCAGTCACCCGATGCAGTTCCCCTCAGCATGCAGTGCAAAAAGAAATTGACATTGTTCTGGATTAGTCGAAGGGCAGCGTATAGATAGATAAAAAAAATTGGGATTGTTATAAACTATCTATATTCTTCACCTTATACTAATACAGATGGTCTATAGAGCATCTGTAGACAATGGAAAATTGAGGCGGTCATAGACTTCAGTCTACAGATAGTCTATAAACAAAAGGAAGTTAATGTGGCTATAGACTTTAGTCTATTGATGGTCCGTATAAGAAAGGAAATTAAGGCGGTTATAGACTTTAGTCTATTTATGGTCTACATACTGAAGGAAATTAAGGCGGTTATAGAATTTGATCTATAAATGGTCCATAGACTGTCTATAGACGAAAGGAAATTAAGGCATTTATAGACTTCAGTATATAGCTAGTCTATAAACGTATTCGACAAAGAAAATCACGACGTTTGTAGACATTAGTCTATAGTTCGTCTATGTACTGTCTATAAACAAAGGAAAATTAAGGCTGCTATGGACTTCAGTTTATATATAGTCAATGAACTGTCTATAGAGAAAAGGAAATTATGGCTGTTCTAGAGTTCAGTCTATAGGTAGTCTATAGACCGTTTACAGACTAAAGCAAAAGCCTAAAGAAGGGCTGTGGAGTCAATAAAAAGTCCCCAGAAAGTGTGCAGAAATTTTTTAAGATAATGAGCGCAATGTGAAATTACCCTCAACAAATAAAACTGGAAATATGACCTGAAGGCAAGCAGTTACGGCCCCCAACAACTCCTGACGAAAAAAGATAATTATTGCATGAAAATATGTTTAGAGAGCGGTAATGGTTCTTCTATTTCAGCGTTCTTTGAATTTATATAGAAACTGAGAGCATATTTTTTTCTTCGTTGCTGTGTATTGATTAAAACGCCGCGAGCTCTGCGAAGAAAATTACAGTTGTAAGTTTGCGGGACAGGAAGACAGAAGAGTGGGTCTGGGAACAAACGCGAGTTAATGATATGCTCCTGAATCTAGAACAAAAAAAAATTTGTAAGAGCAGTGCACGTATAGTGAAGTTAAGATAATCTGTAACCATTAAGTATAGCGGAGCTCACAACAACAGAACGCAAGCGCAGTAGGTGGCGGCAGCGATTTAGGAAGGCTCGTGTAGTTACGAAGGTTACGCTTGTAAGATGACCGTCGCTGCACAAGACAGGATTATTTGGCTGTATGTGGCAGACCCCTTTATCTTGCAATGGATGTAGTTTGATGATGTTGAAGTTCTGAGCACTGCTGCCGCGGATCATACATGTACACAGGGCTAACTGGTGCGAGATGACGAAGACAGCTATTCAGATCATGCAAGGCCAAATGCAAGGCAAGGAAACATTTATTTTTTTTTTTTTTTGCTGCTTTGAGAGGAAAGCGTAACAAAGGCCTGGCTTTTAGCTTAAAGAAGTAGCCGCGAGTCCATGCTGTGCTCTTTCGTTTTCAATGTCTTGCGAAGTGCGAGGAACGTTTCGCAATGATGCTACGTAATGAGCATGCGCATCCAAAGGGCAGCGGCAATGCGGAGGACAAAGGTGGGAATTACGAGGTGTCGTTGTTCCTATCTTGAGGAAGTGACGCTCCAGTGAACGCTTCGTCAAGGCTTCCATATTAAGTGTGTTTAAAAATAAAGTAACTAGTTACGGAAGTCTTGTACGCCTGCTTAACGCGAGTCTCGGGACAGCAGGTTGCGGTACTGAAAGCGCCGGACGACACATTGCTTCACTGCCCGAACGAAGTTAAAGTCACTGAATGCTATTCCAGCCATTATATTCAACACGGAGACCCAGGTTGCTCTTCCCGAGCAACATCTCGCAACGAATCTCTAATTTATCTGCTACCTGCCATGGTGTGCCGTTTGCTCATAATCCGGTAGGCAGGTTGTCACCTGCCACCTAGGTTGCTTCTTTGAGAACTTTTCGTTGATTTTTTCTCACGGTCAGCAACGCTGACGCCGGCTTTTCTGCGCCACACGCTCCTGAACAATAGCGAGTTAGAAAAAAATGCAGGCCTGCCAAACTCAGTGGCGGCTTCAGCAGCAGCGCCTGGCATGCAGCGATTTCATACACGATACCAGTGAAAAATAAATGATAACATGTCCCGCGTACAGTGCACAAACAAAACGCAGTAGAATTTGAGCAGTGCCTGTGATGAAAAATTATTATTCAACATAAGAAAATCAGATGTGTAAGCGCAGCATTATTTGTGAAAAAAAAATGGCCATAAGGCCATAAGAACACTTGACACAAGACCACACCTATCAGACTGCCAGTTGTGCAAAGGAGATTGGCATGAAGGAACATAAGCTATGCAGGTAATAGTTATTTCCGAATACAAGTTTTCGAAATCAACGACGTCTTCGCTGTCTCTTTAACTGGTACCTAGTTTTTGTACAGAAGGTCTTGGAGGGTAAATTATGGAAGTAGGTGGGAACGCAATAAGAGCCTGCACTAGTATCATACCTTGTGGAACAAATATAAAATTTACTTAATTGAAGCGAACAGGTTTTCGAGAAAAGGAATCCCGTAATAGCGCACTGTAAGGGAAGGGATGAAGGAGCGAGTAAAAGAAGAAAGTGAAAAAGAGATGCGGTAGTGGAAGATTTCAGAATAATCTCGACCCGTTGAAGATCTTTAACTTGCACTGGCATCGCACGCCACATGGGCACGTATTGCGTTTCGCCTCCACCGAAAAGCGCCCGTGACGGCGTTAATGGAACCAGGGTGCTGCGGCTCAGAAGCCGAGCTCTGTAACTCGCGAGCCCCAGCGGTGGGTCGTTCAGAGAAAGAATGCTGTAAAATGTGACCCGCATTGAAAAGGGCGTGGCGATGCGATGGCTGAGGGGTCTTATAGCGAAATCACATTTGCAATTCCGAGCAACGCTTTAAAACTGTGAATGACCCAGAACTGCAAGAAATCTTTGGAAAATTCGAAAAGATTGAAATAAGAGACGTGCTGCGCGGGCGATCCAACTAAAAGCAAGTTGCTGCCGAACCTCGATTGCAACCAAGAATCTGAATGTGAATTGTCCAGTGAAGGAAAATCACCGACGGTTACCACATCTGTATAACGCCACATTAGGCGACAGCAGTTCGCGGTAGTAAACCGGTCGAGATCCCCCGTTCGTGCCACGGCGCACAAAGGGCGACGCGGATCCATGATGCGGCGCGCAGCGCAGCGCTGCTCACCTCTGCTGATCGCACTGCTCCGCGTTGTTGGAGAATGGTGAGGCGCGCGCCATTAACTACTGTCCCACTGAAACGAGTTTCGGTTTCCGGAGTAAGACACAGTGTAGATGGGAAACTGAACGTCGCCGTAAGGTATTAAGAAACGAAGCTGCTTTCGTTGTCCTGACGCTGGTTTTCAGCTAGCTCGATGCGATAGCATGATAAAGTTAGAAGTTGATGTTCACCCTCCGAATTGCTTAGGTTTGTTTCGCGCTCTTCCCGCCTTCAGTGATATTCTTATGGCACACTCGCACACAAATAACTGCCTATGCAGCAGAAACAGCGCTTCCTGAGCGCCATAAATTTAACTGGGATTTTGGATCAGTCAGCAGGTTTAAGGAATCAGCGCAATAACAACCACTATAAAGACTGAAGCGCTCCTTAGAAATCATTGATCAGGCCAAAACTTTAGTATGTATCCGTCATTTGGAATCCACAGCAAGCATACCTCATTGATTCATTAGACGCCGTGCAAAACAGAGCCTCCCGTTTCATTCACCGCTCATACTCATCCTATATTAGTGTTTCATCTCTACAGTCCCAATTACAGTCTTTCTCTCCGTCGCCGTATTCTTGTGCCTATTTCCCAAATTTTATTATTCCCAGCTCAAACAGCAGCCATACATCTGCGCACCGCCACCACGCACGTCTCACCGCTTTGGTGATGCGCTGAAAGTTTTACGCCAACGTGTCCGTATGACTACATTTTCCAAGTCATTTTTGCAACGAACAGCAACCGAGTCGATCAACCTTCCCAACGAAATTGCAGCCATAGCCTTCCCATCTACCTTCCTCGAAAAAGTTATATCCCACCAGTCATCGTGAAAATAATGTTTTGCTCTCTCATGTTAACCCCACCCTTTATGTAAAACCCCCAACGGGGGGTCTTTAAAGAAATAAAAATGAAATGAAATTATAAAAGCAATTATTGTGCTTGCACATAAAATAGAACCATTACATTGTTGTATTAAATAAATTACGGCGCAGTTTCATCGTGCGCTGGGCTGTTCGTTCGCCGATTACGTCAACAATTCCGTTCAACCCAGAAACGGGCGCCAGTGAGCTGCGCCCTAGAATTAACAGATCTATGCTCTGCGTGTGTAACGCGGGATTCAGGGACAGCAAATTGCGGTGCTTGATTCGCCGTTCGCCCTGCAAGCAGGACTGCAACGTCCAAGCCGGTCGCTAAACCTTGTTTTAGTGAGTCTAATCGAGAGGACCACTACAGAATCAGAATTATATTTATCAACATGACGTCGTTTGGTGCGCCGACAAAAAGCTAGTGAGAAGGCTTAACAAGGCCGACGCACCCCACAGAGGCATTGCAGTGGTACACAACATGATAGAACTTTCTGATAACTGATTTGGTTTGGTTTGGTTTGGTTTATTGGTGTTGAACGTCCAAAGCAACTGAGGCTATGAGGGAAGCCGTAGTGAAGGGCTCCGGAAATTTCGACCACCTGGGGTACTTTAACGTGCACTGACACGCACAGTACACGGGCCTCTAGAATTTCGCCTCCATCGAAATTCAGCCGCCGCGGCCGGGATCGAACCAGCGTCTTTCGGGTCGGCAGCCAAGTGCCCTAGCCACTCAGCCACCACGGCGGGGAAACTGATTTGGCATTAGCTATACATCAATTCAGACTCCTTCTTTAGTTGACGCAGGAAAGTGTACCTAAGCATCTGATAACCATAATTTTTTCGGAGCTTAGGTACATACCACTGGAATGTAGTTCGTGAATTGTACTCTGACTTTTTGTGTTGTAATCCTGAGAGGTTGGTCATAGGGCTATTGTTTTTATTAACACTGGCTTTATACCGCCTTAGGAGTTATGTTTCTTACAGTTGTGGCAAGCGTATGATTCTAAGTTCACTGAAAATAGTTTTGGTGCGTCCTAGTCGAGATACATTCATAGCATTTCGAGCAGCTTTCCTTTAAGGAGGCACAACAGGTAAACATTAGTAAAAGGCGTGGCAGCCCCCACAAAAAGCAACAATTTACAACAGGAGATAACAGTGCATTACACAACATTTCCTTAATACTTTTCGTCATGAAGTATCTCAGTCGACACAAAATACCGACCACCCTTGACAGTTTGTTCATCGTCATTTCGGCGTGGTTATTCCAACGCAAATTCCCATTAAGATAACGCCTGAAGTTTTTACCGCAGGAACAGCTTGTATGAGTGACGTACCGATTTTAAACAGAGTGGTGGTATATCTTTCAACTTGTAACGAGGCCTGAAAAACACGGCCTTCGTTATTGCAGTGTTTATGTTCAATAAATTATTCTGAGACCATTCTGTGAGTGAGTATCTGATTGTGAGTGGCTGTAAACTACACTACAGTATCTGGAAAAGCCTGGAAGTACATACCATTTACTCTTCTATGCAACATTGTCCACTATGAGCGGAAGCAGCCATAAAGAAAGCGCCAGTTCGGACCGGTGGTCACAAATGACGCCACAAGTCGATAGGAAGTTAAATTCTTCACCGAACAAAAGTGGCGACAATACAGCGACACTATGGCAGCGCTCCTTCCTTCCGACTGCTCTCGCACTCCCACGGTGGTAACGCCTTGCGTGGGTCTAGGTACATTTAATCTGTGTAGAGCCACTGAGCTTAAGACCGCCACGCACAGCCGAAATATTTGTGTTCCCGCCGGCCTGCAAGCTGTTAGTCGACGCGGTTGACACGGTCGCGCCGACGAGCGCCCGCGCCGAAGAGCTAGCCGGGTACGCGTTACGTGAGTTACGGCGCGCCGGCAGTCTCGTCTCGGTCCCTTTGAAGGATCCCCGCCGCGAGAAACCCTAAACGGCACTTGCACCCGCACCGCTTTTCGGGGGAGCGCTCCTTTTTCTTTTGCTTGTGCGTGTGTGCGCCGACTCCGCGTATTCACCGTGAGGGAAACGGCGCCGCTTCTGGGCGGCGCGCGGGAAGCCGGGAGCACGGACTGTGTTTGGTCGGTGTCCGCGCTTTCCGAACGCTGGCATTTAGTTTTCTTTTTCTTTAAGGCAGCGGGCGGCTTCGGCGGCGGCATGCCTTAGTTCTTGAGCTGCGCGGACAGATGTGCGCTTCAGCTACGCACATTGCCCGAACTTGCGGCCTAACGGCGGCGCCGAGACGATTTTTCTTTTAGCCGTGTGCTTCTGTTACCCCTGGCTGGCGCCGCTTCGAGGAACAGGGCAAATGACGGTTCTGTTTGTGTTGTTGTGTGTATTCCTGCCTCTTTACGTGAGCGCAGTCCGACTTCCCGAGGGGAAGATGCTCTGTTATGGTTTCGTTGCGTTTTGCTTGTGTTGTATCTTATATCAGTCACGTGCACTGTGGGCCCGCCTAAATACACGGCCACAGGCAACTGTTACGTCACGAGAGGGCCGGCCCAATCAGCGATGAGCTGAGGGGTTAAGAGGAGATGTTGGCGGGAATCTGGGGGTTCTCGCCAGGAGCTTTTGACCGGGAGAGCTCTGGCGGCTCCACTCTGTTGTTGCTCTCCCTTTGTTTCGATTCTGTCTACACTGTACCATCATGCTAATCTTATATGTATAAAGTTTCTTTTTGTTTCTACAACGAAAGGCTTCGTCAT
The DNA here is from genome assembly GCF_055824585.1 of Amblyomma mixtum. Classification (NCBI taxonomy): domain Eukaryota; kingdom Metazoa; phylum Arthropoda; class Arachnida; order Ixodida; family Ixodidae; genus Amblyomma; species Amblyomma mixtum. Next base: position 87,496,116 of record NC_143019.1, on the reverse strand, counting down.
CGTCCTTCGCGCTAATTAATGCCAATCACAAGACCGGGCCGTAACGACAACGAGACGGCCTGACCTCGCTACGCAACAGCAAGCGAGGAGAAGAAGAGAAAAGGGTGAAAAGAACCGCAACTGGCGCAGCCGACAGGATTGGCAGCCATCGCCTCCGGCTCGAGCGAAGATACCAGAGTCGACGGGTCGACATCACCGCAAGACAGCGCTCGACTGACCGTCAGCGACAGCGGAACTGCGTGACAGCGGAGCTTCAGAGGCACTGGGACCCAGGAACCTTCGGGGTGCAGTCGTCCCAAGCAGCCTTCAGGAAGCGGCTTCACGGCAGGGAGCGGCACATCGCACCGACGGAAGGGAGCGTCAGCGTCAACACCGGTGAGCGGGATTTCTTACGATTCACTAGAGGGCTCACGGCTCGAACTTAAAGGGGTGTATGGTCAGGACGCGGAGCATGATGGCGAGCATGGCGGACAGTGAGACAGAGGAGAGCAGCATGACAGAGGAAACTCCCCAGGGCATAAGAGCTATCGTGGAAGCACAGAAAACATCCACGGATGAAGCGGTTAACGTAGGAGCAAGCAGAGCGCCCCAGGGCAAGGGAGCTCAAGTCAAGATAGGCAGTGAGCTCGTCGGGGTAGCAGCAGACGTAGAACCGGAAGCTTATGCCTTGCGGCGCCTAGAGTTAGATTTTGAGTTGCAAAGACTAAAACTGGAGTCAGAGGAGCGCATAGCTATGAGGAGAGCTGAACTGGAGTTTGGGGGTGCCAGGCAGTCCCCACCTGTCTCTGATGGGAACGAGCAGCGACAGACAGGCCTGGACCCGACCACTCAGTGTGCTAAAGTCCTTAAGGGGCTAAGGCTGCCAGCCGACTCAGATGTACCTATGTGGTTTGATGAAGTCGAACGAATGTTTGCGACTTACAACGTCTCCGATTCCAGTAGGGTGCACTTAATAATTCCGACTCTAACGGAGCGGGTCCGCTACTTGTTGCATGGACTGGGAGACGAAGCGTGCCGCGATTACGAGGCGGTGAAGGCAGCTGTCTTGAATGAGCTTCAGCTAAGCCCGCCCGAGTACTTAGAAAGATTCGAAGGAGCGTCTAAGCGAAAAGAGGAAACGTGGGCACAGTTTGCCTCGCGAGTAATGACCTACTTCGAATACTACCTCCGTTCAAGGCAAGTGAGTACAAAGGATGAAGTGGTTGCACTCATGGTAGCTGACCGGATGAAGGCGAGCCTTAGTACGGAAGGCCTGGAGCACATTCGCCTACGCGAGGGCGAGAAATGGCTTAGGCCCGAAGAAGTTTCGCGGGCGATGCAAACTTTCGAGCAGGCAAAAGGAAAGAACCGTGCTATAAGACAGGCGAACGCACAGCCGGCACGCAAAGAACATGGTGCCCCAGGCAGCGCGCCGCTGGCCCCGTCACGGACCACACCCGATGGGAAACGGCAGCCCACATGCTACGTATGTCGCGCTGCAGGTCATCTGGCTAAAGACTGCCCACGAGTCGTTCAAAAGAAAGACGATGACCGTAGAGACGCCCGGGCAAACAAGGTGACAATAGTAGACCCAGAGACGGTTAATGACGGCCTAGCCATTCACCCTGAGAACGCTTTGGTCGCAGAAATCAGAGTGCCTCAGCGAGAGGAAATACGAAAGTCCAGACTGCAGCAAGTACAGCTAGACTGCGCTGGCGTGCCCACCGTGGCCATACTGGATTCCGGCAGCGAGGTCACCGTTGTGAGGGAGGACCTCGTGCCGAAAGCGTATCGTGAAACATCGGGCACCATTAGGTTAGTGGCAGCCTTCGGTAACGCAATCGAGGCAAAATTAGTACGTCTCCCCGTCGGTTTGCGATCATCCGCGTTGCTGTCAGAGCCGCAAAAAGCGCAGATTAGGTGTGCACTGACCAATAAGCTCGCCGAAGGGGTGGACTGTCTTCTTTTTACAGAAGACTGGGACCTGATATCACAGGCCATCGAGAAGGAAGCAGTAGCAGTCGCGGCAGAGATGCCTAAATCTGACGCGAATATTGGCCAGCCGGATAGTGAGTTTGGTGCAGGAAGCGAAACAGTATCCGAGGCGACTGTACTTGAAACAAGTGCAGAAGCCCTGCCGACCGAATTGCAGGGTGAGGAAATGGCGGATGCACCGGAAACTCTTAGCCAGCGGGAAAAATTTCGTGCAGCGCAGGTGAGCGACGGAAGTCTCCGACAGGCGTGGTCTGACGCGAAAACCGGAAAGGGGGGTATGTTTACATCGGAGGGACTGCTGTACCACTGGGACACGATCGCTGGTGCCAAGGTTAGGCAGTTGGTGTTGCCCCGCGAAAGACGTCAGGAGGTACTGCTGCTGGCACATGAGTCCCCGTGGGGAGGCCATCTCGGGCCCAAGAAAAAGAAGGCGAGGATAAAATACAGCTTTTATCGGCCTGGCCTGGAGTTAGAAGTGAAGCTGCACTCTAAAATATGTTGTAGAGTACCAAACCCAATCCCTCGGTCAGGCGAAGCCCAAGGGGCGTTCAAACAACGGAAAATGTCACTCTGTCGGGCGACTATGCAGAGCACTCCGGATCTTAAAGGGATACTGAGGCGGTTTTCGAATCAGCTAACCTTCTAGGGTTTTGAAGTAGTGTCATTGCTGATCACGTCTGTGAAATTATTTTTTCGAGTTTGGCTAAAACAGTGGCGCAATCACCAATTAAAAATGCGATGTTTAAATTTCCCGCGCCCCGCGCGAGCGCCGGAGAGGGGAACAGCGAAGAAGGAAACCTCGTCCATGTCGGCCAGCGTGACGTCATGTTGAGGAGCCGGGGATGCTTCGGCGCACCCGAGCGCGCTTTCAGCGCGCGTTGTTTCTCGTGCTGCATGCGTTGTTCCTCGCACTGCGTGCGTTGTGACGTACAAAGTGTGTCAGCCGACCTTGAGAATCAGATTAAACAGGTACTACTCTGCGTTCGTGTCCACGAACAACTACGGCCGCGACTGTGTCGTCTTCCACTGTTTTCCGCAAGATCACAAGCTCGCAGCGCAACCGCTCGCTGTTGTGACGAAGAATTCAAGTCGACTAAAGCAATCTTACTCTGCTCGAAACACTTTCGTAAGAGCGGCTACAGGCAGAGCTTGTCCTAGTGTGATCTCTGGAGATTTCTGTCGAAAAGACGCGGCTGAACCATGACACAGTTCCATTGATTTCCTCGCGCATAAGAGGCGTGTCACCATTCCGAAGAAGCGCCTCTTTTAAAAGTAGAAACATGCTCACTTAGCCCCTGAAGAAACCTTATAGAGGCTTAAGCATGCGTCGCTCTCCTCAGCTTAGGTGCGGCCAGACCGCCTGAGACGTGCGCAGTAAGGCTCGGTTAGTGATTTTATACTCGGTTCGACGTGTCCAAGCAAACAAGCAAGCAAGCAAGCAGAGCAAGGCACCATAAAGCAAAGCAAAGCAAGCAAGCATCGAAGCTCTTCATATGCGGCATCTCGTTTAATCCTAGCTAAGCAATTAAAATGAAAGCGTTCGACGTTGATTTCGGATGCAAATTTATGACAGAAATGAATGCCAACCGAGTTTTTGCAAAAAAAAACACCGCAACCTTACTCGGTTTCTTCATCAAGTTATGGCAGCGGGCGAGTTGCAGCTAGCTTGGCTTTTAAACACACATATAGTTGGCAACTACTTCACTGAACCTAAACTGCAAATCTAGTAAGGGCGAACGTTTCCGAGGCAGCGATTAATATTTTCTGGCATCTGCTGAACGCGCCAGGAGTGAAGCGTATTTGTGCGCGTATTTGGCTTGGTTTCCAGCGCACCATGATTGCGTCACTATCTTGTGGTCACATGCCTCGCAGTGCTTGGCCACTGCGCTTCGCTAATTTTTACACCAACTTTGTGCTCCTTCATCGTTTCCTTGAAATACTTTCTTGCCCCAACCTGCAACGCCGGGTACTGAGAACGGGATTTTTGGACACAGTGCTTTGGGCCTTTTCTTTAGGATGACGCTCTTCCGGGCGAGCCAGGAGGCGTCCGGTGGTGGTAATTGACTTGAGTATTGTTCGCACCCCTTCCTTTCCGAGAATACGAGCCGAGGTTGTGCTGGCACCTTTTACGCATGGTCTGCATCGCGTCTTTGACGTTGGCGTATGATTGTGCTAGGCATAGAATTTTTTGCTTGTGTCTTTTTTGGTTTCAGGCGATACGTGGAATGAGCAAACTGTAGTATCCTTTTCTTCGGTGGTCAGTAAAAAAAAAATAGTTGCCGTATCCGCTTTTACAACGACGCGGAAAGCTGCGATCTGCCCTGAACGCAGCGCCGGATCCGCATCGGCAGCTTCTCCAGTCCTCAAAGTGACGTCACGACCTCTCTTGACCAATCACGGGCGGCGGCGCGCCGCGCGGCGTGCCCCGCGGCACAGGCCGCATATTTCTGCTAAAAAAGGCAATTCGCGCTTGTTTTTGCCTTATTTGGATGCGATATTCCAGTATACAGCATGAAAAACTATATAGGATGCCGCTGCCACCCCAATTTTCAGAAAAAGTGCTTCAGTCTCCCTTTAACAAGCCTTATTGGCTGTTAACAGATGCATCTGAGATCGCAGCTGGCGCCTGTCTGGCACAAATGGACGATGGTGGTCGGGAGAGGCCGATTGCTTTCGCCGGCCGCCGTTTTACTCCGACACAGTCAAGGAGGCCGACAATTGAGCACGAAGCTTTCGCCGTTATCTGGGCGCTGAAGAAATTTGACTACTGGGTATTTGAGGCGGAAATCAATGTCGTCTCCGACTATAACCCTCTGTCTTATTTGACCGCGTGCCCGCCGCATGGGGCAAAGCTGACGATGTGGTCTCTCGCACTGCAGCGCTACAAAGTAGCGATCACCCACCGGAAAGGGGCCAACAGTGCGAACGCAGACGCTTCGTCTCGCCTCCCCGAAGTAACATGGGAGGGAGCGGAGAGAGCCTGAGCCCTCCGGCGAACGTGAATGTTCCCGCAAGCCGGTGTGAATGTGCTTCTTTTTTGTGTTTTGTGTGCGCGCGGGTGCCGTGAAAACAACCCCACTCCTACTCAGGCTGGGGGACTGAAACGGGCGACAATGTGCAGGGAAAATGTGAAAAAAAAAATGCCCGCACTCCAGCGTATTTGTGTGTGCGTGGGTATGTTTTTTTTGTTTGTTTGTTGCTGCTGCATGAACTCAGTGTCTCATTTGTCTTATTTTCGGCTAGTCTGTGCTAATAGCCCAGATATCCTCTTGAGGGGGAAGTTGTAGAGCCACTGAGCTTAAGACCGCCACGCACAGCCGAAATATTTGTGTTCCCGCCGGCCTGCAAGCTGTTAGTCGACGCGGTTGACACGGTCGCGCCGACGAGCGCCCGCGCCGAAGAGCTAGCCGGGTACGCGTTACGTGAGTTACGGCGCGCCGGCAGTCTCGTCTCGGTCCCTTTGAAGGATCCCCGCCGCGAGAAACCCTAAACGGCACTTGCACCCGCACCGCTTTTCGGGGGAGCGCTCCTTTTTCTTTTGCTTGTGCGTGTGTGCGCCGACTCCGCGTATTCACCGTGAGGGAAACGGCGCCGCTTCTGGGCGGCGCGCGGGAAGCCGGGAGCACGGACTGTGTTTGGTCGGTGTCAGTGGCGCGCTTTCCGAACGCTGGCATTTAGTTTTCTTTTTCTTTAAGGCAGCGGGCGGCTTCGGCGGCGGCATGCCTTAGTTCTTGAGCTGCGCGGACAGATGTGCGCTTCAGCTACGCACATTGCCCGAACTTGCGGCCTAACGGCGGCGCCGAGACGATTTTTCTTTTAGCCGTGTGCTTCTGTTACCCCTGGCTGGCGCCGCTTCGAGGAACAGGGCAAATGACGGTTCTGTTTGTGTTGTTGTGTGTATTCCTGCCTCTTTACGTGAGCGCAGTCCGACTTCCCGAGGGGAAGATGCTCTGTTATGGTTTCGTTGCGTTTTGCTTGTGTTGTATCTTATATCAGTCACGTGCACTGTGGGCCCGCCTAAATACACGGCCACAGGCAACTGTTACGTCACGAGAGGGCCGGCCCAATCAGCGATGAGCTGAGGGGTTAAGAGGAGATGTTGGCGGGAATCTGGGGGTTCTCGCCAGGAGCTTTTGACCGGGAGAGCTCTGGCGGCTCCACTCTGTTGTTGCTCTCCCTTTGTTTCGATTCTGTCTACACTGTACCATCATGCTAATCTTATATGTATAAAGTTTCTTTTTGTTTCTACAACGAAAGGCTTCGTCATCGTCCTTCGCGCTAATTAATGCCAATCACAAGACCGGGCCGTAACGACAACGAGACGGCCTGACCTCGCTACGCAACAGCAAGCGAGGAGAAGAAGAGAAAAGGGTGAAAAGAACCGCAACTATCTGGTTGTACTTACGTTCACGATAAACTGAGCAGACCGCTTATTTTGATTGCAAAAACGGCGGTATTTAATGTACCACTCATATTAAGTGGAATGGATGCAATGTTTGTTTGCATTTTATATTTTTATGTGGAACGTGGGGCTATGTAAGTTTAGACATTAGAGGTTACTGGTAGGCTTTCGCAAGTTCCTTTCGCTTTATTTGGCCCTGAAAGACAGTTTAAGAGGGGGCCAAGGCTGAAGGTTTAAAACCCTGATGAATAAATTGGCACCTTGTACGAGTTTATTCATTCATTTAACAATCCTTACACACGACAGCTTGAAAGAGTTTAAAATAGTCCGCAATTAGGGTTGCGTTAGAAGCTATTGCAACTTTGCAACTGATAACACTTGCATATCTCATGTGAGGCAGAAGTTTTTTTTCAAGTAATTTATTTATTCCACTTGACAGAAAACATTTACCATGCACTACCTTTCACAGTGATGTTCAGCCTGCTGCTTGTGAGGTTACAAGAGTAGAAGCTAGGGAGAGTTGCTTTGCCTTGATAAGCGCAGTAACAGCACGAAAACGGCAGGAAGAACGCAAGAACCGGACGCACACAGTGCTGCGTGTGTCCGCTTCTTATGTTTCTGGTGCCCTTTTCGCACTTTGACAAGCCTTATGGTGCTGTTAGTAAAGTGGGAGTCAAACACTGTTCATTATTAACACGCTGACCACCCGGCGCACCACGGCGACTCCAAATCGTGCATTCGGCCCGGAGGAAGTCTCTGCAGGATTCGAGGGCAGGGTCACTCGGGGGAGTATGTGAGGCCACCAGGACAGCGCAGTATTGGGGGGCTGCGGATGAAATCGGGAAATACGTTTGGTTTAGTAATCAGGACACCTTTTCCAACGCGCGCGCGCACACACACACGCACACACACACACACACACACGCACGCACGCACACACGCACGCACAAACACACACACACACGCACACACGCACACGCACACACATACGCACAAACACACGCACACACACACGCACAAAACACACACACACGCACACACACAAACACACACGCACAAAACACACACACACGCACACACGCACACACACACACGCACAAACAGACATACGCACACACGCATACACACACACGCACAAACACACACACACGCACACACACGCACAAAACTGGGTGAGCTGTAGGAGTCATAAGTTTTTTTGTTATTCGTGCATTACTACAGTGAGGGAAGGCCGGGAGGCACGGCACAGCAGGCAGAATGGGAAGAGTAGAATTCATTCCTATATGGTTATCTCCAGCAAGTTAAAAGCAGCCAAATATATGACAGCAAGATATTGGCAGTTATGCTTGAAATATATTCTGTTTATACAAAATACCCTAAAGGCCCTCACGACCGAGGGTATCACATAGGATGGTATAGGCAAAAGACCAAAACACCAAACAATGAAACCACGATGACAAAAACCAAAGAAACAGAAGCATGATCATAGCAGCAGACAGTAAAGGAATCATCTAATACAATTTCATACAAACAACAGCATTAAAATGAAACAGCAAGGAACATCATTAACAGAAATACAATGCAAAATGAATGCAATTCACTGATTCTGAACAGAGTACGCAAGAAGTTAAGCAATAGTTATGACAAACATGACAGTATAATTTATCAGTATCAACGGCAGATGCAACACGTGAAGGCAGAGAGTTTTAGTCAGCTGCTGTTCGTAGTATGAATGAACGCACGTAGTTGAATGTGCGACATGACAAGCGCTTCACTTTGAAGGTATGTTCTCGTCTTTCGAAAATGGAAGATGGAACAGAAAAAAATTGTTATGAAGCGTTGAGTGATGATACAGTATGTTAAAAAGTGATAATCGTGGAGTTTTTCAGCGGAGACATAATTCCTGAAGACCTGTGCTCTTCATGAAGGCTGTGATGCTGGTATGGCGTGAATAATCTGAGTAAATAAAACGAACGGCGCGGTTCCGCAGTGATTCGATGCCATTTATTGAGCATGCTTGATGAGTGTCCTAAATACCCAAAACAAATGCAATTTTCGGTCGACTTAGAGTGGTGTAACCACATGTTCAGAGGTGGGACGGAGCATGCTTTATGTTGTAAAAGATCTAGTGACCGATTAGCGGATGCAGACGTTATTAACGCGTGAAGTTCTTCCTACGAAAAAAACATTGTGATTTTGGTGCTCACGAGCGCATATGTTTTGTTTACTTAAATATATGTTGACGCTAAAGAATTTAGGGAACGCTTATTACACTGCGTGTTGAGAATCCGGTATGAATTAACGTATGAAGTCCACTCAGTCTTCTTCTCCTCCTCTGTTATGGCCGCTCGCTGCACTTGCTGAGCCTGTGAAACCGCCGATACTCCCTCTTCAGCGACATACCTCGATAGCTGCCCTCTCCGCTTGCGGGGATTTTTTTCCGCCTCAGTAGACACACGGAGCATTGATTTCGGCTGCATTCTAAACTGACACGCGCAACTGTCTAGAGACGTGTGCACACAACAAACGCGCCAGTCAAATGGAGCCGAAACCGCCACCACGCTGGGCCGTGTCAAGTGGTCTTATGGCGTCACATATCCCGTATACCAATTAGCGCTTTGCCATGTCACGCGGTCTCATGATGTCGCGTCCCCCGTTGACCAATCGGTTAATTTTAGACAAACGACGCAAAATTACGCCGGACGCAGCCGGGCGCCACAGCGATTTTTAGAGTGTAGCTCTAGGCGCCATTCCTGCGTTCCGCGTCGTAGTTGTCGGTGTTGTGGGAGTAACCGGTTGTCCAAGTAGCAGAACGGAGCACCAATTCGAAGGTGGCTTCAACGGGAAGATCCCGAAGGGTGTCTCGCAGTCTTACGCGTCACCTGTCAGCTGTGCGTGGTAGTAGCAGTGTTAACTGCTACTCCGGAATATTCCCGTGGCATGGCTAGCAGTGTAAGGCGCCGCATGCCAGCCGTGCCTGATAGTAGCAAAGCGACAGGCCACTGTCACGAAAATGGAGACAAAGAGGACGCGGAAGCTCAAGAGCCAAAATGGCCTCATGTTCCTTCTGAACATCGAGCAACGTAATGGATGCACATGCTTCTTCTGCCGATGCTGCTAAACGAGCCGCCGTTGCTGAAGCTCAGTGGTACAAACGGGAGGACCACCAGAACCTGCAGAACATCTCCTTCCACTACAGACATCACAAGGCTTCCTTTGTAACAATCAACTAGTCAGAAAGAAATCTTACTTAAACAACCAATATTTATTGAAAAACAAACAGTTTTAATATATAAAACTTGTCTTTATAAAACAGGCGCAGTCCTGCGCTAAAATTTCGTATTACCGACTACCGTAATTGTCTCCCACAGTTTTCTCGATGGGGATCGTACCGAGAAATTCTACAAACACATGCATCAACGAGATGTTTCTGAGCAAGATTTTTTTAATACATCGTAAGATTTAACTCTAGCAGTCGATATTTCAGCAGATTTACCCCCAGCAGAATTGCATTTTTTTGCTGTCAACGTTCTTGCTACCATCAGAAACGTTCGCCATTGGTTTTCGAGGGCAGCCTTAACTACTCGACGCTAGCAACGGACAAAGTTTAAAAAAAAGATTTATCGGGGTAATGGATCATTACCTTGAATATTTCTATAAGTGAAGCATAAAATATTCCACGTTCGCCTCTTAATTGAAATTGGTGTCGAAAAATTGGGGACATTTGAATGCTATCTTATTAAAACAGCCGCGAAAAAAAAGCAGCATTCTACAACCCACTACAGGCCCTGTGGAAACGTGTTGGACAGAGCCGCAGTTGTTTCCTGTCTGACGTATTTGAGAGGAGTGAGAAATCGTCCTATTCCATCCTCTGACTTCGTCCGCAAGTTGCAGTGAGTGATTAAGGTATCAGTTAGAGGCATAATGACACCTGATGGCTGCTTGCACTCATAGGTCGCCTAAGCTATGATCCTGCAGCACAAAAGTACGACATGAGCAACGACGGCATATCGCTTCAAATAGAATTTTAAAAAAATTTGCGATGATTCAAGGCTAACAAACGCATGACTTTGTAGAATCAGAAAAATAAGGCTAGATATCACAGAGAAAAACTTCTCATTTAGAGAAAAAATCACGCCGAAAAGTTGGAAAACCAATATCATAAAAAAAATCGTGGGTACAACGCATACAGGGAAGAAGTCGCAAAATTGTAACCGGGAAAAAATATTCCATGAAACAGAAGCAATGGCATGATTTCAGACAATAAACGCAACACGAGCAAAAAGCAATGCAGTGAGAGAAAAAAAAACCCATGAGCTCCGCTGGAGCATCATTGTTGTGGTTGGCTTCGCGAGTTGCGCTCTCACTCTTCGAGAAATCAAGGTATTTTCCGTCCTCTCGTTCCAAAATATTCCCCCAAAAATGGACAGACTTGTATCTTAATGATATGACTGCCTGGCTGGTATCTGCTTGCGCGTGACTTCGTCTATATAAAGCAGGTGGCTACCACGGGAAGTGGGAAGCGCACGTGGAAATTTGCCGTGAAGTGACAATCCTAGAGCTCGACACGATGTGTACTTACGTTTCTCACCAGGGCGTTCTTTCATTTTTTTAGTATATGTAGGGACGTTGCTGCCTGGAATCTGCACTACCGTGCATTTTGGACCCTCGGAAAAGAGTAGATGATATGGCTTTCCTGTGTAGAAAGAAGTGCCGTAGGCAGAACAACAGAATGCTTACATACTGCTTGTGTATTTAGGTGTTACAGCACAGTTGTGAATATGGGGTCTATTATTTTTGAAGTGTATAGATTTTAGCCACATGACCATAAAATAATTAGAGTGACAGAAGGCAAGCGGTTCATTTCTGCTTGAGCAGCCTTGGTCTTGAGCATGATCGGAGAGTCCATAACAATTTAATGATTATTATGTATAAACATAAGAGGGATGTATATTTGTTAACATTTAACAGACTACGCACTATGGTCCGAACTACAACGTTACATAAGTTTCAAGAATTTTGAGGATGTTATAGATGTGTATATAACGCGTTTATTCGGCTCTAGCGTGAGACGTTCTTCCATACAATGAGCCTGCGCAGCAAACGCATTACAACCAGATAAAAAATAAAAAAAAACCACGCCGGCAGCAGCTCTATGACCGTTCGTCAAAGAAAAGTGCCTTTCTTCGGCCAACTCTGAGAGTTGGAGTAAAAGATTTTTACGTCGATGTACTGCGCGTGACTAGGATGGTTCCGAAAACAGTAGTAGTAGTACGAAAAACACGCGCCGTGCACAGCAGGAAATCACACCGTAGCCATTTATTCCACGCTTTGGTCTGCTTGGTCGCGGAAGGTTCATTCAAAAGGGTACCAAGTTTGATTTCGGCCAACTATGTGGAATACACGCAAGGAATTGGTGGAGGAGGAGGATTCAGGTAATTATAAAGTGAAAGAAATGCGTTTGACCACTGTTTGTTCACTCAATCTCGAATGAGACGGTGCTGGGCCCTAGTCATCATGCACGCCTGCATGAAATATTAGTAAGCATTTTTTCGCCGATCCGCAAGATGAGATGCCTACACGAGCCTAGGCTAAGCTGCAGTGGCCCAGCGTTCGCCAATTCTCCTGAGCCGCTGTGCGCATGTCGCACAGCTTTTGGTGCCACTGAATAGCTACCGATCATAGCATCAGAGCCAATTTTGTTCTCTATAGTTCGCCGCAGTAGTAAAATTTATATCCGTGTTTATAAAGTGCTTTAGACATTCAAAGAAAACACGCCGTGCGTCTGCAAGCATGGGGACCACATCTTCGCCTCTTGGAAGCAAACGACGTTTTGAATGAGAGGGTTTAACGTCGTAGAGCGACGCATGGGCTACGAGGGAAGCCGTACTGGAGCGCCCCCGATTAATGTAGACCACCATGGGTTATTTAACGTGCTCTAAAATCGTTTAAGGCAGACAGCTGGGCTAGTTGGTGTTTAGATTGAGAGGACATAGTAGTAGCGCTTAAAAAACAAGGACGTTGTTGACAAAAATTCGTTGTTGTTCTCGAGAATAAAGTCAGTTGATGTCTAGCGCCTGTGCTGTCTTTCTCTACCCTGTCGTCCTTGTTTTTAAGCGCTACTACTATGTCCTCTCAATCTAAAATCGTGCATCACACATATATGTTTTCATGTCGCGTCCATAGAAATTCGGCCATTGCGCCTAGTACCAAAACCGCTACCGTGGGATTAGCAGCCGAAAGCCAAACCATTTTGGGTCCCGCAGCGAGTCAGAAGTACGCGACAGGAATCCATATTCTTGCTTTGTCGTTGGCTTTGCGAGTCTAAAAAAAATTGCGCTCTGTTTATTAAGATCTTTGGACATCAGTCAAAGCCAATACATGCGACCATTTTAGCGAGTGTTAGGGAGCTCGAGTCGCAGAAAATCCGGCGTTGCCGTCGGCGTCATCGGCATCGTTAACCCTAACAAAAAGTCCACAGAGAACCAACCTGGGAGGCAGGTCACGTAAATTTGTGGCATCATCCCAACCTCCCCACAAGATAGTGGGCAAACTGCGCACCTTAACAAGTGGTAGTTATATTAATGATTGGTTTGCTCGTAAAGAGCAACCTGGGCCACGCAAACCTCACTTGTGGCAACGCCTGCTATCGCAGGACAGTGGTGCAACGCTTAAGAGCGGCACCATTGCGCCAGGAGTGAGTGGTATGAGGACTCCCAGGGATGTATGAATATTGAATAGCGAATGGCCAATGCTGCATATATGGGCTTAAGCCATTAAGCTATCGCGTCATGCCCTTCAGGTGGAACTTAAGTGTCCCCTGCAATTTATCTTATTTTCGATGTCACCGAAATGTGCCTTCTGTGCCCGGGATTAAACATATATGAAGTCCTGGGCTCTACAGCCCTACGCCACAGTTTCTGAGCTGCATGCAGTGGTGGCCGAAGTTCAAGCGAGCGTGTTCTAAAGCTGTGACATCATCAAAACAAATAAACCAGGTGAAATGGGGCACTTGTAGCGTCCTCACAAACACAGCGACACAGACGCCAAAGCTCTTTTTATGCAGGAACACGAAAGGCGTAGCGAAGGAGCGCAAAAACAGCGCAAATCATGACTACTGGTATATTACAGAGAGGATCCGAGTGCCGATAAGGACTACGTTTATTTATTTTAAATGCTTAAACATAGAGTTTAGTGACTCGATAGGGGGTGAAGAGCGTTCAACTTGCGATTTCAGAGCTATTTCTGGTTTCTCAAACAAATGTTCGAAGTAGCTCGCCGAGCTGGCTCGATGACTTTAGCGCTCTCCCACTGAGCACAAGCTCTTGAGTTTTCCCGTGTAGCAGCGGTTTCATTGCATTGCATTACATTTCTTTGCACGTGAAATGCCCCATCTGGTCAAAATAAATCAGAAGTCCTATTAACACCATCTGTCGTAGCTCACAGTTTTACCGTGTTATGTAATACCCTATAATTGTTATCATTAAATAACTGAGATTGTGACTTACCAAAATCTGTTATTAGCCAGGAGAGTGCCTCTTCTTTCACACTTACTATATACACTTGGTCGAGTGGTCCTCTAGGAGTACTCCAGGAAAGCCCTATTTTTGCAGTGGTGTTTACCCTATTGAAAATATTAAGGTAGATGTTCAGGAGTCATGCCTTTCCGGTGGCGAAGTCGCTGAACTTAGATCACAAACACTCCTTAATTCCTTTTGAGAAAAACAGAAGCACACATGCTGACATATACACAAAATTTACCCTAGTCAGTGCCTCTTTTTATTGGAACATCCCTGGAGAAAGGTAGTATTTAGGCGATCTCTTTACGGAGTTGACTATTTTTCTACAAAACTTCGCTTAATAGGTTTAGATCCACACGTATTTATTCCAAACCGAGAGCTTGACGACATGTAATTGTAGGCCATCTTTTACTTTTATTGTTACTTTTAGTTCCGTAAGCTGTTAGCTGATGGAAACGCTTGCGCAAGTTACGTGGGCCGAAGATTTTCAGTTCTTCGCGTTGGAAGCGCTTCTACATTCAATCGCACTGCAACCAGCATTCTTCGGGAAAGATAGTATCAAAATGGCACAATCTGCTCATTCTGTTGCTTATAACATGCACAGCCCAGCACTCCCTGTATTCTTTCTTTCCTGCCAGCCGCCTCTTAAGACAAGCAAATTTTGCAAAAAGAAAAAAATACTGAACGCGCTTTATCAGGAATATTAATGAACATTGCTGACCTTTATTTCTGAAAGCTTGATGAAAGTTGAATCTGACCTTTAGAACATTTATTACAAACTACTTATATGTGCCGATGATACTGTGTGGATGTTCCCAAGCAATGCATATTGCAGGTAACTCCTGCAGGTTGGATCAACAGCTGAGCTGCGGCTTCGGCGATGCAGCTCGACCAATGAACGAACGGAGGCAGCACTGCATGTTCTTTGCACCATTCCAACAGAGCCAAAGTTCGCTCCTGACCCGTACGAGTGACGCCAAGGGTAACTGGAAGGCGTTTCTTACGAAAAGCTGTGCTGGTACACGGCGTTTTCTGAGTTCGAAGAACCTACTCTATATTGCTTGTGAAACCATTTTGATGCCACATTATTTAGGGACCTCAAACCTCTCCGGATTTTCAGTTAGACACGTAATGGTGATTTTTTTTTTACTTTCGGCACCTAGTTTTGCACATGAGACAAATTTATCTTTGTTATCATTTAAAACTGAAATTCTTCGTTTAGCAACCAGACAGTAGCCGTGTTTCAGAGCTATCTTGAGGCCTTAATAGTTAGTGGAAATTGGTGGAAATGAGGTGAAAAATGCATCTTGTGGTACCCGTGCTATAGCAGCGGAAGCGTTATTTTTGCGTCACGATTTTGTAACGCTAAATTATCTCTTTGTGTACGCCACCTTTCGATATAATTTGAAAGAACATCGTCTAATTGATGGTGACACGTAGAGTCGTTTGCTGGGTGTTAAGAAGGCTGCCAAGAACGTTAGTTTTAAAAGCCAATGGCTTTCTACAAGAGAGAAGTAATTGAACCTTTTCTTTTTGCGAGTTGGGTAAAAAGTTTTGGTGCAAATTTCAGTCAAGCGTTTCGAGGTTATATTTCAGTCAAAATTGCAGAATGAACCGGAGTGTTAAATGGGGCGCTATGCTGGAAGGCCCGAGTTTGCTGACACTCGGAATCTTCCCGAGCTCTGGCGACGCCCTCAGATGAGTGAACTAATGGTAGCAAGACAAAATCCCACCCTCGTTACGCCTCCAACTTCATTGGGTTATCTGGATATATTCCGTGCCTTATCATCACATCGGCGCCACCTCATCGGCTTCTTGGGCGGTCTACAAAGAACGGGTCACGTGAGCCAACCGCCGGTGCACTTTTCATTTGTGTGTCGCTCCACCAAGTGCATTGCGTGTGCAATTAGACAAACGAGGTTATTTGAATTTTATAATGCACTTAGTACACCTTTATAAGCATTTTATAGTGTGCAAGATTTGGACTTAAAGCGCTTTGGAGTGATTTATACATTATTAAATTTTGCTTTGTACCGCGAGGGAACGCTACCAACGCCCGTCATCAGCTGACCGCCAATCGCGACGAGGTACATGTGCAACGCTACGGAAGTAGTCCGCAAAAAAAAAATAAAGAGAGGTGTATCACTCCGCGCTGTTCTGTGGCCGTGTGGTCTAAAGCGTCGCTCCGGAGAGTCCACAGGCAATGGGAGCGCGTGGGTTCAAATCCCGCATGGTGAAACTTTTTTATCACACATTTTTTTCCATCGCAAGTTGAATTTCGCGTGACTTGAATGAGAAAACTCGGTTTGTTCAGAATCGCTTGAATATTATGCCGTGTTCTGAAATGAACTGCATGCATCTGTTCATTTCATGCATACCGCGTTAATGTGAGCTGTCCGAAATTCGTTGTCAATGAGCTCGCACCGGCTTTTGGTCAGCAGTGGCGGTTATCTTTCCGATTCTGCAGCATTGTGACTATATTTTTTAGATGCAAGTGAGAGGTGTGTGCGCAAGATGACATTCATTCGTCGGATTTAATTAATTAGCACAGTGGTGAGTGCTCTGCAGTGGCCCGATTAACAAGTGGCCATGTGCAACTTTCGATTTCGCCGTTGCCGAGGAGCCCACTTTTTTTTTGCGGGCCTCTCTTAAGGTACCTGGCATGTTATGAATTGTTCTGTGGAACCGGTTAGCGGCTGATCCAGTCTTCGCCAAAAGAGTCTGGGACCGACTTTGGCACTGTGCTGTAGGGTAGCCCAAAGGACTTGGCGAGAACAATTATTTTTTTTACTGATTGCAATGTTCAATGCATAATGTGCCTTCCTCGTGAAATAGTTGGCCTTCACCATGCCAGGGCTGGACTTCGAAGGGGCCTTTACGCCAATGTAGGTCCCGTGGATGCATCCCACGACGTCTGTGATGCCGCCGCGCACAAGGAAACGCTCCTCAACATACGCACGCTCGGCCGCAGTCGTGAGCAATGCGAGCCACCGCTTCTGCACAGCCGCGTCGATAAGCGCGTTGGAGATGTCCCTCACACAGCGGCTCACAGTGCTTTATTGGCGTCCAATAAAGCGGTCTGCGCCGACGCTCCCCTGGAAGCTCCCGGTCGCGAAGAACCGGAGGGCGCAGAGGACTTGCTCTTCGACCGAAAGCGAATGAAGCCCGGTACGCACTCTCCGCAGGCGTGGGTCGACGCCTAACTATTTACACAACCATCGTACCGATTTTTTGGAGAGGCGAAAATGTCGCTAGAATTCGTCGTCGGCCAAGGCAGTAAAAGGGTCCAGCCGGCCGTACTGACATTTGCCGTCAGAGGAAGCGATTACCCAGGCTGCTGCTGCTGCCGCCATGCAAGTCCCGAGATGAATTCGGGGCACTTCACCGTTCACGAGTTTAGCTCCGAGTTCACCTGTCAATCAAAACCATTGGTCACGCCCCCGGCGTGCCGTACATAAATTATAGGCGTACGCGCTATGGGTGGGCCACTCCCAACATCCCTGCCGGCTACAGGTATGCTGCGCGGCTGTGCTGATTGCTGACAGACATCGACGATGTTGACCATCGAAATATAACAGGCA
The DNA here is from genome assembly GCF_055824585.1 of Amblyomma mixtum. NCBI lineage: Eukaryota > Metazoa > Arthropoda > Arachnida > Ixodida > Ixodidae > Amblyomma > Amblyomma mixtum. The sequence goes on along the minus strand of NC_143019.1, from coordinate 87,478,639 downwards.
AAACGGACGTCATCGCTGATAAATCTAAGCACCTCTGCGAATGACACGCAACGTGGCGAAAGCCGCCGATTTCTTCGCTCGCATACCAAGATTGCACAACACTATAGCCTGTTGCAACCACGTAAGACACAGCACAACGCTGAAGGCGCGTCACACCTGCTTGCAAGGCGTCAAACACGGAGCACGACGACGAACCGGTGCTCGGAGCACGTCCTAATCCAACAACATCGCATCACAGGTGTTTCGCTTGGCCGTCCTTTCATCGGTGATAAAGCTCAGCATCAATGTGTCAAACACATCTGGGATCGACAAACGATCGCTGCTCCAGACCCAGTGCAATAAAGTGTTTGTAATTTCTAGCACGCAAGCACTGCGTACTTCAAAACCGTAACACCTTTCTCTGTTATAAGACCGATTCCCTTATTACAAACAGGATCCCTCACCTGCCCGAATGATATTAATGCGATGTCCCTGCGGTGTACAACGGCGATCGACGATAGTGACCAAACCAGTCCGCAAAACCTTGAAGTGCGCGACGTTAACAATACTACGCAGACACGCGCGCCACCCCCTTCACAGCTTTTAGTCAGCGTCTGATGACATAGGATGAGTTGTGTCGCTGGGTAGCACGCTCTTCGCATCAGCAGTGCACTAAAGAGGCGTCACACACAACAGGCATACGTAATGAATCATTGAATACAGCCAAACAGCAATTTTTTTTCTCACACCGCATCACAGCCGCTCGCACGGCCAATTTCTACCGCTGAGATTCGCCAGGAGCGTGCAAAAAGCAATGGTTGGCCATAGCGGGGTGCGGCAGCGACCGTAGCAGCGGAGAGCTCCACCTGAGGTCACTGCAGAGAGCAGCAGTGACGCGGGGGTGCAGTGAAGTTGAGTTTTTTGCTTTTGTTTATTATGCAAGGCAGAAGATGCATGACTGTTATATTTTGATAAACGACACAATAAAATATATTATCGCAATGGCCGAAAAATAAGACAGATTCAGCGTGTAGTAGTTGCCCAGTCTTTCCAGTCGAAGGCAGCGCTACCGGCGGCGTGTCAGCGCAGGAGCTCTCGTTTTCGGCACGGCCGGCTGTCGCTCTAGTTCGTATGCAAGCCACGCTGCAAGCAATGGTCTCAGTATCGCCACTAGCGGCAGAAAGTGTCAAATCTTTGTTAATTTCCTAAAGCTATACTTTTCAACAACGCTTCATTGGATTCAAATTTTAAAAAAAAATTGGAAATGAACAAAATGTTCGTAATATTATCTGTTGTCTTTTAACGTATTCGAGAGAAGAGAAAGGATTGATACAAGAGTGCACCTAGTGCGCACTGTTCGTCTTCGGAAACGGAGAGACAGATAGAGCTGAAAGAGAAGACACGCCTTTGACGCGCCCGAAAAGGCGTGTCAAACAGCTAGCGGCGAGTGTGCAGATAGATAGCAGAGAAGTCACGATTTCGCGATTGCTGATATGGCGCTGATAAGTTCAGGTAGCGCTGCGGCCTGGTATTGCGCAGTGTATTGTGTTTGAAGTGTGAAACAGGCGCGCAGGGCGCGCTTGTATCGCCTTTACGTGGCTTTACCTCTACATTTTATTGTCCGCTGCCTGCGCACGTTCCGCGCTATCTTCGTTCACTGACTGCCTTTATCGCAAACTCGGATGAAACTCGGGTGAGCGCCAAACTCGGGCCTTCCGGCATAGCGCCCATGATTCCTATTTTTTTGCTAATAATATTACAGCTCTCTGACAATTGTATCAGAGGTGCTACGAGTGGAAAAAAAACGTTGACCTATTCAACTAGACTATAGGTACTGGCGGTTTCCTTGTTCTTGGACCTGCGAAAACACGCGAGGCTCGGGGGCCTAATAGCTGCAACTGAACAGCTATCATATGCTCAGATTATCCTTACTTTGTGTTTGGAAATTTTTTGCTTTTATGTTAAGCCTTTCCTCGAACTGTACTGCTTGGCGTCTGCCCGTACGCCTAGTAGTTGTAATCCTGATTTCTATCCCGAATTAAACAACGTATTATATGATCTTTGTACAGCACACACAAATGAACATATTCTTCTCTTTGGTGATTTTCACTTTCCAAATGTTGATGGGGTTACCAAACGGCTACTAACAGTAAAGTAAGGAATATCATTGACGCATGTCCCAACTTCAATCATGCGCAACTCATCCCGGAGCCGACAATGTGTGGCTGGCAGAAGCTTCTGTCATTATAGAAGGTGTGATACAATCCTGAAAGCCTAACGCGTGTTACATTCCAGAAATTAGCGATCCCATTGGATGGTTAATTTTCCCTTACTCCTACACCAAGCGTCACAGTCATCGCTCTCTATGATAAAGGTAAGTAGGAGCCAATAAATATCGAACAAAATGCCGCCTTGAAATATCGTTTCATAAAAGGTTTGTTCAAAATTATTGGCTCATCTTCATGCCTAAGGTCTAGAAAAAATGCATCCTGGAAACCTCTATCACAAAATTCGCGACAAACAATTGCTCAAAAAGCCTATATTAAGAAAAAAAATCATTTCCGCGTACACAAACTTAGACCGAGCAGTTCACCAAAGCACAGATACTATGCGGTCGCGAAAGTTTATCTCACAACCATACGTAACGGAAAGCGCCCTTTTTTCACTGCGATCTGCCCAAGCAAACACGTCCCACGCTTGAAAAACCTGGAGAATAATAAACTCATAAAAGCCCCGCCATATTTGACTCATTAATGTATCTAGTGAAATAATCGCAAATGCTTGCAATCGTAACCCAATACGTCGCATATTTTCAGTCCTGTTTACTAACAAAAGGATAAATGCCGCTGCGCAGAATTTTCGTGTAAAAATTCGAAAGTCGAATTTTTTGCAACAGACGGAAGGGTTTCAAGCAGTGACATGCAGGGTGCTAAGAGTTTGTACTTACATCTCTGTACCATTGTAGAAATAGATAAGTAGTATAGGCTTTTTAGTCTCTTTATCTTGTTGGCGTTTAAAAGAAAGGCACCGCTCAGCACCTCCAGTTAATTGAAGGTAGGCATTTTGAAAATCAATCACGTATGTCTTGTTAGTAGAAAACGCCTGGGTTTAAAAAGGTGATTTATCTATTACATACATACACGATGAAATGTAGGTTTCTTTGCTAACACATGCATTATTCATTCTGACCTTTCATCATGGAGCGGCCAGTCCCCCATCCAGTACTTTTCCCCTTTTTAGCAACATATGCACTGGTAGTTTTTTTTTAGGGTTGTTGGGGCAGCTTATTTTTTAAATAGCACGGTGAAAAACAAAATGTGAACGTTGTATTTATGAAGCTCAAACGAAAATTTTCGTTTTGCTTAGAGCTTATAAGTTTAAGTCAAGTGTGCAGATGTGAAATAGGCATAGAGAAGTGAAGTCATAGAGCGAGCATGGCAGTGACAAATATCTTAGGTGTTATCGCTAGCGGGTATATTTGCATTAACATGAATAATGAATATTGCACGGCAAGTGTAAGGCAAGACGATCTAAACTGGGTGTTAATTCGTCACACACTGCGTGTACATAAACCTTTGCGCTGCGCCTTAGACCCATTTGATTTCAAACTGTGCTTAGTAAAAGTTCTGGCGGTTATCACAATAAAGGAACCCTGTGGACGAATGACGTCTGCCTGTATCGATACATTTCCACAACCTAACGACTCTTGTTCGGAAACGCAGCTTTTATAAGCTAGAAAGCACCAAAATACAAAATAGAACTATCGCCATCATCGGTGAATTTCGCCCGAAAAATGCACCTACGACAGCGAAATTTCTGCGCAGACACTAGAGGCCATTAACTTAAACACGGTGACAACCAGTTTTTTTTTTTTGCATAAACGCCTTGAGTTTGGATCGAACAGCGGCAACATTTTTATACTGACTTTTCGAAGCAATATATAGATTTCGTGCTGCCGGAAAAAAAAAAAAAAACATTCCGAGGAAGAGCCATAGAGTCAATTGTTACAGAAACCATTACTTGGAGTTGTCCCCAATATCTATTTAGAAATTTCGATGTTACTTATTTCTAAATTTCTGAAGCAATTTTCTTTCCGCTAAAGACAGTTGAGCAGAATTATCTTTGATCCCTAGGGTGACGAAAAAGAAGGCTGACGCGGTGAACCATTTTGCAGTCATATTGCATTAACTGGTGAAGTAAACAAGCAGCAGCAATTTTTGGTAGCCTTTGGGTTGCTTTTGAAACCAAACGAACATCAAATTGAATACGAAACGGCAAGCAAACTTCTGAAAATTTGCTATACCAGCTCTTTTAAAAAGCATTGAAAGTAGAAGTAAAACTATTCGGTAGTAAACGGCTGTATTTTGCCTTTCTGGAGGCACTGTAATCTTTCAAAATTATCAGCATAACGAACCAACGCACTGAATTTTTCATTTACGTGAGCTAACTTAATTCAGCCTTTGAAGTGTTAACTTCGTATCCCACAGCAGCATTAAAGCGCATGGTTAGGCGCTTTTATAATCTCTACTAAACTTTAAGAGGCACAGACAACTGAGTAGTAACTGGAGGAAAGTTGCATGATATACGTTGATGAGATTAAATCAGCGAAGATGCACAAATTCGAATTCTTGTATCACTAAATGAACACAGCAATCGGTATGAACGCTTGAACTGTTCTAGAGAGACATTTGAGCGTACCTCGAAGAAGCCCAACACTCCAGAACGCTCCGCTACCTGAGCATTAAGGTGTTCTTTGCCGAGCGAAACCAAAAATATCAGACAGAAAACTACTAAATTCATGGCGCTTCCGACGACGCGCGGCATGCTCTGTAGAGAAGCGTCACGATTATATATATATATATATATATATATATATATATATATATATATATATATATATATATATATATATATGAGAAGTGGGAGTTGTCACTTATCAAGCAGAGTAAGAGCAAGTGTTTCAAGTTTTTTCAGTTTTGTAGCTAAAAAGAGCCACAGAAGCACATCTAAAACCCCTATTTTTCATATAAATATTACTTGAGAAGAAATACAGGAGTAATGTAATGTCTCTGTCAGGTCAAACAAGCGCATGCGACAAGATTGAGTACAATACTCGTCGCGAATGTGGCGTAAAAAAAGAAAAAAATGTGTTCTCGGACTAAGCGGAAAGAAAAGGCATGCAGACTGTGCTGGTTTGCAAAAACCTGTACCCTGTGTTTTTAATCTAAATTAAAGAGAAGTCGGAAGATAAAATCGGACTGGCTACTGAAAAAAAAATACTTAAGAAAGCAAAATCACGTCCGCAGAACTAAAAATTACACGTAGCTGAAAAATGAATAGGTGGATAACCTTCAGCAAAAGCCATGATGCAGTTTTTTTTTTGCACTTGAAAGTTACTGTGAATGCGATTTGACCTCGAGAAATTACCAGCAACCTCCAAGAACCCGAAGAAAGTCCTCCACAAATATTATGCATAAACAGCTCTGAAGTGGCTTCACGTCCGCCTATGAAGTATGCTTGCATTAATACGACATTTATATCGAATGCAATAGAAGAAGACCTTTGTCGTGGTTGCTAAGTTGTTTTTATCCTGCTGCTTCCTTCACTCACATCGCAAAGGTCATGAGTTTACATTTATTTTGCTCGTTACTTTGTTGTTTGTTTCCTCTTTCAGCCAATAAATAAGACGTCAGCAGGAGCGTGGGATTCTGTAGGCAGCGATACAAGTAATGCAGTCTCTTGCCATCCACCTGCCATAGCGGCATGGCTATCCTGATTTGTAGCATGGGCGGAGCAGCGGAATGCAGCTGCAAACGCATGAATGATTATAAGGCGGAAGCCTTTAATGCCTCATCGTTGCAAGCAGGAGTTGCCGACAGAAATGTCACGCTTTTCAATTGGTCGAAATGATCGTGAAGTCTCAGTGCGCGAATTTCAAACGGGGCCAATTGTACTTTGGCTAGTAACCATGCAACTAATTAAAGGGATGGTATTGTGATGCTTCAAGTAAAATAAATAAATAAATAAATAAAATCGAGTAGGAAATTGGTCGAGTTGGGGTACCGGATCAGAGTTTCCGGAGTGCGAGACGAACACGCTAACCACTCCGCCATGCCAGCTCGATCATTCGGAATGAACAAAGGCGCGTCTCCCATCTTCCTCCCTTCCCGTTATGGCGAGGTTCAGGTGTCCACCGAGATATGCGAGACAGATACATTTCCTTTCATTTCCTTAAAATCCAATTTACCGACAAGCAAGGCGTACAGCCGAACGGGTGATGGCCTTCTGTGGACTCCCTGGCAGCGTTGCAAGACGCTGTCGCGTTCCACTCTTAGAGGCGAAGCTTAACATCTTAACCGCACATCAGTGACACAAGCATCACCACCACGCTTAAGGCTTCCGCCTCAGCGCACTTTGGGTCAACAAAGCGCCCCCCTGAATTTTTAGAGCGAGAGCTCAACACGACCGAAGGTACGAAAACCTGTCCATCGCTGAAGCCTTGGCCTCGGTAAATAAGTAAAGCCACGACCAGAATTCGAACGCGTGGTGGCGCGAAAACTTCAGCTTGGCTGGCCACGGCCCGAGAGCACTATGCTATCGCCGCAGCCTATCACACACTCTCGCGCTGTGCATTGCACATCGTCGTCTTCATTAACTTCCTCCTGGCCAATCCACCGCCGTGGGTATGTGCCATTAAGCCTGAGGGCATCGTCATCATCATCACCTGCGGCGCTAACCGAGCAGATCAGCTAAACCTCGATCAGAGCTTAATCTGAGTCTAATAGCGTCGCCAAGCGTGCCGATGCCCCAGCAAATAAAAAGCACTAGTCTGTCAGGCTAACAGATGCTTTCGCACGTATATTTGGTTTACCTACGTTAAAACCCGACCGTTTTTTTTTTTTCAGAGACATGACGTTAAAATAGCGCTCGTTCCTCTTTGTTGCTGTACTGGCTGCAGAGTATCCTAACGAATGCAGCATTGGGGACAATCATAGAAAATACCCTCTGCACCGCCGCGGTGGCTCAGTGGTTACGGCGCCCGGCTACTGGCCCGAAGGACGCGGGCTCGATCCCGGCCGCGGCCGCCGAATTTCGATGGAGGCGAAATTATAGAGGCCCGTGTACTGTGCGATGTCAGTGCACGTTAAAGAACCCCAGGTGGTCGCAATTTCCGGAGTCCTTCACTACGGCGTCTCTCATAGCCTCAGTCGCTTTGGGACGTTAAACCCCAGAAATGAAACCAAACCCGCACCCCCTTCGAGCTTAACCAGGGATCAAAAGCCGCAGGAGTCCTTCAGAAGCGCCGCTGTCGCTGATGCCTTTCCGGCAGCAGCGCTATAAGAATGTTTTTTTCTTAACATGCTTTCAATCTCAGTGTGATGATGTGATGAACCCAGCATGTCAGGTTTGGGAGGCGCAGGGTCACGGGACTGGCCTGCGGTTCCGCGACGTCCAGACCTGGTGGAAATGCACTGCAGGGACAGCGTTGCTGCAGCGGTAAGTAGACTGCGCTACGCGATTTGACCGTTCGTGCCTGGTGGTGCTGGTGTAAAACATTTCTTTATACTATATACAAAAGAGATATTGCTTAGACCGTGCCTGTAGCGGACCCGAGTCGGTCAAGCCCCAAGCAAGTAACAAGCAGCAGACACTAAGAACACGCTCATTTAGAACATTGTTCCCGTCTTTGCTTGCGCATGGGTACCCGGATCCACATAATCAGAGAATCTCCCGTTTGCTATAGTTGTAAGACAGAAATATTTTGTTGCTCAAAGGCACAGAGGCAGATATGGCACGCCCACACACTATGAGGGTCATTTATGTAGACAGTGACTGCACACTCACGCATGAGCAAAGCAAGGGGATGTCGGCCGAAAAGCGAAAAAAATTATCATTTTTCAAGATGGAGTAGTTACAGCGACGTACGCAAGATAATGTTATGAACAGTTAAAGTGCACGAAAAGCTATGCTCACATAAATAAACTGTACTGCAGAAACAGATATGCGACCATGCCTTTACACTGATGACAGCATGAAAACCAAGCACACGTGTGGAAATGGCTGCGTTGCCCTGAGGGGGAGGGTTGAGAGCAACCAAAAATAGGCGAGCCGTTGGCAACTAAAAAGCAAACCAAGAACTCTCAACTCAGCACAGGAGCGCATTATGAATTCCGTTGCTGAAATACACACTTCAGTCTAGTCACCCTCGGTATGTTAAATCAGCATGGCTTCGGCGGTGAACCTTGGCTTATTGCAAACAAACACAACACAAATAAAACAGAACTTTTGTTCCTTGCTTCCTTCTGCTGTGCCGTGTCACCCACACCCTCTGATTTGGCCATGTCTAACATTCTTGGAAAAAATTTGAATATTTGATGATTGTAAGGTATTTTTATGAAAATATTGAATGTAATGATCTATTTTTCCGATGTGCTGCAAAATGTTTTTGTTTAAGTTTTTCCATCGCTCGCATTGTGCATTTAAGACCGCCATAGAAAACTAATAGAGAACTTTTTTGGTTATAGCGAAAATGTTAGCAGCAAAAAAATACAAGCCTGCCGCCTCGAAATCCCCGGATACATTGATTTTTGTAGTGAACTTTTGCAATATGAACAAAGTGCGTCATAAACTCTTTCCCGTTCAAAATGGTTTTGTCCAGAATTTTTGGGCATGTCTTGAAACGTAATCGCGAACCGCTTGCTCTTCCGAAGAGCACGTGATTGCTTACTGCACCACGGTGAATTGGTACATGCTCTGTGAAACTTCCACGCACTGCTTTTCCGCCGGGTTACGCTCACGAATAAGTGAATGATTCACTCAAAGGCGCTTCGGCAGGGCTTAAATGAGTTTTTCTTTACCTTGAACCTCTTGCGCCGCCTGTGAGAATTGGATTTTAGATGCGAATTCGACATCCTTGTCCTCTTCCTGGCAATAGATAGGTTATCTACGGGGCTCATTTTCTTCACGCCAGATGCTACTTGCATCTCCAGGAACTATCCATGCCACGTTGTAAACGACTTTGGCAGAGGAGTGATTTTTCATTTCCCTTTTTTATTTACAGTTTGTTTGTTTCGTCTCGTTACAGGAACAGGAGCAAAGGCAAAAGGCAAAAAGCTCGAGAAAGGCCTTTTTCTCCATGTAAAGTCCGGTGCACAGGCATTACGATCATGCCTAACTACAATTGCGAATACAAATCACAGATATGCACGCAACGTAAAGTTCCGATGCTATGCATTAGAAGGAGCTTTGGCTGTTGCTACAAAGCACCTAGATAAAAAACTCTAAAGACTATATCTCGCGAACTTTTCTCAGAGAAACACAGGACGCAAAGCACTCTACAGAAAAACAGATTTCAGTTGGCAGCACCACTGTAAATCATCCCGGTAAGGTATTAAGGTTCAAACTGTTCTCGTTAAGGGAGCCCGAAAAGACTTTCGAGTCCTTTCGGGCTTTGAAAATGAGAACAATGTTGGCTATGTTCCAATCATCAAGAACGCTTCCGGTGTTTAAAGATTATGTAAATAGTACGCGTAACGCCTGTCTTGATAGTGAAATAGTGTTTTTAAGAAGCTTACTGGTTATTTGGACATTTACAGCAGATGACGTGAGCTTGAGTGAACGAATCATTTTGAATACTTGATCAGAGCCAATCTTGATTTCCGACATTTCTTTTTGCTGATGCTTTGGAAGGTTGTGGCTGTCGAATTTCTAGTATACCAGAAAACGGATAACAAGTAGTCATTTAGAACTTCTGCGCATTGATTAGCGACAAATGCTGTACCATCTGTTCTTAGAAGAACAAGCCGGTTATATTTATGTTCAGGAGGAGGATATGTAAGAATTTGGCGGGATTTGTCCTTAAATTGGGCGTTTCAGCGATAATTGCGGTACTACACACATTCTGCTACGAGCATTAAAGTCCTGCCGTAAGTTGTGCCTCACGGGGGGGGGGGGGATGTTACATGCATCGCACCTATATAATTGAAACCGAGGTGGTAGAGGCGAAAGTCGTGTGCAGCCACTTACCGGCTGTTAACTTGTGGCAGTTAAAGATTGCTCACTCAGCAAGAGCGACCAGGGTGGCACAAGGGACTCCGCTAGGAGAACCTGTCATCGCAGGGAAGTGGCGCATCGCTTAACCGCTGCACCACTGCGCCCGGAGTGGTAAGAGGACTCTCAGGAATCTATTAACGAAAAGTAGAGAAGGACCTTCTGCATATATGGGAGCTAAACGACTACGCTATCCTGTCCGTTAAGGCGAAGCTTAAGTGTCTCTTCCAATTTCGAGCTTTCAATTTTGTAACTGTAGGTGTGTTTAGTTTATTTATTTAAATTTTCATTTATATATTAACGATAACCTCAAGGGCCCTCAGTTAGAGGGTATTACATGAGGGGTAAAACACAAATACATAATAGGGAACACAAAAGGCAAAAAAGGGCATAAACTCCTTAAAATAAATATGCAAGCATATTCATAAAATGACATATAAATAGATATTTCCGAGAGAAAAAAAGGTAGAGAAAACAAAAAAGGCACGATATGATACAAAAAGGGCAAAAATAAAAATACAAATAAGGACCGTTATCAAAAAACATCAAGACTACAAAGCATACATCAATGGCTCAGCAGTATCCCTGCCTTTCCCTCTCTCTGTATCTATCTATCTAAAGGCAGGGCAAGATTGTTCGGAAGAAAAAAAAATAAAAAGAATTTAAAGTCCTAATTCAGATCAATTAGCTTCGGTTGCAATGTGTGAAGATAAGTCGTTACAACGTTTGATAGTAGGGGGTATGAATGATCTAGCTAAAATAAGTACGGATGGCCATGACGCGGAAGAACGGCAGTCGCGCGCTCAAAAAATTCTTGTGAAGATGTGGATGATGATACAACTTATCAAAAAGAACCAAGCGGGCTGACTTGCGGCGGTTCAGGAAGTCTTCTAATAACGCGGTTTTTCAGTAGCGTCACACTGGAGTGGCGTGCATAATGAGAGAAGATGAAACGCACAGCACGGTTTTGCAAGGCATCGATGTTATTGATTGAGTACACTTCGTCAGGATCCCAAACAGGTGACGCAGATTCAAGTTTCGGACGTATTAGCGTTAAGTACGCCAGTCTTTTAACCTGAACAGCGGCTTGTTTAAGATTACGATTTATGAAGGCCAGAAAGCGGTTAGCAGAAGCCAGAGTTAGGTTAATGTGTTGGTTCCGTGACAAATCGGAATTGAGGGGAGCACCAAGGCACTTATATGATTAGTAAGTTCAAGGGAAGGGTTATTAAGGGAATAACTGGTGGATATGCGGGAGCGACAGGTGAAAGACATCAGTTTTGTGTTAGTTATGCTGAGGGAGAGAGAGAGAGAGAAAGAGAAAACTTTATTGCAACAGGAATTCGGGGCACGCCCCAGGGTCCCCGCACGACCCCACTCCACTGAAGTGTTTATGTTCCTGAGGTCCATAACACTGCCAGCCCGGCCGGTGGCGATGGTCTGCACGGCCGGGTCCTCCGAGCGCAGCAGGGTCTCCCAGTCCTCCCAGGTCTTGAGGTTCTCTAGGTCCCGCCGGGGAGGGTCCGCCGGGCAGAGGGAAAGGATGTGGAGGGAAGAAGCGAAGGGTTCTGGGCATAGGGCGCATGCCGGAGTAGGGAAGGAGGGATGATAGTGGGCTAGGGTAAGGGGCGCGGGGAGAGTGTGTGTGTGTCTGTAATCTGCGCCAGAGTGTTGCGTGTCTGTTATGTAGGGAGGGGTGGGGCGGAGGGTAGAGCTGGCGTGAGGCTCTGTACGCCTGGGTCAGCTCACTGAATGAGTGCATGCGCTCCTTCGTGAATCCCGCATCCGAGGCCACCTGCGCCCGGTTTAAAGAACCTCGGACTAAAAGGTTGGCGGCCTCGTTTCCGAGATTCCCGGAGTGCGCGGGCACCCATATCAGCTCCTCTTGGCGGGGCAGGGGTGCATCGGGTTAATCCAGTATGCCAAAAGCAGGGACATGGACTCGGCCTCGAGCAAAATTTAGAATCGCAGTTTTTGAATCACTGAAAATGTACCGGGCTTCCGTGCGGGTGATAGCGAGTGGAATGGCGGCTTCCTCTTCAGCCTCTGGGCAGGTGTCTGGAGGGAGAGGTAGTGTGATGAGGGCAGATAAAGAGGAGTCCGCCACAGCTGCTGTCGCTTCATCACCCGTGCAGGCAGCGTCCACCCATGCGGCGTCCGGCTCGGGGCCGTGCGCTCGATGGAGTGCCTTCGCACGGGCTCTGCGGCGCTGCCCATGGTGGGACGGGTGCATATTCCTCGGGAGCGGCCTGATGAGGAGCTCCCGGTGAAGGGATCGTGGGATGGCGAGGAGGGTTGGGTCGTTGGCAGGTATTCTGATTCCGAGGTAGTCCAGGATATACCGACCTGTGGAGGTTTTTGCAATCAGCAGAAAAAACACCAACACGTTATTGCATCGAGGTCCGATTGCAAGGTTTGACAGTCGAGTTGGGTAGATTTGTTGCAGTATATCACACAGTCAACAGCAAATAACCTGATAGTGAACTTCACACAGCTGTGTAAATCATTAATATAGACAGAAAAAAGTAATGGGCTTAATACACCACCGTGTAGAACTCCAGATGTTACACTTCCTGATGACGAATCAAAATTGTTAGAAGCGAACTGAGTTCGGCATGCCAGAAAATCTTCCACCCATGCAATGACTCAAGGATGAATGTTCAGATGCTTGAGATTAATTAGTAGCCTATGGTGAAGTACGCGATGAAATACTTTAGAATAGTCTAAAAAAATCTGCGTCCACTTGGAAACCCATACCTAGAGATGAATGTAATTCATTAATAAAACCTGCTAGTTGTGTTTCACACTAGTAGCCCTTGCGCAAACCGTGCTGATAGGTAATAATTATGTTAAGATAATTAATAATTTCAGTATATAGAGCATGTTCCAAAAGTTTGCAGACAGTGCTTGTTAAGGAGGTTGGACGATAAATGAGGGGAGAAGTGCAATCACCAGTTTTAAAAATGGGAATTACTTTTGCTGTTCGCCAGTCATTAGGAGTTCTAGACGTGGATAATGATTGATTGAAAATCGCTGTTATTATACAACATAAGGCATCATAAATATTCTTTAGAACATTACTACTAAAACCAAGATGATCTGAACTCGTGGAAATTTTCAGATTTCTCAATAAGTTTAAAATTCCAGGCTCTCTGATGGTCACCTCGCGCATGTTAGTTGTAGCTGCTTTGTCGATAGTAGGTGCTGACGTAATATTTTCATGAGTGAACACAGCTGAGAACGCATTCTTAAGTGCTTGGGCGCAATTTGATTCGGGATGTGGAGTGCGATCTGCATTAGAAAGAACAATGTCTAGGTAGCTGTAAGGGTTTATGACGTGCCAGAATTGGCGAGGATTATTCTTTAACAAGGATGATAAATCATGAGCAAAAAACTGGCGGCGAGTAGATTTGAGCAGAACCTGGTAGGCCTTGTCACATGATTTGTATTTCTGAAGTGCTTCCAGAACATTACTTCTCTCTGCTTCCCTGCAGAGACGTTTCTTCTTGTTTAAACTACGAAATTGACCATTGAATCATGGTGCGCTATTGATAGTTGTGATCATGATGACTGGAATAAAACTATCAATGAGGATGTTAAAAGTAGCTTTAAACAGGGACTAGTTATCTTCTACCGGGCGCAAGTGAAAATTTTTGAGGAAATAGGTAAATTCCGCAATTCCGCATTCATACTGGTGTAGTCGGCACAAATATAACGCCTTGTTTTTTTTATGCTAACATCAACTTTTTAACCGATGTGTTAATGTGATCAGTGATGTTATCAAGATCGAAAATTCCATCCATGTGAAGTAGATCAGTACAAATGTCGGGGTTATCTGTCAATACTTGATCAAGAATATTACAACTGTTAGCCGTAGATAGTGTGGGCTCTGCCATAAGCTGATTTAAGGAATAGTCTAGACAAGCTCGTCTCGAGCTGGCACTGACAGCATTTCCAAGTTGATAGTATGAAAATTGAAGACGCCAAAAATGATTACTGTAGAATTAGAAAAACGCTTATGAACCAGACCTAGTAAACGACAAAATTCATGTACGAAATTATCATTCATATCCGGTGGACGATAGAAAATGCCAACTATCAGAGGAAGAATACCAACCTTAGTGAAACCCACGAGCATTCAAAAAAGGATTTGGCAATGACTGGGGCAGCAAATGAACCATTTTGTAGCGCAATAAGAGTACCACCTGATCTTCGAGACCTCCCGTCAGAATGAAATAATGTGAAAGCTACTTTAGTGCCGAAAATTACCCTGTCAGGAATAGAATCGGTAAGTCACGTTTCAGTTCGTGCCACTAAAGATGTTTGGCAGGAGTTGATGAGGGATGAAAGGGTAATATTTTTTGCAACGACGCTTCGGATGTTAGATTACATAAATGATATACTTTTTAGAGCTCTGGAATGCAGCTGGGAGGTCGATGCGCATTCAGTAGGTAGACTGCGTTGAATAATAGAAGACTGTCATACGTCACGTGGGCGGGCAACTAGTTTTCTAACGAAAGGAGTGACGAGCCAAATGCCGCTATAGAAGAGTTCGGAAAAGCGTTTCCTAATTTTCAGGCTCTATTTCACGGCAAGGAAGAAAGGTCGAAGAAGCTCCTGAGAAGATTATTTCAGAAAGAATTCTGAAGTATGAAAGGGTCTATGCAAATGAAGAGTCAAAATTACGAGAAATATGGCTACTATAAAAAATATCTTTCTTGTGTAAAAGCTAAAGATCACGCCCTTCAACATGAAAATAACCGCATTCAAAAAGAATAATAAGAAGGCAGACCAAGCTTACTGACCTCCAGCAGTTCAGTCGGAAGAAAAACTTGGAAACAGGGGCATTCCCCTAGAACAAGATGAGAACCTTTACCTCGCAATGATGAACGTTTGTTCAGCAGTGAAAAGGGAGATTCAAGAGGCAGGCATAGATGTGCATTTCGCATGAACAGAATACAAAACCAAACCAAATGGCATTGTAGAACCCGCTTCCTAGAATGTCAGAGACCGTGTTTTATATCCATTTTTGACTTTGAGGACAATGCCCCTATCTTCCTCAGTAAGCGCTCCTGTCTTCTGAATAATATACTTCTAGGAAACGCTGGGGTTTTCTAAAAAAAGAAAAAAAGTCCAATCTTCTCGTGTATCAGACGGTAGAATCTTGATGCACGACGTAATAAGGGCAAAAAAACTTATTGCGACATGTGTAAAGAAACGAAGCCAGAGCTTTCTAACTTGATGGCGTAACCATTTCACTGCCAAAATAAAGGAAGCCAGGCTTGCTTTGATGACATCCATACTGTGTTGCACCGTGAGTAGCACACGCACAATCAATGTTCTACTACGCCACAGCGTATGCAGCTCTTTCGGTCCAAAAGAGGTCGACGTCGTAGTTGTAGTTGTGGGCATCGCGCGTCGGAAAAAATCGTAGCATGCCAATCATTTTGCGCTGGATGTTCCGGATGGTGCCATATGACTCAGTGTTTCGTGCAGCATGAATTGCATGAGGCAGGAATTCGAACCAGCGACCTGTTTTCGGGAGCTGCAGGCGCCCACCGAGATATGTGAGCCAGTTACTGCATCATTTCCTTTCCTTAAATCCAATTTTCATTTCCTTCACTACGGCACCTCTTCTCTCTTTCTTCTTTCACTCGCACCTTCCTCTCCACGGTGCGGTTCGGGTGCTCACTAGAGATGTGAAGGCCTGAAAAAAACACTGCAATTTTGGAAAAAAAAAACGGTTTTTTTTTTCGTTTTTTTTTTCAGACGACAAAAAATGGAAAGAAACATCGAAAATTTCACAATGAAATTTCAAGGTTGTATGATTTCTTGCTTTCAGTTTAGGTTTTTGTTTTTGCTTTGAAAACCATAACAGTTTGCATTGTTGAACGATTGGAGTGCAGTCGTCATCGCCGGTGCCAGGTAGTGCTATTAAAACGTTTGTGCTGCGAGTACGCGGGTTGGAGGCCAGGTGACATATAAGATCCAGGCTTGACTTAAAAACACACTAATACTTGAACTCACGGCTTAAGTAGAACAAAATGACTGCAAATTCTACAGCGCGACACACACGGCATAAATAACATAGGCTGCTGTGCACGTAAGCGGTTCTAGCGAAATACAAGCCTAGCTTCTTGATTTCCAACGTAGCAGAGTACAGGACATCCGCAGGAATTTGATCCAGGACAGGGGTCTGGGACTCAGGGAAGCACGTGGCTCCATCTACCTGGTGGCAAGGCCTTTGCACCAACCAGCCGCTAACTCCTCTGGCTTGCCAACTGCTGCAGATACCACAATCAACCGCCAGCTGCGAACGAAACTGGTCACGTTTCGGAAACGTCCGTACAAGGATTTGCAACAGGCTTTTAGGGGAACGTGTTCGAAAGCTCGTGTATAAGCAGTCGAACCTAGCTGCGGACACAGCTTCAATCCATGCTGCTGCGCGTAGTGCCGCATCCAGCGGCAGTGACTGTGAATCCGATATGGAGTGACTTATAGATCAGTTTTCATGTTCCCTTTGTCGGTGCAATAGAACAAGAAGTTCGTTCCACAAATACGATATTTATATCTCCATATTCCCCTGGAGTGCAAATCATTATTTATCTTCTCGGTGCAATAGAACAAGAAGTTCGTTTCAGAATATGACATCTATAACTGCATATTCGACTGAACTTCGGAGCATTATTATTGATCGTTGAGCTGTTGCAAATAAATCTCTTTTATGCGAAGCATATTACTAGACCTACACTAGAGCCCGTCGAGCGCGGCGGTGGAGCTACCATTGACCTTTAGCGTGACCACGTGACACCACGTGACAACATGACGTCACAGCAGAGGAGAGATGGGCTGCCGGCTCGCGCGGTCGGCCGCGGCGGTGGAGGCTCCACATCAGAAGCGCGGCGGCTGACCACGTGACGCTACAGCAGCGGTATATAGGGAATGGTGGCGGTGGTGGAATAACTAAGGGTGTTTCCAATGTGCTTTCCTTGGGTGCCAAGAATGCTGTTGTAGCCGGTGCTGGGGCAGCGGTTGTACACTCTGCATTGAATTCACCGATGATCCCGTATATAGCTGCCACGGCAATCCTTGCTACACTTCTAGTGGTTGTATGAAAATGACCAAGTATTCAACCAAGGAAAGCCGTGTATTACCAAGCCTAGCCATCAATATGCTTCGCATCTGACTAGGCTTAACCTTAGCTAACCCTCAGCCATTTTTAACACGCTTTGCAAAATTTCCAATTTTTCATGAAAAAAACCCTGGAACGAATGGTTTTTTTCATGCCATTCAAAATTATTTTAAATTTTACATCTCTAGTGCTCACCGAGATGTGAGACAAATACTGCGCCATTTTCTTTCCTCAAAATTGCGTTGCGATCTTTCCAACGGGCAAGGCGCCGCGCGGAACGGGCGTTGGCGTACTGTGGCCAAACTCCGTAAGGTGGGGGACCAGGAAGGCCACATGGAAAGCCGGGTTTCCAACAAACGCGGCGGGTTACGAAGTAAGTATGCCTTGCGGCTGGCAAACGCCTTCGTAACCAGTCGAATTCTCTATTCGACTCATCTCTACCTACGGAAACAAGAGGAGGATGCCCTTGAGGTCATCCCTCGCAAAATTGTTAAACGTGCCCTTTACCTCTCCATCACTACTTCAAACAGCCAGCTTATGGCCCTTGGGGTGATGGGTACTTTCCAGGAGCTCCGGGAGGACGCGTCGCGGTGACTCAGTGGTAAGGCGCTCGTCTACCGAGCCGGAGTACCCGGGTCCGAACCCGACCGCGGCGGCCGCGTTCCGATGGTGGTGGTGGTGAAAACATTTATTAAGAATGAACAGGAGGAATGTTTGGATCAGCCCGTAAGGGATCGATCCTTACAAACACTAGGTCGAGGTCCCTAGTGTGGGACCCCAGTGGCGGTGGCCGCCGCCCGGGCGCGCCCGACTAAGGCTTGTTGGGCCTGTAAGTCGTGGCAGCCGAGCAGGGTCGCCTCCCAGTCCTCCCGGGTTGGGTTGGGGATGAGGGAATAGCCGGGTTGGAGGGGCAGGCCCACACCATGTGATAGGTGTCAGAAGACACTGCACTACAGTGTAGGCAGCTGCCGCTAAAGGAGGGGTCAAAATGTTTTAGCGCTGCCGGGCACAGCAATGTATTGGTGAGAAGGCGCAGAAGGAGCCGCTCATCCGCCTTCTTCAGGCCTTTACATGGGCTAGGGTAAAGGCGATGACAATTTTGATAATATGTTGTAATATCTTTGAACGTATGGACCGGATTAAAATCGGGTTCCTGATCGGATGGGGAGGAGAAAACAGCCCGGTGAGAGAGCGCGCGGGCGGCTGCGTCTGCTGCCTCGTTTCCTGCTAACCCCTGTTGAGCAGGGGCCCATATAAGGGAACCGTGTGCGGGGTCCGTATCCCGTATGCAATTTTGGTAGATTCGATAGGCTAGGAAGGGAGTGCAGCCTTGTTCGACGTTCCGACAGGCCCCTCGCGAGTCGGTGATTATGTAATTTGAAGGCGAAACGGAAGAGGCGCCGGTGTGCTGCGCGATGTCAGTGCACGTTAAAGATCCCCAGGTGGTCGAAATTATTCCGGAGACCTCCACTACGGCACCTCTTTCTCTGTTTCTTCTTTCACTCCCACCTTCCTCCCTTCCCTTACAGTGCGGTTCAGGTGCCCGCCGAGAGATGTGACACAGATACTGCGCCTTTTCCTTCCTCAAAAACCAATTTTTCTCCGGGAGGCGCACCTTACAAACCAGTACTACACGCGCTTGTCGCTAACGGAGTCGGGTCGCCGCCTTCTTGCTCGACTGGATATCCAACTCACCACAGACAGGTTTCACATCCCAGAACTGTGGAGACGTGCCCTCCACGTGAGATCACTTCAAGCCAACATGTCACACCCGATCAGGAACCCGATCCTAATCCGATCTATACCTTCAAAGATATTACAACCTATTATCAAGACAGTCATCGCCTTTACCCTCGCCCAGATAAGGCCTGAAGAAGGCAGATGAGCGGCTCCTTCTCCGCCTTCTCACCAATACATTTCTGTCCCCGGCCGCACTAAAACATTTTGACCCCTCCTTTAATGGCAGCTGCCCGCACTGTAGTGCGGTGTCTTCTGACACCTATCACATGGTGTGGGCCTGCCCCTCCAACCCGCCTATTCCCCCCATCCCCAATCCAACCCGGGAGGACTGGGAGGCGACCCTGCTCGGCTGCCAGGAATTACAGGCCCAACAAGCCTTAGTCGGGCGCGCCCGGGCGGCGGCCACCGCCACTGGGGTCTCATACTAGGGACCTCCACCTAGTGTTTGTAAGGATCAGTCCCTTAAGGGCTGATACAAGCATCCTCCTGTCCCTTTTAATAAACTTTTTCACCACCACCACCACGAAGACCATCATGGTCGGCGCTTGGCACGAGCGTAAGCCCTAGCCCGACAATATGGTAACAAAATATGTCTATACTACGTGGACCCCTCCGGCCCTCACCACGGCGGACGGTACACGGCCGCGGTAGTTCACAACAGCAACACAGTCAACGGCCTCACGTTCAGAGCCCGCAGTGTAACACAAGCAGAAGAGGTCGCGATTGCTCTCGCGGCCTCACATTCCGATTCAAAATACATAATCACAGACTCGCGAGGGGCCTGTGGGAACGTCGAACAAGGCTGCACGCCCTTCCTAGCCTATCGAAAGTACCAATTTTGCATACGGGATACGGACGCAGCACACCGCTACCTTAATGGGCCCCTGCTCATCAGTGGTTGGCAGGAAACGAAGCAGCCGACGCAGCCGCCCGCGTGCTCTCTCACTGGGCTGTTTTCTTCTCCCCACCCCCTCAGGAACCCGATTTTAATCCGGTCTATACGTTCAAAGATATTGTTACAAACTATTATCAAGATTGTCATCGCCTTTACCCTAGCCCATGTAAAGGCCTCAAGAAGTTGGGTGAGCGGCTCCTTCTCCGACTTCTCACCAATACATTGCTGTGCCAGGCAGCAGCACTAAACCATTTGACCCCCTGTCGCGAATCGGGCTGACGCGTCCCCAACCGCTGGAGGGGAACGCTTTCGCGTGCAGGTTCGAAGAAAAGAACAGCGAAATCAAACAAAACAAAGCGAAGCTGTGTTTATATTTTAAAAAAAGAGATAATGAAAGGAACGAAAACACTAGGGAAAACACACTAGGCACGTGTAAAACACAAAAGATAAAAAGGAGAGAGAGCACCGGCTACAAAGCGTCCCAGGTGGTGCGGGAATGCCTTGCAGGTAGCAGAGACGCGGGTTGGCGAGTTGCGAAGCGTCGCTGGCGTTGTGTCCTGGGAGGCGGTGGTAGAGAGCCAGGAGATGAGGAATGGAGATGAAACGGCAGACGTTGATGAACTCTTGCCAGTCGCCCCCAAGAACTGGGCAGCTGCAGCAGGAAAACTGTAGCCAGGTCCTGTCGACGGCGTTCCGCAAACACCGTAGGCTTGTGCAGCCTATCCAAGGAAGCCGTGGGAGCAAAGTGGCGGTCGCAGTAGGCCTGCGTCGTTGATTCAAGGGAGGTCCACGGCAGCACAGACCCGAAGTCTGACGGCTGCCACCTCCACGCTTGAATGAGGCTTAATGGTCTTGCGTCGGTGATCCAAGGGAAGTCACTGGCAGCTCGGATCCAACGTCCGACAGCTGCCACTTCCACGCTTGAACGACCAGACTTGAGCTGCGGTGTTTTACTCAACACCTCGGTTTGCTGACACGTCAGCTTTCCGCTTCTCGTGCCTGCCTGGCGCACACCACGCGCAACGCGGAGCTGGCACGCACGGCGCTCTGATGTCCGACGCACCACTGCCGCGTTCCAAAAGTCCCTCGACAGTGTGGTGTGCACATCACACCCCCCCTTCAGCGGCAGCTGCCCGCACGGTAGTGCTGTATTCGGACACCTGTCACATGGTGTGGGCCTGCCCCTCCGAGCTCGGACACCTGTCACATGGTATGCGCCTGCCCCTCCAACCAAGCCATTCCCCCCATCCACAACCCAACCCGGGAGGACTGGGAGGCGACCCTGCTCGGCTGCCACGACTTAAAGGCGCAGCAAGCCTTAGTCGGGCGCGCCCCAACGGCGGCCACCGCCACTGTGACCTCCACCTAGTGTTTGTAAGGATCGGTCCCTAACGGGCTGATCCAAACATACCTCCTGTCCCTTTATCACCACTACCACCACTGTGGACTCCCTGGCAGCGTTGCAACATTCTGCCGCGTTCAACTCCTAAAGGCGAAGCTTTAGCCTTCGCGTGACCCGGCCGCAGTTACGTTTGACCTTTAGCGGAGTGAATATGGGCGACCAACTCGCTCCTTCAGATAGCCCGGCTGGAGTTACGCCGCGCCGCGCACCTGTGGCGCTACTGCCGCTGTGACGTCATACCAGCTGTAGAATATGGGCGACCAACTCGCTCCTTGAGAGAGCCCGGCTGCAGTTAAGGTGTGTGTTTGCCGCGCTGCGCACCTGTGGCGCTACTGCCGCTGTGACGTCATACCAGCTGTAGATTATGTTTTCTTTCTCTCAGTCGCAACAGCATCAAAAACAAATATGAAAAAATTACCGAACACGCTTTGAGTCGTCCCGCAGCGGCGGCCGTTAGCCACGCGTGACCTGTAGACGCGGCGCACTGCGTTCCTTCAAATGGAGGCGCTGCGCTTTTGCTTTCGCAACCTACCAGGCTTAACCAAAGCTAAGCCCCAGCCAATTTTTGTCTTAGCTATACAAAGTTTGTACGGAGGCGGAGGAGGTGACGCGCGTGTAGTGAATACGGTGCTGTCTTAGAAGGTTGCTTTAGAGACATGTACTGTGGCGTGCATTCCTCTCCGGTGTACACCGAGATGTGAGTGACAGCCATTTGCTTTCCTTAAAACCAATTTTCATTTCATTTCATTTTCCTTAAGGTCTTACGGCGCGGTTCGGGTATACACCGGGATATCAGAGACACATGCGTCTTTTCCTTGTTTTACAACCAAATTTCTTTTCATTTTCCTTCCCTTACGGCGTGGTTGAGGTGTCCACCGAGATATGAGACTGTTTCTTTTTCATTTACACAATCAAATAAAATTTAAACAAATAAAATATAATTTTATTTGCTCTTATTTTAGTTTTCTTTGTCAGCGGCGGCGACGGCGCCCACCTGAGTCGTGCGTGACGTCACTCGGTTTCGCGCATGCGAAGGTGGCAAATCTGGACTCTGGCTCCCGCGAAGCGCGGTGTTGTCTAGCCTTAGTGATGAAGCCTTTCGTTTCAAAACATATGCTGGTGATATGCAGATATCAGGGTATATGGCGAACAAGGCAGGCACTGCCGCTAACAGAATGTGGCACAATAAAAAGAGACATGAATGTATACACGCAACCTGCGTCTATTGGAGAATGTTGCAGCCAAGTTATTTGTCATACGCTTCTCTACACTCTCCTATTTAGCAGAGAAAGTTTCAGGCCTAATTTTTGAAATTCTTATCACAACTTCATAAAATATAATTCGGAATGGAGTGTAATCCTATAAGTATTGGTTTATTGGATATCCTGCGTGGGTTTGTTAGCAGAGATAAAGCGTACCCCTACTCAAGCGCGCAAGAAAGAATCTCAATTGTTTTGAAATTGCTACTCAGAACCTTACTGTTGCATGTCATGCGAATGAAATATAAAATTGTTTGTTTGAGGAAAGGAAATGGCGTATAATTTTCTGAGATCTCAGCTCACACCCAAACGGCGCCATAGGGGAAGGGAGGGAGGTGGGAGTGAAAGAAGAAAGAGGTGCCGTATTAGGTGGTAGTAGTGGAAAACATTTATCATCCACTAAATTTTTGCCCACAGGTGATTGGTGTAGGGCCCTGTTCCTTTCCCCTACGCATTATGAGGAAAACCGACACCGGTGAGCACGCCAAAAGGCACGTGCTCTCGTCGCGGCCTAATTCTCCAAGGACACAAAGCAACCTGCGATTCTGGCCCTCCTAGCAGCTGCGGGAAGGAGCCGCCATCGGACTTGCTCTCGCCCACTCCACCATTGACAAAAACGTAACCGAAATTTGCACTGATTCCCAGGCCGCGTACCGCCACTACCTCAAGGGCGTGGCGACGCGTATTTTTACCACGGCCACCTCTCTCGACCGAAGGATTACTCTCTCGTGGGCCCCTGGGCATGCCTCGATCCCCGGTAATGAGCGCGTTCATGCGCTGGCCCGAGAACTCTCCTCCCGGAGCCCGGATGATCAGGCACCCAACTCTGCGCAAGAGGCCCCATCGGTCCTCTCTACATATCACCAAATCACCACATTTTACAAACTCAGCCGCATGACACTGCCACCCCCCCCCCCCCCAGTACCTTGTTGCCCTTATCCAGCGCCACATGGCGACAATCACAGACACGCTATTTCCCCCCACCGTCTCTCATGCTTTCACTCCACCTTTCCTCCTGATTGTACAACCTGTGGCGTGCCCAGATCCACACTTTTCCACTACGTTTGGGAATGTCCTTCCCCAAAGGCAGTACCCCACCTCCCCAATCCCACTCATTCTTCCTGGGAGGCTGCTTTACGGACCGCTCAGCCCGCCGGCCAGAATTGGCTGGTGGATCGGGCTTTACGTGAAGCACAAGCCCGTGGACTCCTGGACCAGTAGGGGACCACCCTGGAAGATTTTTTGTTTTGCGTAATAAAGTTGTTTTCAATCCATCCATCCATCCAGCTGCCGCTAAAGGCGCTAGAAGGGCCAGAATCGCAGGTTGCTTTGTGTCCTTGGACGTGACGTACGTCACGTTTGAGGACGGTGTTCGAGCATATCTATTGCATGTCTGCGCTGCAGGTCTTGGGGCCGCTGATTTCTGAGAGAACAGAGGTGAGGCGTTTGCCTGCAAGCGCAGACACCACCGTGCAAATTGCGTTAAAAAAGTATGTCTGCTTCTCATTGCGCCTTTTTCGTACCCTTGCCCACTCGTATTCAGTTAAAGCCTACCCTCTCGTCCTAGAAAGATGCATGGCGTGTCCCGCGTCTCAGGAATATATTTTGCATATTTTCAACAGGGCGTCTTTAATCTGCCGAAGAACCACTGATAACAAGACAAGACGTATGAACGCATTTCATTACATTTCAGTTTCGTTTCATTCTCTTAAATACTAAGAGCAGCTGTTCATCACCTACAGGTGCGGCAAAAATTTGAGTCAGTGTTCGGGTACATTAGGGAGGCCTTCGTTGAAATCGTACAGATTGCCCCCAGTTTAGTCCAGCCTATGTTTCTCATTCTGGGAAGGTGGTGGTGGTGGTGTGACATTTTTTATTAACAGCCTTTATGATAGGCATCCAATAGGTCCTGTGCCAAGGTGACGAGGGCGCGTTGCAGGTTCAGGTCCCAGGAGGCAAGCCAGATGGGCCACGGTGGGTGTGGCGGGAAAGGATAGGCGGGGGACTGGAAGGCTACTTGGCACTGTGTAAGGCAGTGTTCTATGTCTGCATATGTGTGTGGACAGTTTGGGCACTGAGGTGCGGAAGTGTGCCGGCTGTCTATGTCCGAGCGCATAAATGAACGCCGGAATTAGCTTAAAAGTGTTATATAGGTGTCCACTAAACCACAGAGTTGGTACGACGCCTTTCCTTTCCTCGAAATGAACGCAGTCCCCTCTCTTACTGCCTGGGATCTGCGGCGCTCCGTGGCTACCGTTGGGACCGCGCCGACGACTACCGCCGGGACCACGCTGAAGCCTCAAAACCTAGCGTAGTGTTGCCTTCGCAATAAAAAACGTTCGACCCTATTCGCGAGTGAATGCGATAGTCACGAGAGTTCGCTCAACGTCAGCGCTAACGCATGCAGCCCACATCTCTCTCTCATCACCCACGTGCCTATAAGCGTGATTCAGGCGTCCGCTGACCCAGGGAGCCAGTTATGCGAAATTTCCTTTCCTTAAAATTGGTTTGGTTTGGTTTATGGAGTTTAACGTCCCAAAGCAACTCAGGCTATGAGGGACACCGCAGTGGAGGGGTCCGGAAATTTCGACCAACTGGGGTGCTTACGTGCACTGATATCACACAGTGCACGGGCCTATAGAATTTCGCCTCCATTGAAATTCGACTGCCGTGGTCGAGACCAAATGATCGGAGTGTAAAACGTTGTCAACGCCAACACCAATCAACACAACGAACGCCGACAGCCTATGGCTTCAGCACCGCGTTTCTTGCACAACGTTGCCAATGCCTGCTGGCCACATCTCCCTCTCACCACCTCACGCGCCTAAAAACACAATTCAGGCGTCCAGTGACCCAGGGAACCAGTTAGAGAGAGAGAAAACTTTATTTACAAAGAAATTCGGGGCACGCCCCAGGGTCCCCGCACGACCCCACTGCACTCAAGTGTTTATGTTCCTGAGGTCCATAACACTGGCAGCACGGCCGGTGGCGATGGTCTGCACGGCCGGGTCCTCCGAGCGCAGCAGGGTCTCCCAGTCCTCCCAGGTCTTGAGGTTATCTAGGTCCCGCGGGGGAGGGTCCGCCGGACAGAGGGAAAGGATGTGGAGGGAAGAAGCGAAGGGTTCTGGGCATAGGGCGCAAGCAGGAGTGGGGAAGGAGGGATGATAGTGGGTTAGGGTAAGGGGCGAGGGGAGAGTATGTGTTTGTAATCTGCGCCAGAGTGTTGCGTGTCTGTTATCTCGGGAGGGGTGGGGCGGGGGGTAGAGCTGGCGAGAGGCTCTGTATGCCTGGGTCAGCTCACTGAATGAGTGCATGCGATCCTTCGTGAATCCCCGATCCGAGGCCACCTGAGCCCGGTTTAAAGAACCTCGGGCTAAAAGGTTGGCGGCCTCGTTTCCGGGATTCCCGGAGTGCGCAGGCACCCATATCAGCTCCACTTGGCGGGGCGGGGGTGCATCGGGCGAGTCCAGTATGCCAAAAGCAGGGACATGAACTCGGCCTCGAGCAAAATTTAGAATCGCAGTTTTAGAGTCAGTTAAAATATACCGGGCTTCCGTGCGGGTTATAGCAAGTGCAATGGCGGCTTCCTCTGCAGCCTCTGGGGACGTATCTGGAGGGAGAGGTAGTGTGAGGAGCGTAAATGATGGTGGTGAAAAACATTTATAATGCAATAAATATTTACAGAGAGGTGATTGGGGTAAGCCCTATTGGCCCTTTCTCCTAACAATACTAGGTGGAGCCCCTATTCCGGGGCCCCATTGGCAAGCAACGCCGCCCGCGTCCGGTGAACCAAGGCCTTTTGGGTCTTTAGGTCCTGACAGCCGAGCAGGGCCGCCTCCCAGTCCTCTCTGGTGGGGTTGGGGTTGGGGGGGATAGATGGGTTTGACTGACACGCCCAAACCATGTGGAAGGTGTCAGCCACCTCCCCACAGTCCCCACAGAACTGGCACGCGCCATCAAAGGATGGATTGAAATGTTTAAGCACCGCCGGGCACAGTACAGTGTTGGTAAGAATTTTGATGAGGAGGCGCTCGTCAGCGCGATCCAGACCCTTACAAGGGGCCGGGTAGCGCCGGTGCTCCTCCTTGTAGTAATCGGTGATTTGTTTGAATGTAATGGCCAGATTGTCTGATTGGTAGTACCCTTCCAAGGACAGGGAGATAGCCCGGGGAGAGAGTGCGCGGGCGGCCTGATCGGCCTGTTCGTTTCCCTGGAGTCCCTGGTGACCGGAGACCCAAATCAGGTTGCGTGGAGTTGGATCTTCAGATCGACAGCTATATTCCAGTATGCGCCAGGCAAGCGGGGGAGCCCAGCCCAACTCGTAGTTCCGACAAGCCCCTCGCGAGTCGGTGATGATGTGTTTCGACTTGGGAGTAGTGAGAGCAAGAGCAATGGCAATCTCCTCCGCGTGTGCTGCGCTGTAGGCTTTGAAAGTGAGCCCGTTGACTGTGTTTGTGTTGTGTACGACTGCGGCCGTGTACCACACCCCGTGGTGTGGGCCGGCAACGTCCACGTAATACACATGTTGTTGGTTACCATAGTATCGCGCCAACGCTTCAGCGCGCGCCTGGCGACGACCGCTATGGTCTTCTCTGGACATGTTGCGGGGAAGGGGTCGGACCCGGAGGGCGCGTCTCCAGGGTGCTGGCACTCTCTCCCTTTCCTCAATATGGTAGTCATGTTTGATGTGTAGCCGGTCCAAGAGGCGGCGACCGGACGTGGTCTGTGCAAGACGCGTGTATTGGTTGACTAAGTGGGCCTCTCGAAGCTCCCGAAATGTGTTCACCACGCCTAAGGCCAGAAGTCGCTGGTTGGACGTGGTGACCGGGAGGTCGAGAGCCCGCTTGATGACTTTCCGGTGGATGACCTCCAGTTGGTCATCATCATGTTTGCGCAGGTGCAAGTAGGGGGTTGAGTAGAGGATTCTACTCGTTACGAAAGCATGGGCAAGCCGCAGTGCATCCTTGCTTCGTAATCCGCCCCGCTTGTTGGAGACCCGGCGGACCATGCGGCCCACCTGGTCTCCCACCGTGCGAAGTTTGGCTAGGGTGGTGTCGACTCTGCGTTGGTGGTGTATGAAGAGACCAAGGACGCGGATCTCCTTGGACTCCCGGATCGGTCCCGAGGGGAGACTGATGCAAAGCGGAGTTGTGTCCCGAGGGGAGGGACGTATGTGCACAAATTCTGATTTAGACGGGGCGCACTGGAGTCCGCAGTAGGCCGCGTAGTCGTCGACTAGGGTCGCCGCTGCTTGCAGGCAGGATTCCATGTGGCCCAGGTTACCTTGCGTGGCCCAGATTGTAATGTCATCCGCATAAAGAGCGTGATGTATCCCGGGCAAATAGGACAATTTGGAGGGAAGATGAAGCATTGCCAAATTGAAGAGGAGGGGAGACAGGACCGCGCCTTGAGGTGTTCCCCTCGAGCCGATGGTGTATGGCCCGTGTTCCGCATCTTGTATGCGTATGTAGGCTTGACGGTCTGTAAGAAATTGTTTTATGTAGTTGAATGTTTTGTGGCCACAGTTGGTGTTACTGAAGTGGTCCAGGATTACTTCGTGTTTGACGTTGTCGAATGCGCCTTTAAGATCCAAGGCCAGGACCACCTTGTCGTTGTGGGGACATTCGACAGGATCTAAGATGTCGTGGTGAAGCTGCAGAAGTATATCCTGTGCAGACTTGTGAGGGCGAAAACCGAACATGGTGTCCGCGAAAGTGTGCTGTGTTTCGAGAAAATCGGAGAGTCTGTTGCGCACCATCGTCTCCATCAGCTTGCCGACACAAGACGTGAGGGAGATGGGGCGAAGGTTCTCCATATCAATAGGTTTGCCGGCTTTCGGAATAAAGGTCACGAGAGCCGATTTCCAATCGAGAGGGAGAGGAGTCTCTCCGTCCCAAATGCTATTGATGTATTTGAGGAGCGCGGCGTAGGCTGCGTCGGGAAGGTTGGCCAAGAGCTTGACCGTAACCTTGTCGCGCCCGGGTGCAGTGCCCCGCTTCATTTTGCTCAAGGCCGCCCGGAGGTCGTGGAGCTGGAACGGCTTGTCCAGCTCCGTGTTCTCTTCGCCTGCATACGAGTACGCCGCCTGCCGGGGGTCCTTAGTGGTGCACAGGTAGCGATCCCTGAGCGTGTGCGCTAGTTGTTTTGTCGTTCCTGTAAAGTTGTGCAAGGCCCTATGTAATTGGCGTCGGGTTTCCGTGCGTGTTTGTATTGGATCGATGAGAGCGCGGAACAGGCGCCACGTGTTGCGGCCAGACATCTGGCGAGCAGCCGCGTTGCACCGGTCCACCCAGTTAGTGTCGGCTAGCTGAGTAGCATATTCCGCTGCCTGTTGTGTGAGTTCGAGGATGCGGTTCTTTAGGCGTCTGTTATGTTTCTGTTTCTTCCATCGCTTCGTGAGGCTGCGACGGGCCTCCCAAAGGTGGAGGAGGTGGTTGTCCACGTCTGTTTGTGTTTCTGTAAGCTGTATCTGCTGTTCGTGTTGTGTGAGTGTAGAAGTGAGCGATCTGGACCAGGCGTCGTATCCCGACTGGAGGGGGTCTAAATAGGTAGAGAGGTGCGGAAAGTCGTCCAGTCAGGGATACGAGCTTGTTTTAGTGGGCGTTTCAGGGGACGCATGTAAATAGTTGTGTTGATTAAGGGTGGATGAAGAGCAGTCCACCGCAGCTGCTGTCGCTTCATCACCCGTGCAGGCAGCGTCCACCCATACGGCGTCCGGCTGGGGGCCGTACGCTCGATGGAGTGCCTTCGCACGGGCTCTGCGGCGCTGCTCATGGTGGGACGGGTGCATATTCCTCGGGAGCGGCCTGATGAGAAGCTCTCGGTGAATGGATCGAGGGATGGCGAGAAGGGTTGGGTCGTTGGCGGGTATTTTGATTCCCAGGGAGTCCAGGATATACCGACCTGCGGAAGTTTTTGTGAGCCTGATGTATTGGGCCTGTCGGTGGGCCTCCACCAGTTCCCCGATCGTGTTGTGGAGGCCCAGGCCTAGTAATCTGTCTGTGGGTGTGTTGAGGGGAAGATGAAGTGCTACCTTGAATGCCTTGCGAATCAAGGCATCCAAAGCGTTTATGTCATGTTTGGATAGTTGTAAATATGGGGTAGTATACAGTACACGGCTGAGGAGAAAGGCATGAATGAGGCGACATAGGTCGCGCTCCTTCATGCCTCTATGATGTCCCGAAACCCTGCGGATGAGGTGCGATATCGCGCCTGCAACCTGCTTGAGTTTCTTGAGGGTAGTGGTGTTTTTGCCATCATTCTGGATGTGCAAGCCCAATACACGGAGGGTGCCAACCTCAGGTACCGGGTAACCATTCAATTCAATGGCAATGGGAGAGCGGGGACAGCGGTGGTTCTTAGGCCGGATGAGGAGCAGTTCGGACTTCTCTGGGGAGCAAGACAGTCCGATGGTCCGTGCGTAATTTTGGGTGAGGGTGGCTGCTTCCTGTAAGGTGTTCTCTATGTCGCCGTCACTGCCGTGGGTGGTCCACAGGGTGATATCGTCGGCATAAAGAGTGTGCTTGAGGTGGGGAATAGTTGCCAATTTCCGGGCGAGGGGTATGAGGGTAATGTTAAAGAGAAAGGGGGAAAGGACGGACCCTTGAGGGGTGCCGATACTCTGAAGTGTGTAGGAGGTGGAAGACAGAGGGCCGAAGTGTATCTCAGCCGTGCGGTCAGTCAGGAATGCTTGAATGTAGGCATACGTGCGCACACCCACATTCAATGGGGATAGAGCAGTCATGATCGCCTGATGTTCAATGCGATCAAAAGCTTTGGAGAGATCCAAAGCTAAGACTGCCTTGGTGTGACCTGGAAGAAGCGGGTCAAAAAGGTCGTGTGTGAGTTGCAGCATGGCATCCTGTGCGGATAGATGAGGGCGGAATCCCACCATGCTATGCGGGTAGAGATTTTTGTCCGCCATGTGACTTGTGAGTCTCGCTAACACAACATGCTCGAGGAGCTTCCCGAGGCATGAGGTTAGCGAAATCGGGCGAAGGTTTTGAATGGTGAGTGGTTTGTTGGGTTTTGGTATAAATATTACCTTCGCGCGGCGCCAGGACTGCGGGAGGTTACCCTCCCTCCAGCACTGGTTGAAGTATTTCGTAATGTGGGTGATCGATTGGTCATCCAGATTACGGAGCATGGAGTTTGTGATTTGGTCTGCACCAGGTGCGGAGTTGGCGCGGAGAGTCAGGAGGGCCGCTCTGACTTCCGTCTCCGGGATGTCGGTGTCGAGTGTTGGATTTGCTTGTCCTGTGTAGTGCGGTAGAGGTATGGGGCCGCCTGGAGATGTGTACATGGTTTGAAGTGTGTCTAGAAGGGTGTCGGGATCGTCAATGTGTTCATGTGTGAGGCGTGTCACGTGGTGCTGTGCTGCTGATTTGGTGCGTGTGGGGTCAATGAGGTGTCGGAGGAGTTGCCATGCACGTTTGCTGGACAGGTTTCCGGCGATGCCGTCACATATCTGTCCCCAGTTGGATCGACAGAGCTCCTCAGAGTGCTGTTGGATTTGTGTCTGCAGCGCGGCCAGCCGCTTTTTAAGCGTTCTGTTGTGTTTGTTGCCTTTCCAGCGTTCCAGGATGCTGTGATAAGCCTCCCAGAGGTGGGCTAGGCGTGTGTCAAGGGTCGGTGTTTCGGTTGTAGTTTCAATGTGTCGTGTGTTGTGGTGAACGTCATGCTTGAGTGATTGCACCCATGCATCGATGTCTGCGATGGGAGTATCTGGGAGGGCGGTGCGTGCAGCGCGAAAGGCATCCCAGTTAATGAGTTCGTGTGTCATATTTGCGTGACGGGGTGGTTTGTATGGGACAGTGATTTGTATAATGTAATGATCACTGCCCAGTGTATGTTGTGTTCTGTTCCAGGTAACGCCGCGGATACCTGATTTCCGCCGGATACCTGATTTCCTGATTTCCGCCGGTAACGCCGGATTTCAAATCACTGTAATCTTTCTTGATGTTGTAATAGTTATATATTTGTTTCATTCTGTTTGGTGACCATTTTCTTTTTTTGCAAAGTTCATTGCAACGTCTCTATTTTCCTTTGTTTTGCCAATGTTAGCTGTCTGCCAGGCGCTGCCACTCAAGCCCTTTGAGGCTTTGGTAGGCCTGATTTATGTTGTCTGGCAATTGACGTGAATAAAAGTTCTATCTATCTATCTATCTATACAGCGGCTCAGCGTCAGGTCCGGACTGGTGTCCATGCTGACACTGTTGCCGATCCGCGTAGGCGTCTGAAACGTGTTGTGCACAGTGAGTTGGAGGTTCTGCAGGAGCAGCCAGAGCCTGCGACCTCGATGTGTCGTGGTTGTGTATCCCCAGTCAGTATGCTGACTGTTGAAGTCTCCACCGATGAGTAGGGGATGTTTCCCTGCTAGATGGTGTAGCTTTCGCAGAAGTGATTCTAGCGGGGCCATCGGCAGGGACGGGGGGTGGTATATGTTTGCTATAAATATAGAAGGAAGAGAATGTGTGTGATGTATAATTTCCGTGATCACGCAGGGCGTCTCAGACGTAATGTGATGAGTTTTGTAGGTGAGGCTGCGGTGGATGAGTGTGGACACCCTGGGTGTGTTAGTGGTATCCGAGTGTGTAGATGTGTAGCTGGGGAGGGTTGCTCGGTGTGCAGTCTCCTGGAGAAGAAGTATGTGGGGCGTGGGTGTGATGGTGGGAAGGAGAAGTTGCAGAGGTGCGCGCTTTGCCCGGAAGCCGCGGCAGTTCCAAGTTATAATGGGGAGATAATTAGTGTTCCCCCCCGCCATATTGGATGGTGGGGGGATTGAGGAGGGTATTAAGACGGGTGTCAATTGGTATGTGTGGCTCAGGGAAGGTGTTTTGTGCTTGTGGTGGTAGGATGGGGGGAGTGGAGGGGGTTTGAAGTTGGGTGAAGCGATGGGTAAGATTATGCTCCAAGAGCTCCATCATCTTGGTAAGCATAGCGTCCATGCGCTGCTCAAGTTTTTCGGTGAGGGCGGCGGCAAGGTGATTGAATCTGGCCTCGAGGCGGGCGTCTAGCTCCTTTAGTTTATGGTCAAATTTTGCTTCGAGTGCTGCTAATTTAGCGTCTATTTCTGGGGGCACGGGAGGGGGTGTGGCGTCTGTGGTGCGCTGTTTCTTTGCAGGAGGGGTGCTCGAAGTTTCTGTGGATGATGAGCTCGAATTAATGACAGGGGGTGCGGGTTGAGGGGGCATGGATGGGGCGGGGGTGCTTAGGAGAGAGGAAAGGCGGCTTACCTCGTCACGCAAGGCCTTGAGTTCCTGGTCTCTCGGGTCTGCCTGGGAGGACTGGGGTGGTGGGGGTTGACGGGTGGTTTTGTCGGAAACGCCATCTGCCCAGATGAGACGCGTGGCGTTCTTGCTGCCATTCTGCCGGCTTGTAGAAGGCGACCGGGAAGCCGTCGAGCTGCGTTTGCTGGCTGTGCCTGGTTGATCGCAGCGGGAAAGCCGCGATGTACCCGGAGGAGAGAGAGCGTTCTTCGGGGACGCTAGTTTGCGGCCCCGTCCCTTGCAGTTCCCGGTGCCGGTCATATGAGGGCCTCCGCAGAGAATGCAGCTGGGGGTGCATGAGGGCACATCTTCCTTTGGGTGGGACTGCCCACAGCGGGGGCACTTATGGGATCTTGGGTGGACACACACGTCTGCCCGGTGACCAGGGACGCGGCAGTTAGTGCAGGCGTCTATATGCCCTCGATAGGGTGTGCACCTGTGGAGGGCTCCTCCATAAAGGACGGCGCGTGGGACAGGTCCAGCTCGGAAAGTGATTAAGATGCAACGCGTGGAGCCCATTCGGCGGGCGTCCACGATGAGGGCGTCTGGGTTGCCGGTGATCAGGTCTTGCAGGAGCTCTGTCGGGGTCTCATTCCAATAAGCATTGGAGATGACTCCGCGTACCGCTCCATCCGGCGGGGCTATGTAAGCTGCGACGGCGAAGTCCTTGCCTTGGTTTTTGATGCTGGTTACGCTAACCAGGGCAAGCGCGTCAGCTTTTATGGGCGTGCTTACTGTGCACGTATTGTTTACGGGGTGTACCCTGATTTGGGTACGCGTTGGTTCGTGTAGCTGGGACGCCGCTTGAAGGATGGCTTCCCGTAGTTGTCGGGGTGGAAGCAGGTCCCGCTGCAGCCCGCCTCGTGATCTGAACACGACCTTGTAGTCTGCAGCAGGAAGCGGCGGCTGCTGCCGCGAACGCTGCGCAGCTGTGCGCGTTGCTTGTAGGTGCGCTGACTTGTCAAGGCGCGCAGACTTGGGAGCACCGGTAGCAGAGGCTGCGGCCTCCTGGCTTCGGGATGGTGAAAGGACGTCCTTGGAGCGGGCAGGCACACTAAGAATGTGCGTCCAGTCCCTTGGGTCGTAGTCGTGGGGGTTAAGAACCTCTCCCTGCACCTGCACCTCCATGATGGTGTTGGTGGCGGAAGCGTCCAACGCCGTAGGCCTAGCTCCCAGCGGAGCGAGGCCTAGCTTAGGCGAAGAGGTCACAAAGAAAGGGCCGTGGGTGCCCGAAAAATGGCTTAAGCGGGCCAAAAATTGATGGCGTGCGGCACTCACATTCGTAGATCAGTGGATGGTGAAATTTGGGCCAATGATGCTGGCGATTGGCGAATTCCGCTGTCTTTGTGCGGAGCCGATGTGGGGTGCGTCTGTACTACTCGGCCCCCTAGCGGCTGTCTCGAACCAGTTATGTGCACTTCCTTTAAAAAAAATTGACAGAGGCTAAGCTCGGTTAAGCCCGGAAATTGCGAAAGCAACTGCATCCGTTTCTTCAGCCCGCCGTCGTTTCCTAGCTTGAGCGTATCGTTGCAGCCCTGCCTTGTGCATGTCGGACGACATGGCCTGGCTGAAACGCACAGCGTGGTTACGCCGGGACGGTTGCGACGAGCCAGGTCGGAGCCCGATATATCTCCGTCTGACGTGACGTCATGATAGCGAGCGCCTCCTCGCGGCAGCGGCGCGCAGCTGCTGCTCGGCGCACCGTGGTTACGCTGGGACGACCTGGGGACGACCGCGACGAGACGAGTTGGGGCTCTGTCTCTCTCCGTCTGGCGTGACGTCATCACAGCGAGCGCCTCCTCGCGGCAGCGGCGCGCAGCTGCTGCTCGGCGCACCGTGGTTGCGCTGGGACGACCGCGACGAGACGAGTTGGGGCTCTGTCCCTCTCCGTCTGGCGTGACGTCACAGCGGAGGTCATGCTAAAGGCCAAACGTGGTTACACCGCCGGGACGACGCTGAAGGGCTCAAACTGCGAGCAGTATTACTTCCGCAGTATAAATTGGCAGAGGCTTAGCTTGGTTAAGCCCGGGAAGTTGCGAAAGCAATAGCTCTGGCTGCGCCTGGTTTGGCTGGTGGTGCGTCTTCGTGGTGCTCCTAGTAAAGCTTATGTTTATTGGGCACGTCGTTGTTTCCTAGATGCGGCAAATCGTTGCAGCTTCGCCTTGTATGTACGTGTCGGTCGACATGGCCTGGTTGAAACACCCATGCAGTACGTGCTCTTCCCTTAAAGCACAAGTGACGGAGAGCACGAGAGAAGCGGCGTGGAACCGCTGGGACAACTGTGACGAGGTTGGCCGACGGGAGTTGCGACTGAGAGAAGGATGGAAAGGAAAGTGCATGGGCCTGCCAACTGGCTCAAGCCGAGCCACCAGCGCTGCAACGTGCAGATAGAAGAGTGTTGAAAGATACTAGGAAAGATAAAAAGAGAGAAAAAAGACGCGCGCCGCACCAACCGCGCCCGCCGAAGCGGACGCTGGCTGCAAAAATGGCTGAGGCTTAGCTAAGGTTAAGCCTAGTCAGATGCG
Organism: Amblyomma mixtum; assembly: GCF_055824585.1. Lineage (NCBI taxonomy): Eukaryota > Metazoa > Arthropoda > Arachnida > Ixodida > Ixodidae > Amblyomma > Amblyomma mixtum. The sequence goes on along the minus strand of NC_143019.1, from coordinate 87,443,389 downwards.
AAGCATATTGATGGCTAGGCTTGGTAATACATGGCTTTCCTTTTGTAGAACGTTGTCGCCGAGCCGCATATTGAGCACGCCGCTTAGCCAGACGTTCATCCCGCTCATCGGTCTCTGTGGCAAGCTGAAGCTTTCGCTTCTCGTTCAAATCAGCCCTGCTTCTAGGCGGCATCCCAACACCTGGCTGCCTTGTAAGTGTCCGGAGAGCTGTTGTTGTTGTTGTGACTGAGAGAAGGACGAAAAGGAAATTGCACGGGCCTGCTAATGGCTCGAGCCAAGCCACCACCGCTGCCACGTGCAGATAGAGGAGAGTTAAAAGATCAGAGGAAGGAAAGAGAGGAAAGGAAAGACGCGCGTCGCAGCAACAACTGCGTCCGCCGGAGCGGACGCTGCTCAAAAATCAGATAAGCGGCCGAAGCCGCGCTCGCCGAAGCGAGAACAGATACACACAAGTTGCTCAACTGACTGCCCGGAGAGCGAGGCAAGCTCAGCTTTATACCGCTGCTGTAGCGTCACGTGGTCAGCTGCAGCGCCTCTGATGTGGAGCCTCCACCGCCGCGGCCGACCGCGCGAGCCGGCAGCCCATCTCTCCTCTGCTGTGACGTCATGTTGTCACGTGGTGTCACGTGGTCACGCTAAAGGTCAATGGTAGCTCCACCGCCGCGCTCGACGGGCTGTAGTGTAGCTCTGGTAATATGCTTCGCATAAAAACAAATACGCGGCCGAAGTCGCGCTTGCTCCACCTCCTCCACCCTGAAGTTGTTGTTGTGACTGAGAGAAGGATGAAAAGGAAATTGCACGGGCCTGCTACTGGCTCCAGCCAAGCCACCACCGCTGCCACGTGCAGATAGAGGAGAGTTAAAAGATCAGAGGAAGGATAGAGGGGAAGGAAAAACGCGCGTCGCAGCAACAACTGCGTCCCCGGAGCGGACGCTGCTCAAAAAACAGATAAGCGGCCGAAGCCGCGCTCGCCAAAGCAAGAACAGATACTCTGAACGAGTTGGGGCCCCAGTTTTGTCTCCGTCTGGCGTGACGTCATCACATCGAGCGCCTTCTCGCGGCAGCGGCGCGCAGCTGCTGCGCGGCGCAGCGTGGATCCGCTGGGACAGCAGCGACAAGCCGTTGTTGTTGTTGCGACTGAGAGAAGAATGAAAAGGAAAGTGCACGGGCCTGCGAACTGGCTCCAGCCGAGCCCCCACCGCTGCGAAGTGCAGATAGAGGAGAGTTAAAAGTTCAGAGGAAAGAGAAAGACAAAAGAAAAGACGCGCGTCGCAGCAACAACCGCGTCCGCGGAAACGGACGCTAGCTGAAAAAACAGATAAGCGGCCGCAGTCGCGCTTCGTCACCACCCCCTTAGCGACAAGCCGAGCTGTGGCCCCAGTTTTGTCTCCGTCTGGCGTGACGTCATCACAGCGAGCGCCTCCGCACGGCAGCCGGACCAGTGTTCGCGTCAGGAGGCGGCGCCATATGGTTTGATGGTAATTATTTAGTGAGGGGTGTCGTGGTGGGTAGAGCTCGTCCAACCACGTCCAACCACGTAGTTGTAGACCGCAGGCTTGGAGACACTGAAAATGTATTCCGCGGAGATCTGCGTGATGGGAAGGGCAATAGCTGCCACCTCGGCGTCTACAGAGGTTGAAGTGTACAATGACGCAGTAAGAATGGGTTGCAGAGAGTTGTGTGTGGGTGTGGTGTGGCAAGTGGGGTTGGGTGTGGGCTGGGTAGCGGCTGCACGAGGCGGCATCCATAAAATCCATGGCAGGTTTCCGTCCATACTCACGCCAGAGCGCGGGGACTCGCGCTGCTCTGCGGGAGGTGTAGTGTTCAGGATACATATTCATAGGTAAGGGATGAATGGTTAGGAGGGAGGAGGCGTTTGAAGGGATGGGCAATCAGGCAGGAAGGGGGATAAGAGGGTAGAGCTTAAGAGTAGATAGAAGTGCGTGACCCGGACGGGCGCGGGAGAGACGGGGGAGCTGCGCCACACGATGGGCATCCGTCAGCTCCTTAAGCGAGTTGTGGACGCCCATGGACAATAGCCGAGCCGTCGAGTCAGATAAGAGAAGGGATAGAGCCGAGTTAAAAGCTTCGCGAATGAGGCTGTTGACTTTGCCGTCCTCGGTGCAAGAAAGGAGGAGATAAGGAAGGGAATAAATGGACCGGCTTCGAACAAAGTCGTGGACCAAGCGGCGGAGGTCGTGTTCACGCATGCCGTGGTGGCAGTTGGCAATGCGGCGTATGATCTGCAATGACGCGTATGGTCTGGTGTACAGTATTTGTGAGTCTGGTAATGAGGGTGGTGTGCTTGCCATTAGAGTGAAGAAATAGTCCTAGGATGCGGAGGGTAGAGACAAGACGAATAGGTGTGCTGTCCAGGTAGACGGTGAGAGAAGAAGGCGAGATGGGGGCCACCCCCGGAGGCAGAAGGATAAAGAGAGAGAAAAACTTCATTTGAAGAGGAAATCGGGGCACGCCCCAGGGTACCCGCACGATCCCACTCCACTCAAGTGTTTATGTTCCTGAGGTCCATAACACTGGCAGCCCGGCCGGTGGCGATGGTCTGCACGGCCGGGTCCTCCGAGCGCAGCAGGGTCTCCCAGTCCTCCCAGGTCTTGAGGTTCTCTAGGTCCCGCGGGGGAGGGTCCGCCGGGCAGAGGGAAAGGATGTGGAGGGAAGAAGCGAAGGGTTCTGGGCATAGGGCGCATGCCGGAGTAGGGAAGGAGGGATGATAGTGGGCTAGGGTAAGGGATGAGGGGAGAGAGCGTGTCTGTAGTCTGCGCCAGAGTGTTGCTTGTTTGTTATCTAGGGAGGAGTGGGGCGGCGGGTAGAGCTGGCGTGAAGCTCTGTAGGACTGCGTCAGCTCGCTGAATGTGTGCATGCGCTCCTTTGTGAATCACCGATCCGAGGCCACCTGAGCCCGGTTTAAAGAACCTCGGGCTAAAAGGTTGGCGGCCTCGTTGCCGGGATTCCCGGAGTGCGCAGACACCTATATCAGCTCCACTTGGCCGGATGGGGGTGCATCGGGCGAGTCCAGTATGCTAAAAACAGTGAGCCTTCGTGGCGGAGTGGTAGCGTGTCCGCTGCAAATGCCGAAGGCCCTGGTTCGATTCCCAGAAGGAGCAAAAGCTCCGATTTGGACGGTGAGCAGATCAACCCGATAGCCCGAGCGGGCCATCACCGTGTCCGCGCCCGCCTGGAGAGTGGCCTCCATATCGGCAAGATTTCCGGTAGTCACCCAGAGGGTGATGTCATCGGTGTAGAATGCATGAGATAGAGATGTAATAGTGCGCAGAGCACGCGCCAGCGGGAAGAGGGTTATGTTGAAAAGAAGCGGTCACAAGACAGAACCTTGGGGGGTGCCCTTGTTGCCAAGGGAGACGAAAGTGGGCCGTATCAGGGGCGCTATACCGGAAGGCCCGAGTATGGCACTCGCCCAAGTTTCATCCGAGTTTGCGATGACGGCAGTCAGTGAACGAAGATAGCGCGGAACGTGCGCAGGCAGCGGACAATAAAATGTAGAGATAAAGCCACGTAAAGGCGATACAAGCGTACCCTGCACGCCTGTTTCACACTTCAAACACAATACACTGCGCAATACCAGGCCGCAGCGCCACCTGAAGTTATCAGCGCCATATCAGCAATCGCGAAATCGTGACTTCTCTGCTATCTATATGCACACTCGCCGCTAGCTGTTTGACACGCCTTTTCGGGCGCGTCAAAGGCGTGTCTTCTCTTTCAGGCTCTATCTGTCTCTCCATTTCCGAAGACGAACAGTGCGCACTAGGTGCACTCTTGTATCAACCCTTTCTCTTCTCTCGAATACGTTAAAAGGCAACAGATAATATTATGAACATTTTGTTCATTTCCAAATGTATTTTAAAATCTGAATCCACTGAAGCGTGTGGGTTTCTACGTGGACACAGGCCACCACCCACCGCGGGTTCGAGCTTCGCGCGAGCCAAGGGCCCCGATCAGCCGTCACCACACACACACTGGGACACCGTTGCAGCGCACTCAACCTCCGCTGGGAGGAGAGCGATTCGCCGCAAAGAAATAGGCCTCCAAGTTCACAAAGGAGACGTTTATTGACGTCGTCCTCCAGCTGATACACACACACTCAATAGTCACCCCGTCCCGGGGGCGCGCGAGGAGCAAGGCTCCGCTGCGCGCACGAAGCGACTCGAGTAATGCGCACCGCTAGCACGCCGCTGCAGGAGAATGTCCCCGCGGCAGTGCTGTGATCTCTCTCTCGTGTCGACCGTTGGGCCGGTTGCGAGAGAGAGTGGGCATTCAACGCAAGGTACGCCTGTCAGAGGTCGCTGGACCCCGCTGGACAGGCTCGAGCCGCTGCAGGTCAGAGGACACGTGCGGGCGAGCTCGAGTAAGCACTGGTCCGAACGGCAAAGGCCGGCACGGACAAACAGTAACGTACGCACCTTACGCTGTCTCGGAGGGATCTCTCTCTCTCTGGGCCCCGCTCGGACGGTCGCGCGGCGCGCGGCCGCCCAAAGCGGGGTCCCGAATTCCCGCCAAAAGGCGCCAATGGCAAAGGCCCTTGGGGAGCCGGGGCGGAGCTGTGGCTAAATGACAGTGATTAGTCACCCAGCCGCCTCTCCACCGCCTGAGGCGGGGGCAAGGGAAAGAGGAGAAACAACGCGGGCGGCCGGCATAGCCGCGCAAAGGCGACGGCGCAAAGCCAGGATTCCCACATCCCCCTCTCCTTAAATGCCCTCCTACCCATCGGCAAAGCACGCGGCCAAAATAAAGAAATCAATACACAAAAAAATAAGCTACACTTCAGTTCCAAAATAAAGAAATGAATACACAAAACAAAACTAGCTACCCTTCAGTTCCAGCCAGAACAACGTAAGAAAACAAAGGAAAAACAAGGCAAACAACACTTGCATACGCCTCAGTAAATCAAAACAGCTTGCAGATTATATACACGGTACACAAGAAGATGTGAATACAACTGTACAGCTATGTTACAGGTGGATGCCAGCCTCAAAGTTCGATGGCGCGGCAAATTGGGGCGGTCGGCGACTCACCGCTCGCAGACTTCAAGTTGAACGGGTTGGGAGGGCCGACGACTGATGGCGGTCTTCTTTCCGTTGATGTATGGTGCGTTGATGACGACGGGGCCGCGGCAGAGCACTGACCTCGCGCCCTTGGACACGACATCACGTTCGGGCACAAGACAGTTAGTACACCCCTCTTCACGCCGGCTGAAACGGGCGAGGACGTTCGGCGGCGTCCAGATGTGTAACCTTGTCCACAGCGAGGGGTCCTTCTCATCCTCGCGCGCTCACGCAGAAGGACACAACGGCACAACTCACAGGCGTCGCCTTGGCTCATGGTTACGCGCGCACACAGCCACAGCCACAAACACGCATACACCGGCACGTGCGCGGACGCTGGTCGGCGACAACGACCCCCCCATCAGAAGCGTCCAGAGGCGCCGCGGCGAGGGTCAAAGGGTGCACTTTCCGCCCCCCATCGCCCCAAACCCCCCGCCAACTTCCCCTCCATACGGGCCGCACAAAACTCGCAACGCGACACACGGCTCCTTAACGAGCCAACCACCCACAGTCGGGCCGGAAATGAGAAAAGGCGCGCTGTACAAACGACACCTAATCCAATCTATTCCTTCTAGAAGATAAGAGCAAGCACGAGCGGGCTGAAGTTTTCCTATGTACATCTCGGTACGTTAGAACGAAAACAGATGTACAAGCCGGGAAACGAAAGTGGCTAGAAGCTGACTCAAACAAAACAAATAAATAAATAGATAAACACACAAGGCTGGAACTGAGCATGCTGCAAAAACAAAAAAAAAATAACACACCGTGCTTCGCCTAGGTAGGGCCTGACGAGAAAGCTCGCCAGCTAGCTGAGGCTGCGTGCCTTCGGTTGCGGAAAAGTCCGCCGTCCGGCATTAATCACACCGGTGACCGTCGCCTCAGATTGTACCGGTGCTCCGTACGCTTGCGTTCCGCAGCACCAGTTGTGCCTTTGCGCTTGCCTTTGATACCAATGGGTATCGGCGCAAGCTCGTCAGACCGTGACGCGTAGGCCTTCAGGTCTGCGATGTGGGCACGGCTGGTTTTCCCCGTAAGGGGATCCTCCAGCAGGTACGCGAGTGGCGACCAGACTCTGACCACTCGGTACGGACCAAGCCACTTAGGAGCGAGCGAGGCTGAGAACCCCTTGCTGGCATCGCTAAGAACGTGGTTGCGCTTCAGGACAAGATCACCCACCTGAAAAGTCAGGCGGCGGTGCTTGCGGTCATATTGAGCCTTCTGTTGGGCTCTGGCTGCCGCCAAACTCTGCCTTGCTCTGTTGAGAGCCCGATCAAGCCGGTCCCGAAGCGTCGACGCATAAGCAGAGCAGTCTGCCCGCGTCTGCTCATCCCCGAGCTGGCTCTGCACGACGTTTGACATCGGATTCGCCAGCTCCCTCCCGAAATTGAGGAAGGCGGGAGAGAAACCAGTTGAGCGATTCTCAGCTGTTCGGATGGCGAACGCGAACTCGCTCAAATGGTCTGCCCAATCCTTTTGACACTCGGCAAAGGCCGCCAGCATTGGCTTGAGCGTTCGGTTGATTCGCTCGGTCAAATTGGACTGGGGGTGGTAGGGTGAAGTGGTGTAGTGCTCGATTCCGAGGGAACGGCACGTGTTACCGAACACCCGAGCGGTGAAATAGGACGCATTGTCCGTGATCAGTCTTTCCGGAAAGCCGAACCGACAGAACACTTCCTGGAGTTTATCCAGCACCGCTCGTGCTGACACTTTCCGAAGGGGGTACAACTCAACCCATTTGGAAAAGTGGTCAGCGACTACCATCAGGTAAATGAACCCCTGCTTGCTCCTGGGGAAAGGCCCCATCAAATCGCAGGTGGCCATCTGCCACGGACGCACACTGTCAATCGGTTTGATCATTCCAGGCGGCTTGCCGCCCCGTGACTTCACCGCTTGACAGACATGGCAGGAACGGCAATAGCGGAAAATGTCACGCTTCATGCCGGGCCACGTCACCGATTGACTCAGTTTTTGCAAAAACTTTGGAGCCACTCAGATGACCGGCCAGTGGTTCGTCATGAGAGAATCGCAAAAGTGCGCCTCTCAGACTTTTGGGGATAACCACCTTGAACGGGTCGATGGACTCGTCATCGGTGGCTATGTACTTCAGCACGAGCCCGTCATTGTCCAGCAAATAAGAATCCCCGGGGTTCGCCGCGACACACGCTGGCTTCTGCCCCCCTGCGCCCGCTACAATACAAGTAGCGTCACGGCGCTCCGTCTCCCTGAGACCGTCGCTCACCTCGCAACAAAAGGGGTCATTTTGCTGGGCTTTCAGTAGCTCTTTACGGCTGAAAACGATTCCAGTCATCCCAGAGGGGAGCATGGTCTCGTCCCCCCTCAGGTTTGCAGCCAAAATTTCCGTTCGCGTCGGCACTTCCGAGGCGCTCACGAAGAGTTTTGCCTCTCGTCCGCTTTGCGAAGCGCTGCTTGCCTGGTTAGCGGAATGGGTTAACCCGTTTGCGGGCTCCCCCTCCTTGCCGCCCGGCGGCTCGTCCGCTGTTTCGCCCCCTCCGCCTGCAGGCGTCAAGGCGCCGCTGGCGAGTGGGGCACGGGATAGCGCGTCAGCTACCACGTTTGTGCTCCCCTTTCGATACTGCACCGAAAAGTCGTAATGCTGTATCAGGAGAGCCCAGCGCGCCAGCCGACCCGCAGGCTCGCGGAGCCGCATCAGCCAACTGAGCGCACTGCACCCCTGCCTCAGTGGAGGCTTGGGCGGGCTGCACGAACGAGGGAGGCAAGGCTCCTAGTTCGATGAGCGGCGTGGTTTCCACAGGGAACCGGGCCAGCGCCTCGCCGTTCCCAGAGCAGAATTGACTGCTCGCGGGGCACGGCTGCTGCTGTTCGAAACTGCCGGTTGCGGCAGCGTGACACGAACTGCTTTCGCGCTGGGCGGAAAGCTTGCACAGCTGAGGCATGCGACCAGCGGATGCACCGCAGGGTGCTTCCGATACAGCTCCAATGGGAGCCGCGTGGTCGACATTTTGGGTTGTGTCGCCGTAAACCCCAATGGGGGCCGCGGCCAACCACGGTGTCTAGCTATTCGAAGGAACAGCAGCCAGCGGATCAAACGACGCTACAACTCCGTAGGGAGCCGACATATAGCTGCCGAGTGCCCCGCTGGGGTGTTAGACATGGTGCGCAAGCGTGATCGGCAAGGCGACCTGCTCGGCTAATGTGCCATCAAAGGCGTCAGCGCCAATGACTTAGCACGTTGGGCGCCAGTTGTGGGTTTCTACGTGGACACAGGCCACCACCCACCGCGGGTTCGAGCTTCGCGCGAGCCAAGGGCCCCGATCAGCCGTCACCACACACACACTGGGACACCGTTGCAGCGCACTCAACCTCCGCTGGGAGGAGAGCGATTCGCCGCAAAGAAATAGGCCTCCAAGTTCACAAAGGAGACGTTTATTGACGTCGTCCTCCAGCTGATACACACACACTCAATAGTCACCCCGTCCCGGGGGCGCGCGAGGAGCAAGGCTCCGCTGCGCGCACGAAGCGACTCGAGTAATGCGCACCGCTAGCACGCCGCTGCAGGAGAATGTCCCCGCGGCAGTGCTGTGATCTCTCTCTCGTGTCGACCGTTGGGCCGGTTGCGAGAGAGAGTGGGCATTCAACGCAAGGTACGCCTGTCAGAGGTCGCTGGACCCCGCTGGACAGGCTCGAGCCGCTGCAGGTCAGAGGACACGTGCGGGCGAGCTCGAGTAAGCACTGGTCCGAACGGCAAAGGCCGGCACGGACAAACAGTAACGTACGCACCTTACGCTGTCTCGGAGGGATCTCTCTCTCTCTGGGCCCCGCTCGGACGGTCGCGCGGCGCGCGGCCGCCCAAAGCGGGGTCCCGAATTCCCGCCAAAAGGCGCCAATGGCAAAGGCCCTTGGGGAGCCGGGGCGGAGCTGTGGCTAAATGACAGTGATTAGTCACCCAGCCGCCTCTCCACCGCCTGAGGCGGGGGCAAGGGAAAGAGGAGAAACAACGCGGGCGGCCGGCATAGCCGCGCAAAGGCGACGGCGCAAAGCCAGGATTCCCACAAGCGTTGTTGAAAAGCATAGCTTTAGGAAATTAACAACGATTTGACACTTTCTGCCGCTAGTGGCGATAGTGAGGCCATTGCTTGCAGCGTGGCTTGCATACGAACTAGAGCGGCAGCCCACCGTGCAGAAAACGAGAGCTCCTGCGCTGACACTCCGCCGGTAGCGCTGCCTTCGCCTGGAAAGACTGGGCAACTACTACACGCTGAATCTGTCTTATTTTTCGGCCATTGCGATAATATATTTTATTGTGCCGTATATCAAAATATAACAGTCATGCATCTTCTGGCTTGCATAATACACAAAAGCAAAAAACTGAACTGCACTGCACCCCCGCGTCACTCATGCTCTCTGCAGGGACCTCAGGTGGAGTTCTCCGCTGCTACGGCCGCTGCCGCACCCCGCTATGGCCAACCATTGCTTTTAGTGCGCTCTTGGCGGATCTCAGCGGTAGAAATTGGCCGTGCGCGCGGCTGTGATGCGGTGTAAGAAAAAAAAAATTGCTGTTTGGCTGTATTCAATGATTCATTACGTATGCCTGTTGTGTGTGACGCCTCTTTAATACACTGCGGATGCGAAGAGCGTGCTACCCAGCGACACAACTCATCCTATGTCATCAGACGCTGACTAAAAGCTGTGAAGGTGTTGGCGCGCGTATCTGCGTAGTATTTGTTTACGTCGCGCACTTCAAGGTTTTGCGGACTGGTTTTGTCACTAACGTCGATCGCTGTTGTATACCGCAGTGACATCGCATTAATATCGTTCGGGCAGATGAGGGATCCTGTTTGTAATAATGGAATCGGGCTTATAACAGAGAAAGGTGTTACGGTTGTGAAGTACGCAGTGCTTGCGTGCTGGAAATTACAAACTCTTTATTGCACTGGGTCGGGAGCAGCGACCGTTTGTCGATCCCGGTTGTGTTTGACACATTGATGCTGAGCTTTATCACCGATGAAAGTACGGCCAAGCCAAACACCTGTGATGCGATGTTGTTGGAGTAGGACGTGCTCCAAGCACCATTTCGTCGTCGTGCTCCGTGTTTGACCCTTTGCAAGCAGGTGTGACGCGCCGTCAGCGTTGTGCTTTGTCTTACGTTGTTGCAACAGGCTATAGTGCTGTGCAATCTTGGTATGCGAGCGAAGAAATCGGTGGGATGCGTCCACGGGACCTACATTGGCGTAAAGGCCCCTTCGAAGTCCAGCCCTAACATGGTGAAGGCCAACTATTTCACGAAGAAGGCACATTATGCATTGAAGACAATGACTCTAAGAATGCTCTGTTTTTGCTTTCATGCATGTTATGGTTAATGGAATGTTCTCCCATTTATTAGTGATAGTGGTCCGTGTACTGAGCAGTGTCAGTGGATGTTAAAGGCACAGTGAGGAGAGCATTATTAATGTTTTTTATAGCAAAATCAGATAGTTCGGCTTGTCATGGCTTTGTTGCCACTTGGCCGGCAGGGAAAGATGCATTTATTTCTAAGAAATTTGGATTCGAAGTTGAAAATTTTTTCCCGCCACTCTGATTAAAACTTGGGATTCTCCTATGACGACACAGGACTAAGTGACGTGAAACATGACGTGCACATGACGTAACGCAGACTCCGTGATTTCTAGCGGCCAGCAGTGCGGCCTAGCAGCAGCCGAAAAGAAGGCCGGCGTTATTGCGACCGGGTGAGAATAACGGAAATCCAAGCCAAAGCGTTATTGCGACCCGGTGGAAATAACGAAAAGCCGGCCCAAAGCGTTATTTTCACCCATGGATTGCCTTGGCTTCGTTTATTGTTGGCGGACGGGATTTGAGCCGCCGTTTTTGCATCGTTTGCTTGTTTGATCAGCCTGTCAACGCGTGGACGTGTGATTTCGGGGTTGCGCTTGGATTTTAGGCGGTGTGGTAAAGTCATGCCGGCGTTTTGCATCATTCTCACCGTGTATATGTGACCTTGGCTTTTGCGTGGCGCGTTGTGATCGCTTGATTCGTTTTGAAAGGACTCTTGTGTGCTTGCGTTGTTTGTGTGCTCGCGCTTGTGCAGTGCCTTCGAAGACGCTCCAGCTTTCTCCGGAAAACCTTGTCATAATTAATCGACCGTATGAAAATGCGCTTTCATTTCGCGTAATTTATGGGTTGGGCGAGTGGGCATATGTGCGCTCATTCGTTTCGAGCATTCAACCTGATTTGCGCTGAGGATATGCAAGTTAATAATGTGAATTCATTACAGCGTGGGGCCAGGGTCATAAATACGATCCAGACACGGTGCTTTTGCAGTCCCCGAGGCATTCGTCAGTTGAAGCGAGCAGTGGTTCCGTATGTACAAGGTCGTCCACCCTGAACACGCGAGTGCATGGCCCCACTCTGGAGGGCCACTGCGTCCGGCACGGCCGCTCATCGCAGCCAAGTGGCGCAGGAGAAGTTGGACCTGGGCGTGGTGCTTCACGACATCTACCACTTCGCTTCGATGCGCGGCCGTGTCGTGCGCAGTGGCCCTCCAGAGTGGGGCCACGCACTCGCGTGTTCGTACTAAGAGTTGACGACCCTGTACATTCCAGACGAAGGGCAGGAGTTTTCAAAACGCACCAGGTGAATATTGCCCACGTGCCGAAGATGCTCTGCCTCGTTCGAAGTTCCCTGGAATCGTTTACCTTGCGACGATTAATTTGGTCTACATCGGGGGAGACAGCTAGAAACATACCTAGGCGTCTGAAAGCATCGCAGTGATGTCGGCAGGAATCGAACAGCTGCTGTGGCAGAACATGCACAACCAGGGCGTGAAATTGCGTGGGAGAATGTGGAAATATTTGCCACTGAATGAACTTTGTAAGTGTGGCTGCACCTGGAGTCCTTTATGATGATGCTGAAGACAGTCACAAAGGGAAACCTTCACCAGGCTTATGCAAAGTCATTGCCCTGATTAGTTAAGGAGCTGCGTTTTCATGACCAGTCCTTCATTTTGAACGAGCAACCTGTTAGGGTTCTGAAATGTCAATCAACGTGTTCGACATGGTCAGTGACCAATGTTTCATTCTACTATTAAGGCAAGATGAAAACTTCACGACATGTGCCCTATGCACCGAAGCTAACAGCAGTTGTGCTCTAAGCCCACAATATATTCCACAATTAACGTCAAAAAGGTGGCCAGCAGGTTCGGAATCCTTAATTGTTTTGTACCACTTCTCTCAAGCTGTCTTGACTGAATCCACGCACATTTTGTGTTAGAAAGCATGGGTGGCAGAAAAGACATTACAAACAATTGGTGTACTGCAGTGGTGTTCTGTGGGAATACTTAATTCTGTCAGTAGGTCATGCTAGATGGCGTGGCAATGGAGTATACCCCCCCCCCCCCCTTTAAGACGCATTCATTTACCTACGAGATCGAACGTTTTTAAGAGATTAGGGTACCGGTTGTAATAGCATAGACATGATGGCACGGGAACAACTTTCATAACTGGCTTGTCTTTTGAATTTCTTATTTAATTGCAGTATTGCATTGCATTGAAGCCATACTAATAATGATTCATTTCTTCCTGTGTACAGTGCTTCAGCCAGGAAATAAATTTATTGTTTACAGCTGATTTCCTATGTTTTCATTCCTTGTTTGTGTGCTTAAACTACTCAAACTGACATGCTTTCTTCAATTCTAAGCCAACTCTCTCAATAATAACTCACCTTGTAAGCAATGCGTATAAGCAATTCACAAGGCACATTTCACTTGGCCGTAAGTGTCACAAGGACTCAAAATCGGCAACTTCGTATTGGTTAACAGCAAGGAAAACCTTTTTTTCGTTGTAATAAATCTTGCTGCTGTGTAGATATTTCTGTATGTTAGTTGCTGTTGAAATGAAGTCCTCGACGTGAGCATGGTCGGCCGTAATTTCATGGCACTTTGTGCACTGCCAACTTCGTGCCTCTGCTAACAAGGTTTATTGAAGTGCTGTTGAAAGAGCTGGGATCATGTATTGTTGGCACCAGCTTAGAGAGAACCACTGGAACTTGCAGAAGCATGATGAGTCCTTCAACTGGGGCTATTTGATCTTGCAGTGTAATGATCATTTTAATGTTGGATAGTTGTAATTCAGCTCTTGCTATCTTATTAATATGAGTGGTAGACACCTTTGACCATGCCCCGAAATCTCAACTTTATAATCCAGAGGTATGGACACGTTGTTCAAAAAGTGTTTCGAATTGTGCTTCTAGGTATTGCATATTTCGAGAAAAATTTTTACCAGTTTTGGCATTGGCAGAGCAGCAAGGCGGGTATTAAATTTGAACCAAAATAGTTATTTTACCACACATACTAAAATTGTCTGCAATTCTTGTTAAAATTTGGGAGTGATATTAGGATGGCAAGATGTTTTTAACATTTCAAATGCCTTTTTGATGCCAAATTTGTCACGACAATATTGATATTTCTTTTGCTTTGCTATAAATTTTTCTTTCCTTTTACCATTCAGTTTCAACAGTACAGACAGTCTTGTTTTCTGTTTTACAACTGCTATTTCTTTCCTCTGGTGCACTGATGTTCAGCTTTTCATGAGCACTACAATGAGCCCTATATTTCATCACGTAATGACCACATGTTTAAAGCCTGTGTTCTTGCATGTCATATATTCATTTTTTCCACACACCAGTAACGACAGGAACCACTTTTTTGCCTTTGTCACTGCGATCGCCAATAACATCGCCTTCAAGAAAGCTGCAACTGATTTGTTCTGTTAATAATTTGTTCTGTTCACCCATTTCTCTAAATAATGCCCTTGAGCCTTGAGAGTGAATAAGTAAGGTGATGAAACAAAATATTTTAATGCATAATTTCTTCAAATTCAAATTGAATTTTCTTTTCATGCAAAGAGGGAGCCGCCACAAAAAGCTACTGCTGTCAGTGGCTTGAAAAGATGACCCAACAGGTGAAGACAAATGCAGTGTATATACCGAAACACTGAATGAAAAGCATGGGCAAGCCGCCATGGTGGCATAGTAGTTGTGGTGCCCAGCTGCTGACCTGAAAGATGCGGGCCTGATCCCGGTCTTGTTGGCCTCATTTCAATGAAGCCGTAATTCTAGAGGCCTTTTGTACTGTGTGATGTCGGTGCACGTTAATGAACCCCAAGTGGTCGAAATTATCCACAGCCCGCCACTACGGCATCCCTCATAGCCTGAGTCACTTTGGGACGTACGATAAACTGCATAAAACCAAACCATAGACAAGCATGGGCTCGTTCTATATGATCATACTTGGAGGTCCCGCCCGCAGTCTTGTACCATGGGACCTCTCGCTGCATACGTTTGAAACTTTGTTTGGATTCCTTAATAAACTTTCAACTTCAACTTCAAAAACTGCTCACACATACTAATTACAGCATACTGAACAGCAGAACAAAAGCAAGTAGTCAACTGTCCTATATACGATACAAAAAAGAAGAAGGCAAATGAGCAGCATTATTTAAAGACGTGGGGTGAAGCAACGAATTGTCTATTTAATTTATACAAAGGGAAGAAAGTTGATATATGGCACCCACCAAGCTAAAGAATAGACAGGCACTCCAACATAATCACCAGTAAACAAAATATATTAAGAGGAAAACGAGGTTTCAGGCAAGTTTGTTTGACACTTCAGATGTAACTGCAGCACAAACACCCCCATTCAAAATAAGGAACACACGCATGCATGGATGCTGTAGCAGCCGCATGTTATGATGCAACATTAAGTGCCGTGGATATCTTGTGCCAGGGTCACCAAAGCCATCTTGTTCATATCAGCTGGTCCGATGCTATGGGTAATGCTGTAATTGAAAGGCAATGGGGTTCAGCTCAAGTTAAGGACAGCGCAGCGAGCTATGGAAAGAAAAATGATAGGCGTAACGTCAGGTGATTGGAAGAGGGCGGAGTGGGTGAGGGAACAAACGTGGGTTAATGACATCCTAGTCGAAATCAAGAGGAAGAAATGGGCTTGGGCAGGGCATGTAATATGAAGGCAAGATAACCGCTGCTCTTTAAGGGTAACGGAGTGCATTCCAAGAGAAGGCAAACGTAGCAGGGGGCTGCGGAAAGTTAGGTTGGCGGATGAGATTAAGAAGTTTGTGGGGATACGGTAGCCGCAATTGGCAATGGACAGGGTTAATTGGAGAGACATGGGAGAGGCCTGTGTCCTGCAGTGGGTGTAGTCAGGCCGATGATGATGATGATGTTGCAGGAATAGAGGGAACGTTCCAGATTAGCATAGGGATCATAGCAAATGGGGCATGCAGGGGAAGCTCTGAGACGGTAGACAAAATAAATGGCCAGGGGTGAGGGGTGTATCTTAAGAGGATGCACTGAAGAAAACAAAGTTGGGGAGTGGTGAGAGGTTTGTCAGGAACAGGAAGGCTGCAAAAGAGATCCTCTCATGTTGTCACAAGAAGATTATTTTGTGCCTTCATGCGAATGTGAGTGCTTGTGCTGCAGTTGCATCTGAAGTATTTTAGAAGCATTTCTTAGACATAGAGTTCTTTTAATGCATACAAAGCATTACCATCATTGTTACTGTTATTATTAATTAAACAAAAAACCCTGCAAACCTTCTAACGGAAGAGATAAGGTCTCTCAATGCACTGATGGTTTGCTGAATAATCCATCATAAAAAGCTGATAATTTCAATCAATATTTCAGGCTTGCAACAAGAATGGCAGTAACACAACACAACACCACTTGCGCACTAAAAAAAAACTTTCACCTGCTTTAACATACATTCTGAGGCTCTCAAAGGGGGATCTGGCCAGGTTAGTGCACTTTTAGGCGAAATATTCCCACTTCATTGCTACCATGGTATCATCATGTTCTTGCAAACATTCCATTCTTTTTGACTGAACGGTTTCAGGAAAATTCTGTCATATGATTTGATAAGCTTTGATATAGGCCACTATTGAAGGGAAGGCAAAAAATGCATTGAGAACTACTGACCAATTTACCTGTTATTGAGTCCATCCCAAATACTAGAAAAATTCCTATTTGAATGCATGACAAGATTTTTTAACATTATTTTTTTTAATCATCAGGAAGGCGATATTACAAGAAGGGGCATTGCATTAATTCTTGACAAATTTGCAGCTGAGCTGTATTCGTCATTTGACAAATTGTTTAACTGCGCTTTTTTTCTCAGTGTTCAGAAAATCTTTGATGTGACGAAACATTGCTTTGACGTGACGAAACATTGGGCCCATTGCTTTTTTTTATTTTTATAAATGACTTACCTTGTAACATCACCTGTAACCTACGTTTGTATGCTGATGACTGCGTGTTGTATCACAAAATTTCCTGCCTTGATGATCACTTATACCTTCAGAAATCATTTTCAGAATTTAGCTCTTGGTGTGCTACATGGCAAATGACTATTAACATCCGCAAAACCGTTATGACTTTCACTAATAGAACGACACCTTCCGTGTTTACTTACACAATTAGCAATACCCCCATCCAGAGTGTGAGTCAATACAAATACCTTGGCCTTATTTTCACACCCAGTATGTCATGGTCCAAACATATAGATTTCATAACCTCAAAGGCACTTAAAAAGTTAGTATACCTCCGTCGCACAATAAAAGCTGCTCCTAGAGATACGAAACTACTGATGTTTAAATCGCTAATCCGTCCACTACTTGAATACGCCTCCCCTTTATGGAACCCGCACAAACAACGCGAAATTAACCAAATCGAGGCAGTGCAGAAGAAAGCCGTTCGTTTCATATGTCACAGGTTTGGTAGAGATTTTTCGCCTTCCACAGCACTTTCATCACTGGGCCTGCAACCACTCTCATCTCGACGAAGGACTGAGTCTTTAAAATTTTTGTATTGCATTATTAACTCTTTCTGCCGGACCTCTGCGAATGATTACCTAACCCCTGCTATACCATCTAAAACTAGAAGTCACCACAGCCTAAACATCACGCCTTATTTTGCCCGCACGGACACCTTTAAATACTGTTTTTTTCCGCGTGCAATCGAATATTGGAATTGTTTACCCGGTTCTACTCGCTCTCTTCCTTTAGAGCTGTTTTTAGCGGCTATTGAATAGTTTTTTCGTTTTTCTTGTTTTCACTCATACTGTTTCGGATGTTTGCCATTGTTGTGCTCCATGTTTTCATAAACTGTTGTTCACACCCACCCCTGCAATAGCCCAATAGGGCTGCAGTATGTATAAATAAATAAATAAATAAATAAATAAATAAATAAATAAATAAATAAATAAATAAATAAATAGGATTTCACCAAGCAAACTGTACCTGCTTGGCTTTTGAGCTCCCTTTTTCGCTATCCTTGAGAATTTTTTGTATAGTCGTTCATTATTAAATTAAATAACCAAACTGAACCTGGTGGTAAACTGCCAATATGTAAACTGCTGGGTACTATATTATCTTCCATACTCTTTAAAAAAATTTAATCACTAATGGCTTCAGCTCGATAACTTCAGGTGCTTGGTCTTCCAGTGCATGGACAGCACAGTTTTGCTCACAGATCAAGTACACTTTGAGACAGCAATGCATTAGTTGCAGGAAAACATAAATTATATGCTTAAATCATTTTCTGACAATAGAATTTCAGTTAACGCACAAAAAAAATGATCTCTTTCAGGAATATTTCAAAGGCTAACAGATAGAGTGGTATTTTACTTAACCGTGGTTCTCTCTCCTGCAGCTGTAATTCAATAGAATATGTGAACTGAATCAAATATCCTAGCATATTCTCTTATACTATAGTGGTAGCTTATTATGGTATGTTTGTGTCACATTACGGAAGATTCTGTGGTTGCTCTTTAATGTGAAATTCTTGGCTCTAGTAACCATGATAAAAAAACAATATTAGAACTCAGATATGATACTCTTAGATAAGGTATTACAATATTTGTTTCAACTCCTTCATGTTTGCCATGTGGGCAATATAGCTTGAAGAATGTTTGAAATGTGTTTTGAATAGCTGTCTTATGTCACCAAGTGTTCGCATTTTCCTGTTTCTAGGTCTTTCCATAGTCTTTTTTACAAACAGACATTACTCATCATTTAGATATGAAACTTTTCAACAAAATCCACTTCCCATCGGAACCACAAAATTTTTGCTAGGTATAGGAAGGCAGCACACTGGCATATATGCACCTGACAACTTTGGTGGATTACACAAAGAGCTCTTTACTGTACCATCTGTGCACAGCCTAAAGGGCCAGCTGAAGCTGCTGTATTATTCTTCAGTGTTTTGCTGCATTACCACACACAGTCTTTTGGCAGTGAAAAAGATGTGTGTGTGTGTGTGTGTGTGTGTGTGTGTGTGTGTGTGTGTGTGTGTGTGTGTGTGTGTGTGTGTGTGTGTGTGTGTGTGTGTGTGTGTGTGTGTGTGTGTGTGTGTGTGTGTGTGTGTGTGTGTGTGTGTGCGTGCAAGTTAAATGAAAGTGCCTTTCCAAGATGGCATCTTGGGAAAGAACATAAATAAGGTGAGGCTGAAAATGTTTAATCACGGCACAATAGAATCTATGTCATGAAAAGCAATTCTACTAGATAGCACACTTCTTGCAAAATCACATTCTCATTATTGATACACTAGGATCAGTATGACTGTAACATATCAAAAAGGAAAAAAATTAATCTGTATTTGTTGTGCCTGTAATAATTGTTTCTTGTAGCTTTTGCTTGTTTTGATTCTCCGGTAGGAGTAATTGCACAGTTTGGCCTTATGTATCTACAATTGTCCGGCTGTTTGTAATCTTTAATTTAATATTGTGTGAATGGAAGAAAAACAGCAAAGAGGTCTGTTACACTGTCAGGCATTCATTTATGCCTTTTCAAAAATGTGTGGGCAGAATGAGTGCAGTACATTTTATTTCTTTGCTCAGTAAATGACCTGATTTGAAACTTTGCAAGCATTGTTCTGAACATACTGATATATGATTGATTTAAACTGCAATCTGGGCCTTTAAATTCTTTTACAGGGGCTGTTGGCTCTTATTGGCTCTTATTGGCTCTTACTGTCTGCATCATTTCTTCAGTGAGCACAGGCTCATCTGATGATATTTTCTTCCATGCTTCACCTTTAATGGGTGCTTTACACAATTTTCTTGCCTCAGCAGCTTTGATAACAACTAAAGTCAAGAGCTTTCAACCTGACATCTTAACAATAAGCAAATTATTTCTACTTCTATTTAATAAGAAAAGTTCAGCTTTGTGATGACCAAGTAACCATATGACCCATGTCCCACATTGCAGTTCTAATCCCTACAGTATCTCTCTGCTTGATGAAAATGCCGTCATACCTTTCAATGAAATTTAAGTGGGTCTTGTACAAATATTGCACTTACTTGAAGGAGCTTTAAGCATTTTTTTCTACAGTCATGAAGGCAGTAGCTGATAAGCTATAGTTCAGGTGAAATATAATTTGCTTTCACTGGGCAATTGCCATCTGGATTTACATACGTGCAAGGGAGACATCCTAAACTGAGAACCTGACATGGTTGCAGCTGATATGAACTAATATTACTCAGTCTCAACCAGAAATCTGTTGGCCACAGTTTCACATTAAGAATCATAGCTGTTTGCTAATATATGATGCCACACCTTCTCTTGCAAAGCAGCTTCACTGTTCGAGCTGGAACCAAGTGAAACTGTGTAATCAAAACTGAAGTGTGCCTGAAATATCATTGCAAATTGTTCTAGTTAATGACATAATAAAAGCCAAATGTTTGTCCTAGTCAATAGCAGGTCAACTTCACAAGAATGGCAGATTTCGACTGGTCACCAGCTATGGAAACCACAGGGTTGTGTGTGATCTCAGCAGGGGTCAGTTGGGATTTGCCAGACTAAACTGTCTACATTTTCAGTTGATACCAGTCAAAAACCTGCAGGTATTGCAGCTGTGTTAAGGCTTCTGCTGTAATCTTTCTCTGCACGGTGTGTCCCAGCTGGGATTAGTTCTTTTATGAGGAATTAACAGCTCTTAAAGGGATCTGCTTTTCTGAGCTTGAAAAACAGTAGTAGGGAATGAAGTGTGTATATACTTTAGTGACCGCAGTGGGAACTGCTCGAGGAAAGAGCTGGGTATGCACTCGTAGGCGTGGCTGCGAGCGCTCCTGGCCCGTGCAGTTTCGCCCATTTGGGCATCCCAAACTCAGTGCACTGCAGCCGAGAGAATCACAATTTGAGGAATCTAGAAACTGATGCGGATATTATGGTCAGCTGTAATAAGAGGCATTACTGTAACTGGTAAAAAGTTAAATATTATATATTAATTTACAAGCCTGCGGGTTAAATAAATATCGTAGCTGTATTTAATCTATTTAAAGAATTGCCACATTCAGTGAAACACTCTGTAGGCCATCACTTTTGGACTAATTATAGCTTGTAGAGTACTTTCTGGAAGATAAATTAGGATTGGCATATATACTTTGCAACTGAAATCTCTCACATTCACCAGCTGAATTAATTTTTTAATTTTTTTTTGTTTCTGCAATACACACTGTACTTATTTTCTTCTTCAGTGACTACTAAAAATTTCACATTTCAGTAAAAACCAGTTCAGCTGCAAATGTCGGTGCACATACTACGACGCATTTCGCTAGTGATTACTTCTCTGTTGCAAGCGATCAACCTGTGCCAGCTCGCCCCGCTACCCATGCTTCTGGCCGAAAACCTCAACTGCAGCCATGGAATCAGCATTCTTGAATATGCATGACATCTGTGGTCATGTTGTCCAGGTGGTGATGTACGTGATTTGTGTGCATCTGGGAGAGACAATATGAAGTTAAATTTTTTTGGGCTACACACATGTGTGTACGACCTAAAGTGAGAGTTGAGAGTGCACTCAAGTGTCCACATATAGTTGTTAAATGCACCAGAGCATCAAATGCAACAAAACACATTGCTGCAGAGTTTTTCATAGGACCGCAAAAAAAAAAGTAACAGCCAGGAAACATAGCAGATGAATGTTTTGAGTGAAAAAAAATTGTGCACTGTTGCCTGCAGTTTTTTTTTATTATTATGAATTGTGCGCCATATCCTTTTCTGTAATTAGCAAGGCTGTGTGGTTCTCAGGATCGTTCTGCATGAGCAAAGAAGACCAAACAACACAAGTGATGAGTGTGCCATTTTTTCCATGATGCTATGCCAACTATATATATAGCTCAAATTTTGATTCCGCTTCTGAGCAGCTGTCTGTGGAAGGGTTTTAGCAGCTAAGAGGGAGCATGCCTGGAGCGTGCGAAGGTGCGGTACGCGCGCTCCTCTTCGCTGTTATCGCGGTGGCCACATTAATCCCATAGGATCATCGCCTATTGAAATCTCGAAATTGTGTATCTTAAGGTGCAGGTGACAAGAATAAAGCGGATGGTAGAAACAAAACCGTCGGAGCCAACGCGCGCAACTGCATCTCGTGTGCCGTCTGCCGCGGCATAGTTTCGTTTTCGCGCGTTAGGGTCGTTCGCGCTGGCATCACAGCGGCGATGTAACTGTGCCAACAGCCGCACCAAAAATCACCTATTCAGTAAGCGCGCTCACTTTGGCGTGGGGGCTTCCCGCCAGAAGTCGCCTAACACAGCGGCGGACAAGCGCCGATAGAGTGTATAGTTTCGCTTTTTCTACCCGGCACTGACATTGCACACGCATTGAACAAATGCCGGAACGGTGTAAACTATCACCGCGAGGCGACTTCCGCGGCATGCGATGCGGAAATGATGCAACAATTGCATTATGTAACGGATACAGGCGATCGAGTTTCAATTACGTATACATGGGTTTCGATCTATGGCAGCTGGACTGGCTCATGAAAACGTAGCACTGCTAAAATTCAGCAACCGCGAACGTAACAGCGGGGTTCTACTCGAGGTTTGTTTTGCAGAAAAAAAAAATCAATCCTTCCACTTTTCATTGTGAGGACTATAGGAGCGCCAGCTGCGGAACAACATATCACGCGTACTTCCATCTCGTATCGATATCACCGTTTCCCTGTACCGCACGCAAGCACCACGATCAGTGCTTTTAATGGCAAAACCTATTGTGCTCGACCTTTCCTCAAACACACGCACACGGTGAACTCTCGTTGTTTCGTGCTCGCTTTCTTAGCTCAAACTTTTGGTCAAATTCTATTCGAACTGAGGGTGCCAGGAGTGGACACGTGTGTGCGGCACGGTGGTTTTGTAGCCGCGTGCTGTTCTCTTTGAGCAGTCTTATATTTATGTTTGTTGCGAGTAAACTTTTGAGATTTGCGCCAAGACTTTTGAAGATGAAGGCAAGGACCATCACGTTTAGAGCCAAATTGTGTGCGCGCCATGAAAATGATATATATCGTTGCAGCGCCAATCGCCAATGGTCGGGCATAAACTGTTAAGGGTCTGAAAATTTGTTCAAATCATGCCGATTTGAAATTAAGGGTAAGGGGACCGAAAATAGTTCTCCACACAGAGTTCGGAATAAAGAAAGCCCGACCACAGAGTTTAATTCATTCACCGGTCTTGTCATTCTTACGCGACCGCTCATCAGCACTGGCAGCAGCGTCGCCTCATAGATGCCACTCGATCGGCCTCGCACGTTCTAAAATAAACTGGTCCCACGTCGTGACAGGAGCGCAGGGAAAAAAAAAAGAACTGCAGTGAAGCAGCCGCAAAGACCACAACCCACACCAAGCAACGCGCGCATAGTGCATGTAATGGCCTTTCATAGACTATCGGTCCGGGGGCTGTCGAAAACACGATGGCCGCGTGCAGCACGCTGCACTGCCATGCTTCATCATCGGCCAGGACAGGTAAACTGGACGGCCGTTGAATAAGCGTGTACTGCCGGCAGTTTTGTCGCACTGAAATACGAGATTTTGACGGGACCGAAGTACCTTTTCGTAAATACCGCAGATTTGAATGAAGCGATTTCC
The DNA here is from genome assembly GCF_055824585.1 of Amblyomma mixtum. Lineage (NCBI taxonomy): Eukaryota > Metazoa > Arthropoda > Arachnida > Ixodida > Ixodidae > Amblyomma > Amblyomma mixtum. Next base: position 87,420,410 of record NC_143019.1, on the reverse strand, counting down.
GTGTGTGTACAGTACACACCCTACATACCTCTCGGGCAATAATGGCCCTTAGCAGCTAAGAAGGGTTAGAGCAAGAAAAAAAATAAATCTGACATTAACAAGTGATGCGAATTCAATCAGCCACTGTTCTGTTTGAGGAAAGATAGGTCAGAAACGGTAAGAGAAGACTGTAAATCGAATTTACCAAATATCATTTTAAACTTTTAGGGCCCTTTGTTAACAGGTAAAGACCAACATTACCCAGTTTGTGCACCCAAAGCATCACCATGAAAACTGGGTGAAACCCAATTCCTGCTCAAAAATTGCCTTCAAGAGAAATGTAGTTTGCAACAGACTGAAGCTACCGTATAGAAATTGGCAGATGTCTTGAACCTGAAAACAATGGATGAACTAGCCACGTGATGTTTTCCATGTCATGTTGCATGGCATGAATTACCGTGGAAGAGTTTTCTTTATGCTCTTTCAGAGTGCAGTTTAGGGAGATACCAATTTCACTAACTGCCAGCGAGAGCCAAGCGCTACAGAATCTGCCTAGTTTGCAGTGGGTTGGAACCCCAGTAGTGCTAGGATGGTTGCCTAGCCTTTTTGAAATACCTACAAAGACCATTCAGTTAAAAGCACCCAGATGACAATATTCAGCAAGAGCTTTCCTAGCACTGTCAGTGCTGAATGAGGTGGTGGTATAGGCAGAAGCATCCCACATCAAGGGATGGTGCAATCAGAAAAGATGCTACCTACCTGTAAAAGAAAGTTGAAACTGGCCCCTCCTATGCATCGAAAGTACACGTGCAGCACCCACGAGCATTCATTACCTGATCTACATTTTCACGGGGCTTCAGTACCCTTCTAGCAGTAGTCTCAGAGCAGCTTGTCAGTGAAATTTCTTTTCCTCATTAACTTTGTGCAACATTTTCTGCTGCAGGGGCATAAACAGAAAGGCAATATGCGGCTCTGCAGAGGAAACAATGTGGAGGCTGGGTACGGTCTCAACCGACTGTTTTGTAACATGATTTTTCTATAGGGCTAACCAAGTTGTTAGTAATCTATTCATATGCTTCATTAATCACCGACAAGGCACGTTGGTAGGAATACTTTATTTGGCACAGCAGTTCTGGCAGCAATGGGTATATTGTCATTCTGCTTGTAGGCCAAGGTACAGACTTGTGAGCATGTTCTTGAGCCAGTAGCCTGGAACGATGAATAGGTGCCTTGGACCAGAGAATGCTGCGTCACGCAAGGTCGGTTGCTGCAGTCCCTCCCCTAGTGTCAGCCATATGCAGGGTTGGATGCCATGAAAAGAGAAAACAAAAGTGGGCAAGCTCAGAAAAGTAAAATGCAACTAATAAACCACCAGGAGAAACCCACAAACAAATGCACACACAAAAAAATGGAATGCATGCAAGAGAGAAAAAGATAAGAACATCTCCCAATTGTGTTCAGGAAAGTAAAAACAGTGCTAAATTCTACACAAACCACACAGAGAGACTGACAAGACGGGCGCTGCAGTCTGTGTGGTTTGTGTAGAATTTAGCGCTGTTTTTACTTTCGTGAACACAATGTCACACCAACTAGCCCAGGAAAAGGTACTGTTAAACATCGCCCAACAGACTATCGCAGCAGCCTACGCACTCCTGTAGTGGCCTTGTGCATGGACATTTGAAAGACCTAAAAAAAAAAAAAGGATAAAAGCAACATTGTTGAATATGTGCTGGAAGAACCACACTCAAAAAGAAGTGTGCACAGAGCTCAAGAGAGAATGAAAATAGTCAAGACAAACAACCGAAGGTTTTCACTGGGTCAGACCAGTACTAATTAAGAGAATGAAATTATCAGGTTTCAAGTCTTGGCAGTTAAGCTTGGCCAACCCACAACACGCCGCATTTCCTTTTGCAGCTTCCGACACTGGCACACAGGAGGTCAAAAGCTCCATATACTAAACCCAAAATCTTAAAATGGGGGACAACAAATTTTTGGTTGGTGTGTTTTTTGGTTGGCCCCAGGGCACATATACATGACACATGCTGCACGATTCATATATGCACTATAAATAATTTATTACCGTGCTACTTATACTGAGCGGTTTCGCTTTCTGAGCGCCGGGGTGTGTTATGACGTCACTCCTAAGGAAGAGCATCAACCCTGGTCACGCGGGCTCCAAAAGTAGACAAAGGGACTGCTGCGTCGTCTGCTCTCGTACACATGCTGTGCATAGCAGGGCTTTTCGAATTGCCGGCCGGTCCTATGACATGCTTAGCAAAGCCAAGCGGGTGAGGGGAAATGTCGAGTTCTGAAACCAAGCAGCTCACTTGGGACGATCTCAGTCCGAATACGTGATTTCAGCATTGTATTTAGCTTTGGAACACTCTGGTTTGGTTTGGTTTATGCGGTTTAACGTCCCAAAGCGACTAAGGCTATGAGAGACGCCGTAGTGGAGGGCTCCGGAAATTTCGACCACCTGGGGTTCTTTAACGTGCACTGACATCGCACAGTACACGGGCCTCGAATTTCTCCTCTAAAGAAATTCAGCTGCCGCGGCCGGGATCGAACCCGCGTCTTTTGGGTCAGCAGCCGAGCACCATAGCCACTGAGCCACCGCGGCGGCCGCTTTGGAACACTCTGCCCATTCCAAAAGGATAAAAGGGTGCAACAATTTCTGGGAGTCTTTTTGGTGATCTTGCGAGTATATTGCGCATTCACAAGCAGATAAAATTTGTTTTGTACAATGCATTTTTAAAATAAATATTTGCTTTCCTTGCGCTTTGCTATGTATGAAATTAGACCTAGTTCTCAGCAATGCTCCTGTTCCCGTTGCAGCTTGGATAAGCCCTCGTGATCTAGATGCCCACTGAAAGCAGCATCTGCTTGCATTGGATGAAATGCACCCAGTGCAGTGCATTGCTGCTATCCACATTGCACATAAAATAAGAATCTAATCCCACTCAAACAAATATCTTTCCGCATGGTTTACATAGTCGAGTTTCCTTGCGGTGTGCATAGAATAACAAAAATCTGCGGACAAAAAGACTAAAATGTAGCCGTTAAATGCATTCCTGAGTTAAATATGCTATCTAGGCGAGCTGAAGCATTCAACAAAGAAAATGAAAACTGGGTGTCCAGCAAGCTACTCATTTTGAATTCCCGACGGCCGAAGCGAGAAACATAGTGGCGATAATAATGGACAGTATACATGATCAATTCACAGAAAAAAATTAATGAAGCTGCCAAAGCTGCATTGAAAAGAGATTTGCTTCCCCTGTTTGAGAAAGCTCCTTTTACGAAGTCCATCTCTTTATTATAGGTGGCTACCCTTTTCTTCATTCTTCCCAGCATTTGATGTTCTCTACCAAGTGCGTGGCAACATCAATTTTTTCATTTTGAAGCAGATAACTGCAATAAAATTCACAGCAAATGCAACTGAATATTCTAGAGCAGTTCAGATATCAATACAGATAGTTACAATTACAATAAAAACATGTTTCCTCAAAATGCAGCAATGAAACGGAATATTCTACACCAATATTTTACTTCTCATAATTTATCACATCCTAATGCTTACTAAGCATCTCAGTGAATGAGAGGAAATCATGTAGAAGGGTAAAATTTGCCCAAAGCATAACTGTGTGCAGGGAAAAACCTGACAGCTTGAATTTGTAAGGTGGCAAGTGGAGATGCTCCTGTCACAGTTCACACTGAAAAGGCGCATGACGTGATGTGGCACACTGCTGAGAAACAAAAGATTCCACGAAAAATCAATGAACAGCAGCTCAAGCCACAACGCGATTGAGAGCTTTGACAAGACTACGTCTTCCATGCTGCCTCGTGACACCTAGAGACAGATCCAACCGTGAAATGCTGTCCCAGATGCACCATTCTTGACGGGACATGGCCCGCTTAACTTTTGTATATGGGTTTCACCACACTGGAATCCCTAGCCATAACGGGCCCACAGATGCTGGCACATTTCAATTCGGAATCTCTGCAGCAATTTTGGCAGCTGTTTTCCTTCTCACCAGACGAAAAGTGCCTCAGTGATCTGGGCTCTTAGATTTGGAAATTTCTTAAAATTATGCTCACAAGTTTCTGCTCTCTTTTAATTGTTCATAAGAGTGGTGGCCATATGTGCTTTTACAGAAGAAACAAAGAGCACCACTTTGAGAAAATGCTGGAAAATTATCTAAACGAAACACTCCGCATGCTTTCAGGGGATTCATAAACTTCTCATTGTACTGCCAGAGATTATTTCAGGCTTTCAAAGATTGGTTTTTAAATCAGTGAAAAGTACTGCCGTTTCCTGCCTTTCCAATGAAGGCACCATGTGCTCACACTGGCATCCCTTTCGACAGCAGCAATGCCATGGGACAAGCACCAAGAGATTTCCATAAAAAATATCAGCTTCCTATGACCTTATCACAGCTCGAACTGCAGAGAAACTAGCCTCTATTTGCTTGTTTCTGCAATGGCCCACAAGATTGATGAGGCCTGAGAGCAAGATTTTCAGATTGATTTTGATGCCACGCTAGGGTGGCGTGGCTCCTTGCATGAGTACACTGAAAGTGCATGAACTCTGCACATTGCTACGACTACGGCTTATTCCACAAAAAATACTTTTGAATGCAGCTATGTCTATCCCTATGCACCAGCCCAAATTAACTGTCGAGTCCGGGAACCTGTACAGAATGAAACAGTATATACAATGCTCACATCATGGACGACAAGAAAAAGGCACCCAAAACAGACAGGCTGCCATGCCTCATACATGTTAGAAGCAAAAATATGCCACGCCAATGTGAACAGACCGTGCGCTGGGCACTCACAGTACCGTTGAAACTTGCGGCAGACCACTGCGTTAATTTCAGTCAGTCCTTTTTTCCAACTTGGCCACTTTCTTGATCGTATTCCTCCCAATTCACTCATTTTTACAGGTAAAGAAAATTCCCCTGATGGTTCAAGGTTGCTACACACCCTGTAAAGCCATCACAGCCCTTCAGAGAAATATAGTAGAACCTTGCTATTCTGTTCTTGGTTCGTGTAATCTGACGCATAACAAACCCAAAAATTATGCAAGTTACACTATATTTCTTCACAATATAAATCCTGGATAACTTTCTGAAACGATTCCCCGGTGTACATGTCCATAATTTCGTCAAATTCTGACGGCATGGTGCATTCATTGACTAAGAGGAAATGCCAGCCAAGCTAGTCATCATTTTTCGATACTTTGCCCAAATGCACTTGAGCACTGCGGAGAAGGCTATGAAAGAAAGCAAGGAGACAAAGCATCCTAAGAGCAGCGGCGGCTCCTCCACACTACACAAATGCAATGGGACAAAGTATCTGAAAATGCAAAGGAATAGTTGATGGACTGGATGTGCCATGAAGCTCCAGCCCCATGAAAAACGAAAATATAGAAAGAACTTGCAAGCGCTAGAAAAAGAGCTTTCCAAAATTTGTGCCAGCACACACACACACACACAAAACTTTTAATGAAGTGAAAGTGCCAATAAATGCCAGGGATTAGGAAATGGCGCAAAACCTGGACATGGAGACAATCACGTGCAGACCAGCAATCAAATTTTTCGAAGCTCCTAATTCAAGCTTCTTGCATAAAACAGCACTTGCAACATCCAAGAAAAAAATAACAAAAGGAGACAAAAAAAGGGGGGAGGGGGGGAAGGTGGCAAAAAAATTTGCAGACACCATCACGTCAGGATTTAGCATTAATTGAAAAGCAGAGTGCAATCACCTTGAAATCAGTGGGTGGCCAAGCGGCTGCCTAGGGAATTTCTCAGTGCCCTTAAGTCCTTACGCAAACGATACACACCACCCAGCTTGCCATATGTGACAATGCCCATGGGAAAAATGAATATTACCCACCACACAGCATGTGCAGAGGAGGGAATGGCCACGAGCATTTTGGAGCAGTCTTTGTCGCAAGCCAAAATTCCATAGGAGCAGTTTTCCAGCTTTGTAGCCAGTGACCAATACTGAGAGAAGGTAAAGATACGTATATGCCAAAGTTTAAAAAACTACTGGCTGCACAGTTTTTTTAAAATGCATATTATTTAAAAGGAAAGTTCATGAGTGCTTTAACGCATACGCCACACTGACATAATAAGACATGTTGCTGACATGCCTAGCCTACTTGCAGCTGCTTGACGCATCTGGAAAGAGAACTCTTCCCTCCCATTGTAAGGAAAGGGGGGTGCCAGCCTGTCCCCACCACACCCGAGGCTCGTCACTAACCTGTTTGCAGGTGCAGGTGTACGAGCAGCCACGACCCTAGCCATGCAGACGTGCCACTGCTATAGCTACTGCTTATCGCTGTCACATGACTTGGCCTTTCTGCAGCAGATTTCAGTTTTCCTCCATGCGCCGCACCTATCATTGCTGCGTTGCCGGCTGATCTGCGCCACTGTGCAGCTGTGGTCCGGCCCCTTCTCATTGCGTTCTCATATTACCAACGCTGTCATGGATAGCGTGCTTCCCAAATTAAATAAGCTGCAGTGTGTCACATCAGGGCGAAGCTCTCAGTATTGACAGCCACGCTGCCTGTGAAGGGCTCTTTGCAGATGTTCTGCAGCAGGATGGCAGTGTCATCATCATCATCAGCCTGACTACGCCCACTGCAGGGCAAAGGCCTCTCCCATGTCTCTCCAATTAACCCTGTCCTTTGCCAGCTGTGGCCGTATCCCGGCAAACTGCTTAATCTTATCCGCCCATGTACCTTTCTGCCGCCCCCTGCTATGCTTGCCTTCTTTAAGGACCCTTAAGGACCAGCGGTTATTTTGCCTTCGGATTACATACCCTGCTCAAGCCACATTCGAGGCTCAACGGTAGCTATGCAGTTAAAAGGTTTTGTGTGCACATTTTAAAAAATTGATCAGGAATCATTTTTTATCAGGTAAGTGTATATTCAGGCCGCTTTCAGTTTGGGCATATTGCCGCTTTGCACATAGTTTTTCTGCAGTGCTACGAGGTACACCTTAATGAGGTTTCACTGTACTTATGACTAGTAAGGTTGCTGAATTTGATGCGTTTCAATGTGACGCAATGTGAAATCTGAACTGACTGATACACCTCCTGCAGTGAGGCCCATGACCCAAGTGTAAAAGTGAAGTTCTGATCTACTGCTATGCGATGCATTCAGAACAGGTGCTGCCCTTGATGGCCTCACAGATAACTTTGACAACAATGGCAACACAGAGATCAAAGTTTGCTCTCCACCATTGGTGCCATGTTTGCTGCTGCTCTAATGTCATTTTCCACAGTGGCCCACTCACAACTCACCTCAATCCTGACCGCGGTGCCAAACCAGCAAACAACCTATAAGTGGTACTGTGCGGATGGATCTTATGGCCATGCCACTGCTCTAATTACATCACACCAATTTCTCTCACTCCCATGGCGACATTCCGAGCAAAGGTGGGGGAAGGAGGAAGTTGGAGCACCACAAAAGCCAAATGTACAGCAGGGACACAGTGCAGTGGCCTCGCTCAAAGCTCTTGCCCAGAGCTCAAACAGCACAGGCATGTCTGGCTGAGCTTACAACTTTTGTCACACCCAAGTTGACAGCTCACCAGCCACACACACCGCAACAATCACACACGCCAACAGTGCAAGATCTGGCGATATGATGTTAAGCCATCTGTGCTTTAACCAACCCGAAATTCTTACCACTCAGTCCAGTAGATGACCTCGGTTCTCTCCGGTGATACACCCAGCCATTACTGTTTACAGCTATGGTAAATTATCATTTCGACCTCTCAGATTCCCTCATCAAGAGGCATGAGGGCAATTGATTACTGTTTGGTTCTTCGGACCAAGAGGCATTAAGGAATAACTACAATTTCTGGGTAAACACTCCCTGAAGGGGCCACAGAAAATCCTCCACCAAAGCTGCAAATTATACTGTTTGAACAGAAACTACTTTTTCTTTATTTATCAGTTTATCTGTACCTCAATGGCCCAAAGGCAGCATTACATAAGGGGTGGGCTGACATGTAACCTCCTGCCACAGAATTTTTCACAAAAAGCAAACTGAAGAGCTAAACTGCCCATCCCCATCTTTGAGGCTTTTTTTCCTCTCATAATTCCTGCTGCACTGGAAGCCCTACGTTGGTGCTTGAACCTGAACGCCACACACCCATAGGTGTGCCGCACAAATCCTTTATCAGCATAGCGCCACGTAAGATCATGACAATGCCGCATTTGAGGTCAAGAGGTGCAAGTACACAAAACAGTAGGAACGAAACGAAAACACTAATGCTGTGAGTCATCCCTGTGCTCTATCTTTTGGCTGCCTCAAAAAGTGAAACTACAACAAATATCGACTTTTAACTTGTGGGGGAAAAAAAAAGAGACAAACATAGAAGGAACAACACAAACAACGCCTCGTCCTTGTCTTTCCATGTGTTCTTCAAATATGGGAACTACTCCCTCGTTCAGCTACCTGTCCTACCTACATTTGCCTATGGCTTCTCGCCTCTGCTTGTCTCTAGGGGCACAAACGTTCCCGGTTTCACAGCAGGAGGCCCACTTTCAAAATTATAATTTGCTAGATCCGTAACAGCCGAGTTGCTTTGTTCACTATATGGGCAGGCTTTGTTCACCTGGGGTCTGCAGGTGAAAGCCACATTAAGAGTTAATGTTCCCACATTTTCTTTTTGTTTTTTCTTTCTACTTGACAGCCAGGGCAAAAAACTGCCACTCACCCGGCCGCATAATCATCATTACCACAATGACCTGTCACACACTGCAACAGTGCCTTGTGAGCTTTATGCAACTCACAAGCTTTCAAAATATCAAAGGACCTCAAGCACTTTGTCCACAATGTTTCCCTTCTTAAGGCCTCTTTGCAGTATCACTTGTAATAAGCTCTTAATAAAAGAAAGCTTGCTTTTCCAGTAGCCTCATGCGCTCCATGCTAGTTAGCTACGTGGGTCCAAGCACCTTCCCCGTGTAATACTGATGCTCAGTGCAGGTGGCACAGCACTAGTTTTAAAATTCACAGGAGGTGGAGAGCTCACCTAGTGGCGCCTTAAAGCCTTTGCTGCTTCCGCATTCTATCGTCCCATTTTGTTCAGCCTCTGCGCCAGCAAGAGAACGCCGGACTCGATGCAGGAATCGGGAAGGTCCGTGCCTACAAGTAAACTACATTTCGGTTTTTCAAGTGCCGTTTTCTGAAATGGAAATAAATTTAAAAGAACATGTTTACGCGCTGCAGACACCAAAGCGTAATCGCTTATCTCGCCGCAATTAGTGCCCCTGTTTCGGAAAGCGGCTCGTATGGATAAACAGCAACACAACTGTAAAATGAACCATTAAATCAGTAATCTATACACTTTCCTATTAGCGGGGGCACAAAAAATCAGACCGCGCACAAAACTCACCGCATAAACGGTTAGTTCAACTGGACTGGTGTCAAAAGTTTCCCGCCTTTTTTTCGGGCGCAGGCTAACCATGCCTGTTTTACATAACCAAAAGTTACGTTGGGCCGGGCTGACAAAAGGTACAAAAAACATACTCAGCGCATATTCTCTTCTGTCGAACTGCACTGAGCTTTTGAGCAGAACTCAGGATAAAACAGACGAGTCTCACCTTTAGGGCCTTTGTGTCCACTGCCGGGCAAGCGGGCTCAGTGCTAGTCCTGGGTGATCTGCAAACACAAAATATTCGGGCGCAAGGAAGTTCAAAATGAAATGCCGAATGCCATATAACGGGCAATCACTCAATACATACAGTACATACATACCAAAAGACAGGAAGAACAGAGAAATTGCTCACGGGCAACACGAGCGCGCGTAGCTCCCACCGTCCGGCCATTCTCCTACTGCAAGCAATGCTCGGCTCGGCCAGCTCGGCTGTAGCTCGGCTCAAACATGACAAAAACAACAAAAAAAAATGGCCGGACGTGGCGTCATTTTTTAAACCGGATGCGACGTCACGGGTGAAAATAACGCTTGCGTTATTGCGACCGGGTCGCAGGAGACACTTCCCGAAAAGAAAGCTACCGCCGGCCGCGCGTTGAAGGCACATATCGGCTATTGCGGCCGTCGCTACAGTCGCTTCGCTTACGTTTGCACTGGCGTTTTGCCAGCGTTACGATGGATCTCGTTCTAGAAGTCGTCAACGAAGTTCTCGCAAATAGACACCTTTAGCATACCGTGTACCTTGTTACCGCCAGCGGAATACCGGGAGCCCGCCTAATGCCGGTGAGCAGGCGCTGATTGGTCCCGATGCTTCAGGCGCGCGCGTAGCTGCCGGGCACGTGGCGCCATCTGGCGACGTCAATGAGATTTGCGCATGCATTGGCTGCGCCTCGGTGATTTGTGGCTTCTCGGGTCCTAGAGTTGTTACAACCATTGGTTCTAGCAACAATGCTTTGTCCTATGACGTCATCACGCTTGTACCTGCGAGTTTGGCCTGTGGCGGCGATACCTGTATTTTGGTTCTTGCTCTTTTCTACGTTACAAGAGCTTTGTTGTCAGTATGAGTGGCGTTTTTGTAATCAGGAGCTGGTATTCTGTCTATACAAGCCAATTTCAATTTCTCCTCAGTGTCTTTTTAAGCAACCCCATAGGGTCGAAGTTATGGCAGCCCTTCACCATGGCATGCCTCATCGCTTGAGTTACTTTGGGGCATTAAACCTCAAAAACCGCATCTGTTTATCAGTAAATGAGCAGTTTTAAACACAGTGTAGATAATTTTTTGTTTTACCTCATGTTTGTGCATGTAATAAGTGCATGGATTTTTCCAGCTATTTCATGCATGCATTTCAATGGGTTTTTAAACGGTAGCATTTGTGTCACTTGGCAGATTGCATTCTTATGCAATATTCATAGTCGCAATAAATCTTTCACTTCGGCTGAAGTGGAAAAGCTCCTGCCGGAAGCACTGGCGTCTGTAAGCCAGGAAAACTGGCAAAACTGTTGTGCTCATGTGGAACAAGTTGAGGCTGAAGCATGGCAACGCGATATGATTGTTGACGCTGAAATTGAACCGGTTGTCTTCAGCATTTCTGACTCGTGCAACTCCTCCTCTTATGAGTCGAGCACTGATTCCAGTGATGAAGATTTGAGTGGCATCGAGGAACGTGTCTGACTTCGAATTGATGTGTAATACACATACTACCGAGGAAAGAGAGAGGACTCATCGTGTGATCACCTTTGTGCGTGTGTGGGTGGAAATGTGAAATATGTGTGCATGTGGGTGTGTGTGTTGATCAGTCTACCGAGGAAACTGTAACATTTCTATCAAATGATTGCATCAGTGCAATTCATTGCATCAAATTGTATCGGGCAATAACTTGTAGTGTAGGTGGTGAGGTGGTCGTGTTAATAGTGTCTGCATAGAAGTAGAGTTTGTATGAGAGTGCAAATAGTACTTTTTCCAACTAGAATACGTATACTGGTACACGTCGTCAATGTGTGCAGTTTTTGGAAGATTAATTGCAGAAAAATACAGTGGAGCTTAATCAAGCGTTGTGTCAATTATTCGAAAAGTATCTGAAAATTTGAGAGCGAATTGGATTCATTTAAAATAATTTTGAACATATACTGCTTGATTCGTTCGACTAACTAACAGAAATTTATTCAATTATGCTGTCCAAAAAGTTGGAACATTCACAAACCCCTAGGCATTGTCCTCATTTTGTGTGTGAGGGTTGAGAATGGTATGTATGGGTGTCTGATCTTCATGTCCTGAAAAGGGATTCCTGGTTTTGTGTTGTCTTGCATTATTGTCAATCTCTGATCGTTTTGACATGTTATGCAGTGCCAGTGTTGAGGCAGCCGGTACTGTATGTTCCGTCCTTAATTTTTCGGAGGTGCGAATGATTTTAAGCTGGCTCTTGCTCAGTTGAGTGTGAATTTGTTTCGAGTCATGTCTTTGTTAGTACATTTGTCAGGTCTTCGTTTTATCAAATAGTGTTTTTCGATGGCTCCACATTTTTTTTTTCAATTTTGGAGCACTTCACTGATTGTCTGCTGGTGTACATGCACTGCACGTGTCCTTTAATTTGTATGCACTGTGATGCATGCCACTGGCTGTTTCCAGAATAAACCATTTCTCGCAAACACTGCGGGGTCAGCTTTCTTTATTGTCCTGTCTCATTTATTGTTTGCTCTTTCGAAATATTTTTTCCTTGCGTTGTACAACTTTTTCTGCTTTCTTACTTGACGCTCTCACAGCTTGGAACTCTTTTTACCTGGCTGCATGAAAATCATGCCTGAGCAGCTTCTGCTCTTCTAGGAGAGCAAGGAAATCAAGCCAAGCTGACTCTGGAGGCAGTACTATTTTCTGTCACTGTGTGAATCAACACTATGTTCAAAATTTGACACTTAACACGGGAAAACAGGCCATATCGAGGTGGTGTGTGTAAAAATAATTTGACCAATCAGTTTAAATATACTGCTCTTTTGCCGCATATAATAGCCAAGTTATAGAGCTCTCCTCAATGACAAAGGAAAACGCGCTTTGCTTAAGAACGAAAGATATCTTAACAAAAACAAAATAATTGCAGATATGCACAAGAATGTAACACATATACAGTCAGAAAATAGGCGATTAAGAAGTCTAGAACATGTTTTCTGCGCTCTTGCATGATAAACCAGCATTCTAAATTAACAGAAATCTTGCTTCTGAACTTTGCGATCAGTAAAAAATAATTGTTCTCGCCAAGTCCTTTGGGCTACTCTACAGCACAGTGTCAAAGTCGGTCCCAGACTCTTTTGGCGATGACTGGATCAACCGCTAACCGGTTGCACAGAACAATTCATAACATGCCAGGTACCTTAAGAGAGGCCCACAAAAAAGTGGTCCCCTCGGCAACGGCGAAATCGAAAGTTGCAGACGGCCACTTGTTAATCGGGCCACTGCAGAGCACTCACCACTGTGCTAATTAATTAAACCCGACGAATGAATGTCATCTTTCGCACAAACCTCTCGCTTGCATCTAAAAAGTATAGTCACAATGCTGCAGAATCGGGGAGATGACCGCCACTGCTGACCAAAAGCCGGTGTGAGCTCAATGACAACGAATTTCGGACAGCTCACATTAACGTGGTATGCATCAAATGAACAGATGCATGCAGTTCATTTCAGAACACGGCATAATATTCAAGCGATTCTGAACAAAGCGAGTTTTCTCATTCAAGTCACGCGAAATTCGACTTGCGATGAAAAAAAAAATAAGCGATAAAAAAAGTTTCGCCATGCGTGATTTGAACCCACGCACTACCATTGCCTGTCGACTGTCTGGAGCGATACACCTCTCTTTATTTTTTTTTTGCGGACTACTTCCGTAGCCTTCACAGCGTTGCACATGTACGTCGTCGCCATTGGCAGTCAGCTGATGACGGGACCGTAGCGTTGGTAGCGTTCCCTCGCGGTACAAAGCAAAGTTTAATAATGCATGAATCACTCCAAAGCGGTTTAAATCCATATCTTGCACACTATAAAATGATTATCAAGGTGTACTAAGTGCATTATAAAATTCAACAAACCTCGTTTGTCTGATTGCACACGCAATGCACTTGGTGGAGCGACACATAAATGAAAAGTGCACCGGCGGTTGGCTCACGTGACCCGTTCTTTGTAGACCACCCAAGAAGCCGATGAGGTGGCGCCGATGTGATGATAAAGCACGGAATATATCCAGATAACCCAATGAAGCTGGAGGCGAGACGAGGGTGGGATTTTGTCTTGCTACCATTAGTTCACTCATCTGAGGGCGTCGCCACAGCACGGGAAGATTCCGAGTTTCAGAAAACTGGGGCCTTCCAGCATAGCGCCCCAGATTTCGGCGGTGCGGTGGGCAAGACAGGCGGTGTTGTTAGCATGGGCATGGAGTCCGACGTGTAGTGAGGAGAGAGCGTCCAAAATGGCAGTGTAGTGTACACTGTCGAATGCTTTGGAAAGGTCCAGCGCCTGAATAGCTCGAGTGGGTTTGTGGTGGAAGGGGTGTAGGACATCCTTGGAAAGATGGAACATGACATTCTGGGTGGACAATTGGAGTCGAAAACCGAACAAGGAGTCCGAAAACATGTCGTGGTCATCCAGATAAGTCTGCAGGCGGCCAACGATGACGTGCTCGAGCAGCTTGCCGACACAGGATGTGAGAGAGATGGGGCGGAGGTGATTTAGGTTTGGTTTGGTTAATGGGGTTTAACGTCCCAAAGCGACTAAGGCTATGAGAGTAGTGGAGGGCTCCGGAAATTTCGACCACCTGGGGTTCTTTAACGTGCACTGACGTCGCACAGTACACGGGCCTCTAGAATTTCTCCTCCAAAGAAATTCAACCGCCGCGGCCGGGGGGCGCAAGCTGCTGGCGGGCGTCTGCAAGACGTGTGGCGCTTCGGCTCCGTCATTTTTTGACAGGAGCCACGACTCAAGTCATTGGATCCCATCAATTTCGCTCCCTTTGGATTCGGCAAGTTCATCGGCACCCGTGGGCACCAAATTCATATAGGTGGGCCCCCTTTTACAAATTTTAACGCGGTTTTTCCTTCCCGCCTCCGGCGCCGACGCTAAGCCTAACGGCTGCGCCGGCGTTCGGCTTTGAGGGAGTCGCTTCTTTCGGCAAGATGCAAGAAACACTTCTGCAACGCGGCTATGACCCGGACGCCATGTCTTGGTCGACCGTTCCCGTCACTGTGGAACCCAAAACGGCACCCGCGGACTCGATCCGCAATGCAAATCTTCTGCGTCTGCTTGAGCGCCGGCCCAGACGCGAGGCCAAGATAGCGGCGAACGCCTCGCAAACCACCGACAAGGCTGCTGCTACCCGCCAAGCTCCCGCCTCGCAAAAGGCGAAGGACGCCGGCCCAAAGGGCCGCAACCCTGTTACCAAGTGGAGGCCCAAGCCTTCACCAAAATTTCACCTAGACGACTTTGTCATCGTCATAAAGCCCCGGAAGTCATTGGCCATCCGGGACGTCTTTCAATACGGCGAGCTCGGTGCCGCGTTCGGCGCTTTCCTCGGGGCGCCTAAGGCGTCCGAGTTGAGCCTCCTTTTATGCAAGGACCAAAATTTGATCCTCGCCAGCACCCGGAACGCCCACGTCGCAGACCGTCTGCTGGGAGATTTTTCCATCAAATCGACCATAGGAGATATGCCTCTCGCCGGCCATCTCAAAGAACATGAGGAGGACGTCTGTTATGGAGTCATTACGGTGGCCAACCATGAGACGTCCGAATCTCTTCAACCTAGCGTGCAGTGGAGGAGCGGCACTCTACTGGATATCCGCAAGTTCGGCAACTCCAACAAGGCCCGGCTCACCTTTGCCGGCACGGTTAAGCCAAAATACGTCCACTACAACTCTGAAATCCTCTTAGTGCAGCCGTATTTGCGCACTATTCCGGCCTGCAGCTTGTGTGGAACTGTCGGCCATCGGGCAGACGCTTGCCCCAACCCAGCACAAGATAAGTGTGGCCTGTGTGGACAGCAGGCACCCATAAAAGCGGGGGTGCGGGCCCCTCACCAGTGTATGGCCAAGTGTGCAGTTTGTGGTGGTGGCCATGCCACGAACTCGCGGGACTGCACTGCAAAATACCGTCCCAACAAGCCAGCCGCCCCTAAGGGCGGGAAATCCAGCGTGACGGGCAGGCAGCCACATCACCCTGGTAGCGTCGGCAGCGACGCTTCAAAACAACAGACGCCTACCAGCGGGAAGGACGTCAAGGGCTGTCAAGTGCCACCACCGCCCCCACACGGCGGCCAGAAGCAAGCCCGCTCCCAAGACAAGAATGGCGCGGCCGGTTCCTGGGCCAACGCTGTCAAAAATGGCAAACAGGTGAGCGGTTCAGGCAGGGTTGCCTCCTCCTCCCACCCCCTCTCCCCTGCCCCTCGCTCGGCGGCTGACGCTGAGCTCCACAACCTTGTAGCTTCTCTCCGGGCCCAAAACGAGATGCTACTTGCCAAAATTGAAGCCTTAGAGGCTAGAACAACTCCCCATCCCCCTAGTAACCCCGACACAGAGGCTATGGAGAGCGAGACGGCGGCGACACCGGCTATGGAACCTTCCCTTGCTGAACTCGAAGCCCGTCTCAATGCCAAATTTGACACCTTGTTGGAGACAGCGATGGAACGCCTTATAGCTCGAGTCATCGAGGCTATCCCCTCTATGATCGCTCAACATGTCGCGAGTAACCCCCGCCTTTCTCGCAGAGCCGGTCCCCTTAAGAACGTATCTGGTCGGCCCTCTAGATTATCCCGGCGAGTCAGTGACCTCGACGATGACGAAGACAGCTGCCCCCTTCCAGGTGCTGAGCTTCAGCCCCTGGTATCTGGCTCGGGGGCAGCCTCGCTACCACCTATCACGTCAAAGTCTGAGCATGGCGGGACACCCTCGGTGTAGGCGCTCCCCCCTTTCCAAATCGGCTTCCCCCATTACGATTACTCAATGGAACTGTCGGGGGCTCCGGTCCCGTTCCAAGCGTGCCGACCTCCGGCTTTTCCTATCAACCTTTGAGCATTTGCCAGCGGTGGTTGCCCTCCAAGAGCCAGGGAAAGGCGCCACACTAACAAATTATACGACGTTCCAGCAGGACCCCTCGTCTTGTCTCTGCGTTCATAGAAATTATACAGCCAACCAGGTCGACTTAGACATACAACTTGAATACTCCTATGTAATGGTGACCCTCCTCCCACTCCGCAAGCAGGATCCACCCTTACACATATTCAATATATACTGCAATCAGAAATTGCCGAATGTATCATTCGCGGACCTCTTTAGCCGCGCGCTGAGAGTTGCGGGTCGGGACCCCCTCCTGATTGTGGGCGATTTCAACGCTCCCTCTCGGATGTGGGGTTACTGCCGTGAAGAGAAGCGGGGACGCAAGTTGGCGGAGCTTGCGTCAACGCTGGGCCTCACTCTTCACACTGACCCCATCCATCCAACTCGTATAGGCAGCTCCGTGACAAGGGATACGTGTCCGGACTTGACCTTCACCCACAACATTCAGTATGCAGACTGGGTCAACACCGAGGAAACCCTCGGCAGCGACCACTGCCTCCTGAACATTACGATTAGGACCTATCCTTTCGCGCGACCAACAACACAAGCCCGCCTCCCAGATTGGACCAAGTTCAGGCAAAATTATAACACTGCCACACCAATACATGAACAAGGCTACCAGTCTTGGTCAGAACAATTGGTCTCTAGCGTTCGCTCCTCCGAAACTCAAATTCAGCTCTCAGAGGCGGTTTCTGATGTGGACAACCACCTGCTCCACCTCTGGGAGGCCCGGCATTGCCTCGTCCGTCGGTGGCGCCGGCAGAAGCACAACCGGAAACTTAAAGCCCGCATCGCCGAGCTCACTCAACGAGCGGCTGAGTATGCGGCCCAACTCGCCGACTCCAACTGGGTGGCACGATGCAACACGGCCGCGCGGCAAATGTCCAGCCGGAACACGTGGCGACTTTTTCGCGCACTAATTGACCCCACGCAAACACGCACGGAAACTCAAAAACACCTCCAAAGAGCCATACACAGCTTTCAGGGCAACACAACTCAGTTGGCGCACAAGCTCCGGGACCACTACTTGTGCACCACCCAGGACCCCCGCGGGCCGGCGTACTCTTATGCAGGTTCTGAGAACGTTGAGCTGGATCAACCGTTCCAGCTCCATGACCTGAGGGCGGCCCTGGCAAAAATGAAACGTGGCACCGCTCCGGGTCAGGACAAAATTACAGTCAAATTGTTAGCCAACCTCCCCGACCCGACATACTTGTCTTTACTGAATTACATTAACTCAATCTGGCTTGGGGAAGTACCACTCCCCATCGACTGGAAGACCGCCCTGGTCACCTTCATTCCTAAACCTGGAAAGGCCATCAACACGGACAACCTCCGCCCCATCTCTCTGACTTCTTGTGTGGGCAAACTCATGGAGACGACGGTACGCGACAGGCTGTCCGAGTTCATGGAATCCAAACATCTTTTCGCAGACACCATGTTCGGGTTTCGCCCCCAGAGATCTGCACAGGATGTCCTGCTACAACTCAATCGGGTTGTCCTTGACCCCGTCGAATGCGCTCACAATGACAAGGTCGTACTCGCCTTGGATTTGAAGGGAGCATTCGACAACGTTACCCACGAGATCATTCTCACCCACCTCTCTCAAACTAACTGCGGCAGAAACGCCTTTCAATACATTCGGCAATTTTTGACAGACAGACAATCTTATATTCGAATCCAGGATAAGGAACATGGCCCTTTTCATTTAGGAACCAGGGGTACACCACAGGGCGCGGTGCTCTCTCCCCTTTTATTCAATCTGGCTATGATGCGCCTACCGGCCCAGCTGGGCGCTGTCACCGGTGTACAGCATGCGCTGTACGCCGATGACATCACCCTGTGGGCCACACAGGGTTGCCTTGGAGACATTGAGGCCAACCTGCAGGAGGCGGCGACCATAGTGGACCGTTATGCTCGCCGCTGCGGCCTCCAATGCTCCACCCAAAAGTCTGAATTTGTGCACATACGCCCCTCACCAAAGTGCACAGCCAAAATTTCATTGTCTCTTGAGACAGGTCCAATCCCTGAAAAAATCGAAGTCCGGGTACTGGGGCTCTTTATACATCAAGACAGACGGTCAGAAACAACATTGGCCAAACTCCGTCAGGTGGGGGACCAGGTGAGCCGCTTAGTCCGCCGGGTTTCTAACAAGCGCGGGGGGTTACGATGTAAGGACGCCTTGCGGCTGGCGCATGCATTTGTAACCAGTCGAATTCTATATTCGACTCCATACCTCCACCTGCGGAAGCAAGACGAGGATTCACTCGAAGTCATCCTCCGCAAAATTATTAAGCGGGCTCTGGACCTCCCCGTGACCACCTCCAACAAGCGCCTCCTGGGGCTGGGCATGGTGAACACATTTCGGGAGCTCCGGGAAGCTCACTTGACCAACCAATACACACGTCTCTCGAAGACATCGTCGGGTCGCCGCCTTCTTGCCCGACTACACATCCAACACACCACTCTCATGGAAGAGCGCGTACGTATTCCATCCCAGTGGAGATGCGCCCTCCACGTGCGCCCTCTTCCCGCGAACATGAACCGTGAGGACCATAATGGCCGGCGCCTGGCGCGGGCGGAAGCCCTGGCCCGCCACTATGGATCGAAACCCGGCGTATTCTACGTGGATGCCTCCGGCCCCCACCATGGGGGATGGTTCACGGCTGCAGTCGTCCACGAATCCAAAACAGTGAACGGCCTTACTTTCCGAGCCCGTGACATAACACACGCGGAGGAGGTCGCCATTGCTTTGGCTGCATCTCATTCCAATTCAAGAACAATTATTTCCGACTCGCGAGGGGCATGTCGGAACGTCGAGCAGGGCTGGGTACTGTATCTAGCCTACCGCATTCTCCAAAACAGCGTCTATACCGGGGACCCCGCTCACCGGCGTATCGTTTGGGCTCCTGCTCACATGGGCCTTGAGGGAAATGAGGCAGCTGACGCCGCCGCCCGCGCGCTCTCTCACCGGACATTCCCCTCCGACCCCGACGATCAGGAACTCGAATTCACTCCAGCTTACTCGTTTAAAGACATTTCTTTACTTTATCAATCTGGCCATAGTCTTTATCCCCGCCCGTGTGAAGGTCTCTCAAAGGCGGAGGAGCGGCTTCTGCTTCGCCTATATACAAATACTTTGCTGTGCCCGGCAGCTCTAAAACACTTTGACCCTTCTTTCTCTGGCAGCTGTCCGCACTGTGCGGAGAAGTCTTCGGACATCTACCACATGGTGTGGGCCTGCCCCTCCAACCCTGCTATCCCCCCTCACCCCAACCCAACCCGGGAGGACTGGGAGGCGACCCTGCTCGGCTGCTCTGACCTGCAGGCCCAACGGGCCTTGGTCGCGCGAGCCCGGGCAGCGGCCGACGCCACTGGGGTCCCGAACTAGGGACCTCCACCTAGTACTTGTGAGGGCTGGCCCCCTTTGGGTCAGCTCATACCTCACCTCCCGAAGTTTATCTGTAAATAAATGTTTTCCACCACCACCACCGCGGCCGGGAAGAGGTGTTCTAGTGCGATAGGTTCGCCGGGTTTGGGGATGAATGAGACGCGTGCATGGGTCCACGAGAAGAGCGCCAGCCTGCCAATGTGTGTTGATAAGGTAAGTAAGGGCTTCGAGGGAGGGGGTATCTAGGTTTCGGAGTGCTTTGTTCGTGGTGCGCTCAGCCCCCGGAGCCGAGGAGGTGCGGAGCTTGAGTAGCGCCGCACGAACCTCGCCCAGGCAGATGTCCGCATCAAGATCGGGGTTGGTGGAGCCGGAGTAGGTGGGACGAGGAGTAGGGGGGGGGGGCAATGCAGAGGTAGCGGTTCCGGAGGGCCGCCATGAAGTCAGCATCGGAGAGTGGGTTGGAGTGAAGGAGGTGGGAGAAATCCTTTCGCTGGGAGGCTTTGGTGTATTTAGGGTCTAGCAGCACCCTGAGAAACGTTCACCTGTCTCGGAGACCCAGGTTTCCGGCCATGCGATCGCAGGTCTGGCCCCAATGTTACCAAAGAAGAGAGGAGCTGTGCCATGTCCGATGCCAGCTGGGCCAAACGATGGCGCAGGCGGATATTATGTTTCTGGGCCTGCCAGCGGCTGTGGACAGCGTGATAACCTTCCCAAAGGTGCAGCAGACGGCTGTCTGCCGTAGTGCAGTGTGGTGCTGCAGGGAGTGTGGATGCGGCAGTGCGGCCATCCTCCAATAGGGTCTCAGTATATGCCGAGAGATCGGTGCTAGGAGCAGAAAAAGTATAGAGACGAGTGGAGCGGAAGCCGTCCCAGTCAGCTATCTGGGTAAGACGAGCAGAGGTGCGATCAAGACAGGGTAGAGGGAAAGTAATGCAGAGGATGTAGTGATCACTACCGAGGGAGACCCATCTATTAATTCATGTGGGATCGGTAACATATTCGGTGAGGGCAAGGCCTGGATTGGTGTCTCGTTGGGCACTGGATCCAATCGTGGAGGAGCTAGTGAAGTGTTCAGCACAGAAAGGCATTCGTTCTGGACGAAAGTCAAAAGTGAGTGGCCCTTGGGGGTGTTCTGGGAGTAGGCCCAGCTGGTATGGGATTCATTGAAGTTTGCCAGAATGATCAGGGCGTTGCGGCCAGCGCAGGAGAGCGCTTTGCGGAGGACGAGGAGGAGAGGAGTTGAAGGGGCTTTGGAAGCGCTGTACACATTGAGAAAGAAAGAGGCTTGCCTCAGTGCAACGGGTGGGACGAATTTCAAGGAGGAGATAGGCACATTCCGAAACGTCCAGTTGGTACAGCACGGCAGGAAGGTTGTGGTGCACCAGCGTTGTAACGCTTGTTTGGGCCTCCAAAAGCAGATGAGAGGAGGCGTAGTCGCGCAGCTTTACAGGAGCTAGGTGTTCCTGGAGTGCTAGGACACAGGGGAGAGTGTCAGGAGGGATGTGTGGCGTTATCGATCCTCGTGTGATAGTATCTATCGTAGCAAGTGCACGTGTACTCTTGTGATGTTCGGCGCATGCGTGGCGTACTCCGTGTCTGTATATATACTTGTCAGGTTGCAATAAACGGGGCTTTTTCCTTTGGGCGTGGGCCTGGGGGCCACGCACTAGTCTTCATCGATGTGTCGTCCTGCGAAACACCGCATGGTGTCAGAAGTGGTTGCCCAGGTTATACGGGACCCACGGCAGGCGTAAGGTTACCGCCTGCGGCCGTCCGCCAGCAGCATCGTATACCAGCCGGATAACAGCTCAGAAAATGTCGGAAGAAACGAAGGTTTCGTCTCAGCCTTTTTTGGTGCAGCCGCCAGCGAGCTTCAACTTCGACAAGACGTCCGACTGGCCTGGGTGGATACAAGAATTCGATGACTACCGATTCGCCTCAGGACTTAATCAGCGAACTCAAGAGGCTCAGGTGCGTACGTTGCTGTACACGATGGGACGACAGGCACGCAACATTTTCAAGACTTTCAACTTGTCCGAGGAAGACTCCAAGAGATACGACGTGGTGAAGACACAGTTCGACACCCATTTTGTCGCCACAAGGAACTTAGTCTACGAAAGTGCGTGCTTCCATCGCCGCCACCAAGAACCAGGCGAGTCTGTAGATCAGTATGTTACGGAGTTGCATACGGTGGCTGATAGATGCGACTACGGGGAGATGAAAGAGCGGATGATTCTCGACCGGTTTGTAGTTGGTCTACGGGACGCAAAGTTGTCGGAAGCTCTTCAAACGGATGCGGCGCTGACTGTAAAAAGTGCTCTCACCTAGGCACGCCTGAAAGAAGCTGTGCAGCGACAGCAGCAGGATCTTCGGAGCGTTGTGGACCGCGAAGAGCATGAATCCCTGACGAGGGCTGAAGTCGGCACTGTTCATAGGCGGACATCGAACCAGAGACGTCCGGATCACCAGACGTGTGCCGCTTGCGGTAGGGGCCCTCATTCGAGGTCGTCGTGCCCTGCCAGAGGAGCACTGTGCTACGTTTGCCAGCGCCGGGGACATTTAGCAGCTGTCTGCTCACGGACACAATGGACCACGGAACCTGAAGCATGGCCTTCAGAGGTAGGCATCCGCAGTCCTCGGGGTGAGCAACCGAACATGAACTGTGTGATATTTTCCGTGGGAGATTTGGCTGTGTCATCTGCAAAGGCTCGCTTTGTTCAGATTGCTATTAATGGTGCAGTTGTTTCGGTGAAAGTTGACACGGGAGCCGAGGTAAATGTTGTCCCAGGGTCGTTTCCAGCGCTGCCGAAGGTACTACAGCCTACTGATGTTATTCTGATGGGACCAGGCGGTGACAGGTTGAACTTGAAGGAGACGTTTACTGCCGACATTCTGTGGAAGCGTGCTTCGGTTAGACAGGATGTGTTCGTTGTCTAATCGGTGAGCAATGCGATTCTTGGCTTACCCGCAATAGAAGCCCTGGGAATAGTTAAATTTGTGGACTAAGCATCAGTTCATCAGGTAGTGCAGACGCGATTTGGTTCCTTGTTCCGCGGTCTGGGGACCATGAAAGGCGAATACTGTATTCGTCTTAAACCATATTCCGTGCCCTATGCCATTCACACTGCTCGTCGCATACCCATCCCGCTGCGAGATGGCGTGAAACAAGAGCTGGAAGAGATGGAAAGAATGGGGTCATTCGTAAAGTTCAAGGGCCTACAGAGTGGTGCGCTGGCATAGTGCCCGTCTTGAAGCCGTCAGGACAAGTGCGAATATGCGTTGACCTAACTCAACTAAACAAATCGGTGCAACGCGAAAGGTTTGTGCTCCCCACTGTTGATGAGACACTCGGGTTGCTCAGCGGTGCCGTCAAGTTTTCCAAACTCGACGAAAACTCTGGTTTCCATCAAGTGAGGTTAGCAAAGGAATGTCAGCCGCTCACAACCTTCATTACTCCGTTTGGCCGTTATTGCTTTGAGCGGCTACCCTTTGGCATAACTTCGGCTCCGGAGTATTTCCAAAACCAAATGTGCAAGATTCTTGAGGGAATTTTGGGCGTAGTGAACCTAATGGACGATGTCCTTGTATTTGGCTCTACTCAGAAGGAACACGACGAACGGTTGTTTCGCACCTTGGAACGCTTGGCCGAAAATGGTGTGACACTAAGCAAAGAAAAGTGCCAGTTCAGTGTAAAAGAGCTTTGTTTTCTTGGGTGCCGCGTGAGCCAAGATGGCATACGCCCGGATCCAGCGAAGGTTCGCGCAATTGCAGATCTAAAGCCGCCATCGAACGTTGCAGAAATGCGCAGATTTTTCGGTCTTGCTAATCATTGTTCACGATTCATTCCAGACTTGGCTGAGCAAACGACGCCTTTGCGTCAACTGCTGCAAAAGAACACTGAGTGGGTCTGGGCAGCGCCTCAGCAGATAGCTTTTGAGAGCGTGAAGGGTGCTATCTGCTCAGATAGGTGTATGGCTAAGTTTGATGCACAACGTCCAACGATTATTTCTGCAGATGCTTCGTCGTACGGCCTAGGAGCAGTTTTACTGCAAGTAAAACCGAATAAAGAAAAGCGGCCAGTTGTTTTCGTCTCAAGGTCATTGACACCAACTGAAATGCGCTATGCTCAAATTGAAAAGGAGACTTTAGCTATAACATGGGCCGCGGAACGTCTCGAAAGCTATGTGCGTGGACTGCATATTACTGTAGAAACAGACCACAAACCGTTGGTTACTTTGCTAGGAAAGACGCCACTTGATCTGGTTCCGACTCGCATTCAAATGTTCAGAATGCGGCTAATGCGGTTCACCTTTGAGGTGCAGTATGTCCCGGGCAAAAATCTCGAAATAGCTGATGCACTCTCCAGAGCACCAGTGGCAGGCCAAAAGACGAAGAACTTTCTTTCGGTCGATGAAGTCATCTGTTACGTTGCCGGCGCGTTATCTGAGTTGAGCGAATCGCAGCACTTCGGGCTTGTAGCCGAAGAACAGGCGAAGGACAAGACTTGTCGTACGTTGTGTCGCTACGTCCGTGACGGGTGGCCTAGTCTACCTTCGTTATCGGCCGTTTTGAGGCCCTATTGGCAGGATCGCGCCGTTTTGAGCGTATGTAAAGGTGTCCTCATGCACGGCACTCGCATTGTTGTGCCACACTGCCTTAGAAGCAGAATGTTAAAACTGCTTCATGAGGGCCACCAGGGTGTTGTAAGGTATAGAGCAAGGGCAAGAGAGTCTGTGTGGTGGCCAGGTTTAAGCGCTCAGCTTGCGGTATTCATTGCCGACTGCCGCACGTGTTCCCAATTTCGCTTCCAGCCGTGCGAGCCAATGATCCCGACCGAGACACCTTTTCGGCCATGGCAAAGGGTTGCCGCGGATATCTGCCATGTGAAAGGCTGTAACTACTTGCTCATAGTTGATTACTTATCTCGTTTTCCAGAATTGTGTCCGCTGACCTCTCTTAGCAGCACAGAAGTTATTTATCATCTCAAGAAGATGTTTTCTACTCACGGTATACCGGAAACGCTGGTAACCGATAACGGTGCTCAATTTGTAAGCCAGGAGTTCAGCCAGTTCACGAACTGTTATGATTCAAACGTGTGACGTGTAGCCCTAGGTACCCGAAGGCAAATGGGGAGGTAGAAAGAATGGTAAAAAGGGTGAAATAGCTGTTGCTAAAATTTGGTGACCTACATCTGGGTTTGTTAGCATACAGGGACACACCGGGACCCCTAGGAAAAACGCCA
The DNA here is from genome assembly GCF_055824585.1 of Amblyomma mixtum. Classification (NCBI taxonomy): domain Eukaryota; kingdom Metazoa; phylum Arthropoda; class Arachnida; order Ixodida; family Ixodidae; genus Amblyomma; species Amblyomma mixtum. Next base: position 87,395,263 of record NC_143019.1, on the reverse strand, counting down.
GCAGAGCTACTCATGGGGCGACGCCTTCGCACTACCTTGCCTCTCCATCCAAAGAAGCTGGCACCAAAGACCCCCCCATCTCAAAGAAGCGCGGGAAAAAGATGCAGCTTTCAGGGAGACTCAGCGGCAAAATTATGATCGCCGGCATGCTGCCCGACATATGTTCCCGTTGGTGCTAGGTGATTCTGTTTGGGTCAGGGACTACGGGCGAAAAGGTGTGGTGCTTCAGCGCGCAAAGCGGCCACCCTCGTATATTGTGGTTTTGGAGAGCGGGGGCCAGATTGAACGAAATCGGCGAGCGCTAATCAAGCAGGCGCCAAGCAGAGGCTCGGATTCCAGGGACGGGGAGTATGAATTTCTGTCTAGCCTAGATGGTACAGAGGAGAAGGGAAACTCTGTTTCCATGGGACAAACTGTTCGAGACGGTCCCGAAGAGAACGGAACGGAAGCTCTCCCAAGTGACCCGTTGCAGCCGCCACCGGAAACCTCTTCGCCTGGGGTACAGGGTGAACATGTCACACGCTTTGGTAGAAAAGTAAGAAAGCCGCAACGGTACGGTATTTGTGAATGCCATTCATGGAACCGCTTCCATTGAATAGTTGTATTTTGTTTTGCAAGTTGCTGTTTTAGTTTTCTCAAAGGGAAAGGGAAGATGTGGCGTTATCGATCCTCGTGTGATAGTATCTGTCGTAGCAAGTGCACGTGTACTCGTGTGATGCTCGGCACATGCGTGGCGTACTCCGTGTCTGTATATATACTTGTCAGGTTGCAATAAGCGGGGCTTTTTCCTTTGCGCGTGGGCCTGGGGGCCACGCACTAGTTTTCATCGATGTGTGGTCCTGCGAAACACCGCAGGATGTTCTAGAGGTGGAGCTGCAGGGTGCTCCGCTTGCCGCGGAACCCCCGACAGTTCCACTGCCAGAGATTAAGGTGCGGGGGGTGTCTGGCCGTGATGGATGACGAGGTCATCAGACGGAGTTAGAATAAGTGCAGGGATTGGTGGGGCAGGTAGAGAGAGGTGCCCAAGGGTGGCTTCAGATGCACTCTGGTGGGCTTCTAGGGCCGCGACCCTGGTGTCTAGGGCGGTAAGATTCATTGGCGGCCACGCGGGTGTCGATACTGGCGACGCGTTCCTCATGTTGCGCGAAGCGGGCCATGATGCGCTGCTCAAACCCCTCCAAGAAGGAACCTGTTTGTGGAATGACGTCACGCTCGAGCGCGACGGTATCGGAGCAGGGGGATCGGCGTTTGTGTGGGGTCGGCGGGTGGTAGAGGAGGCACCCGATGACGCAGCCGAGGGTGCTGTGTTCATCGGCTTCTCAGCTGGTGCAGGTGGAGGTGACGGTTTTAGAGGTGCGGGAGCTGGCGTAGAAGTAGGAGAAGGAGAAGCGGGGGAAGACTGACGCGCCAGGTCCCGACGGTATCACCAACCAAATGCTACATAATCTGCCCCTGGACTTCAGGAAGGAGCCCCTAAACTTCATCAATCGTGTTTGGGAGACTGGCGATGTTCCTCCGTCATGGAAAGTGGCATATGTAGTTCCAGTTCTGAAGCCTGGCAAAGACATGACGGATCTTGCCTCGTATCGCCCTGTGTCATTGGCCTCCTGTGTAGCTAAGTTGATAGAGAAGCTGGAAAATGAACGCTTATTGTAGCGGCTTGAGGAAAGCAAATCACTGCTATCATGTGTGACAGGATTCCACCGAGGTCTTAGTGCCCAAGGTAGAGTCTTAGACTTGATAAGTCACACTGAACTCCACAGAGCTTTCGGCCTTTCCACCTTGGTCATATTTCTTGACGTCGCAAAACCTTATGACAAGGTGCTGCAGAGCTCAATTCTGAACAGTTTGCAAGGCATGGGCATACAGGGCCATATGTTAAGATACGTTTCAGTGATCGTGCGGTTAGTGTACGGTTAGGGAGGACAATAAGCATCAAAAGGGTTCTATCACGAGGTGTGCCTCAAAGAAGTGTTCTTTCCCCCACGCGCTTTAGGGTCGCTATGGCTGGCCTTCCCGATTCGTTGAAAAAAAGTTGCAAGAAAGTGTGTATGTCAGTATATGCTGACGACATTTCTATTTGTATTACCGGCTACCAACACAAGCGATTAGCCCTGATAGCTCGATAGGCCATACTTTCGGTGTAAACTTAATTTCAAGGTGTGGGATTGTCTCTATCAGTGGAAAAATCCGGCTTTATTCTGTTTCCAGGTGTAGAAAGATGTCAAGCGCAGTTGTGTATAGACCTTGGTCACTCTTGCATCTGTCACTTAAATCACACGCGTTTTCTGGGCGTCATTATTGATTCCCGTCTACAGAGGCGAAAAGCTGTAGATGCGATTGTCTCCTCTCTATCTTCGCGTCTCAATGTGATCCGTAGTATTGCTAGTGAGCAATGGGGAAACAATCCTTCTTCAATGGTGAAACTTCATGAAGCGCTGGTGGTCAGTCGCATAATGTATCTATTACCTTTAATTTCCCCCTCGGCCTCACTGCTTGAACGTCTCGTAGAAAGGGCCTAAGAAGAGCCATTGGAGTTCCTCAGGTGGCTTCTAGCAAGGCAGTACTTCATGAGTCACTATCGAAACCTCTTAACCTTGTCGCCTCACAGAGACTACTACTGCGTATTGGCCGCCTAGGAGAGATGGTAGCTCGGCAATCCCTTGTCCAGCGGCTCTGTAAGAGATATGAGTCGAAGGCCTACTTGGTACTCAATACTCTTAGTTCTTTAGGCCTTAATGTTCCAAGGCAAAGGAAACAGTTGTAACCACCATGGTCTTTTCCGACCCCTAGACTGTAAGGTCACAATTCTCCATGTGAGCTCAAAGCGCAGCTCTCCTTTGGGAACAAGTCATTCGCTCGTACTTGAACGTTTGGGAAAAGAATATGTCCGCCATCTTCAAATTTTCACGGATGGTTCTGTGGACAAGGCCAGACAAGCTAGCGCAGCGGCTTTTTACATTCCTTCTTTGGCCTGTAAGGGAATATGTCTATTTAGGGCAGGTAGTGACAGCTGATCCGGATCATGAGAGGGAAATAACTAGAAGAATGAGAATGGGGTGGAGCGCATACGGCGTAAAGAACAGCTTTATCTTACCGGGGGCTCGACATCGCTTCCCGCATGGGCTCAATCCCCTTCTTTTTACAGGTCCTGGCCTACCTTTCCGCTACCATCCCATTCTTGGACGACACTCTTCTACTCAAGGACCCAGCGCACACACATGTGGGCGTCAGTAACATTTCTGGACCTTTCCTGGCTTCCACCTCTGCAAAGCCACTTCAACTGCCACTGCCTATGACAGCAACGGAACATCTAGTCAGGCAACCTGGTACCACCAGTGACGCTTGGGACGCAGCGCGCCTATTTAATCACCACTTCTGTGTGCCGCACCGGGGGCTCGACATCGCTTCCGGCATGGGCTCAATCCCTTTCTTTTCACAGGTTAGTAATCAACCCTTCGCAAAGACGTATCGCACGTATAATCCGTGTCTCATTGCGGTGTCGCACCCCGACGCTGTGTTTGACTGTATACTATTCGTTAAGAAGCGTTAGTGCAGCTGTGCTCGGTTTGCTTGTAAATTTACTGCCCGGTTGTTTTGTTGCTCTATGGAGATGTTGAGCGAAACCCCGGCCCGGATAGCCGGTTCCCTCCGCAGGCTGCTGTCACTTCCCTTTATGAAACTGTGACGCGATCAAAAAACGTTCAAACACAATTCTTGTGTGAATTAAAAGGTTTACGAGAGCAGCACAATGTGGTGACTGCTTCACTAAATGAACTGGTATGCAGAGTCGCTGTGCCAAAGCTCTCTCTGAGCCAGAATGGACAAAATCAACCTTTAGATGCTGATGCGGTTCACTGTTTAACCCGGGAGGTTGGTGAGTTGAAATTGTCATTAGAAGATTTCAATAACCAATCACGTAGAAATAATTTGGTTCTTTTCGGTTTACCTGACTCTGCAGAAGAGAGCTGGGTGGAATCTTAAGAAAAGGCGTGATCATTTTTCCAGTCAAGCCTGGGTGAACTTAGCGCAAGCAGTATCGAGCGTGTACATCGATTGGGACATTATAAGCCTAATAAAAACTCTCCGATTGTTATCAGATTCTGCAGTTACAAAGATAAGGAACGAGTGCTTTCACACGCCTTACATTGAAGGAAACCGCTTATACTATTTGTGAGGATTTCACTTTTGCAGTGAGACAAGCGCGTTCAAAACTTGTGCTGTACGCCCGTTATTTGTCAGAATCTTTTAAACTATGGCATGATAAACTGGGGATAGATGGGAAATGCTTTTGTTATGACAACGAAAAAGACCGAGTTGCCGAGGTTAACAGATAGCTAGAAACAAGACATGCGACTGGATGGAGTAAATATATAGAAGGTCGGCATAATAGTTCAGTAAGTGCATCGCAGGACTTGATCATACTCGTTGTAAGGTGCCGAAGTTTCAAAAACGAAACAGATGACTTTGCACTTTTTATCTCTGCCGTAAATCCACATGTTGTAATCGGCACAGAATCTTGACTTCACGATTCTATTCTAGGCAGCGAATTCTTCCCTGCCGGTTTTAAAATACATCGTCGCGACAGGAGCACCCAAGGCGGGGGCGTGTTCCTGCTAGTTAATGCTGCCCTACGATCTTCCCTGTTATCGTTACCTTCGGAAAGCGGCGAGTCAGTTTGGTGCAATCTGCATCTAGAGAATGGTCGTCTTTTAGCTGTTGGCTCGTTTTACCGCTCACCAGCATGTGCTAATCCTGACGTGTTTAAGCACCTGTCGAATTTCGCATCTTCACTTGAGCAAGATTTCGTCATAGGGGATGATTTTAATATGGCTGTCCAGTGGGACAAGAATAAGTGCATTATATCTGATTCGAGTACCTTGTCGGCCGGTTTTTATGAGTTCATATCAGCTAATGACCTGTATCAATGTGTTACGGAATCAACTAGACAGGGAAGTAGCGGTGCTTCTACCCTGGACTTATCTTTTTCTAACAGACCATCCATCATTAGAGACGTTGTAGTGATTCCCGGTATAAGCGACCATGACTGCGTTGTTGCACAACTCGCACCTGTTATTCCCAGAATGGCACATGCCGTGTCAAGAAGAGTTTACTTCTATGAAAAGACTGATTACGTTTCCATCTGCACTAGCCTCTAATTATTCTTACCAGAATTTGGTGCGGCTAGCCGAGTTTGTTTGCAATGGGCTAAGGATAATGTTCAAAAATAAACTTGAAAACCTAATTGACCAGTGCGTTACAAGCAAATGCTTATCTCGTAAAAGACGATCGGATAAGGCTTGCGTAACTCGCGAGACCCGGTTACTTATCAAGAAAAGACACCGCCTCCTAAACAGGTACAAATGAAATATCATGCCGGCTATGAGTCCCTAAACCGTCTTGGCAAAGAAATAAGGATTAAAAACAGGATAGCAAAGCTTAACTTCTTTAGTGAATTGGGAGCCAAGCTGCAATCCAATTCTAAGGAATTGTAGAATTTTTTCAAATTCCATCGAAAAGAGCCCATAAGAATTCTGAACATAGTAGACAGTCGTGGTGCTGTGGTAAAGGAAGTTTATTAGAAGGTCTGTTCATTTAATAGTTACTTCCAGTCGGTTTTCCCTCCGCCCTACCCAGGCGAGCTTCCCTCAGTGTCAATGGCACTAACCGCACGTATGCACACTCTGGTTATTACGCACAATGGGTTCGCAAAACTGCATCAAGATATTAAAGCTGGCTCTACCGGTGGGCCTGATGGAATTTCTTCCTACATCCTGCGGGCATGCTCCGATATGATTGCCCATCATTTGGTTATTTTGTTTAATAAGTCACTAAGGACCAGCGTTGTTCCTGATCAGTGGAAACTAGCGAACGTAGTCCCTATTCCCAAATGCGGCTCAAGAAATAGTGTCGCGAACTACAGGCCTACATCGCTCACGTGTATTTGTTGTAAAATAATGGAGCATATAATCTACTGTTCACTGATTAAGCACCTCGAATATAGCAGTCCACTAACGTACGCAGAACGTAGCGTTCCTAGAGATCTATTCATCGCCGCCTTTGTGAGCCGGATGTGCCATGACTCCACATGTCGCCTCTTGAACAGGCTTGGCTCCTCGGCCAAGACGCTCACCTCCTCGAAGGCTGTTGGGTGGTCGGCGCGCTCGCAGTGTTCGGCGAAGGGGTTGGCTTCCGAATTCATTAGCCGTACGTCATTCTTGTGTTGCCTTATTCTTTGGTGGAAGTTTTTTGTTTTGCCGACGTATGAAGCCGGGCACTTGCAGCGCGGGATTTTGTAAATGACACCCGGTTGTTTTTCCCTGGGGACAACCGGGTGTCATTTACAAAATCCCGTGCTCCAAGTGCCTGGCTTAAGTTTCTTTATGAAAAAGCTATTTCTACCATTCTTTTGGATATGAAGGCCCAAGACTCGGAGAGTGCCCAGCTCCGGGATGGGGCGATCGTCCAGAGCAACGATTATGGACGTGGTCGAACAGTTACGGGTGGTGGGGCGGAGGATGAGGGGCTTGGGGGGCACGTGGGTCCGATGCTTCGGGCGTGTTCTTGTGTGAATGTGTGGCGGCGGTTTGTAGTGTGTCCTCTATGTCACCATCACTTCCGTGGGTGGTCTACAGCGGGATGCCATCGGCGTAGAGGGTGTGCTAGAGGTGTGGTATTGTAGTGAGTTTATGGGCGAGGAGATCATGGTCGCGTTGAGAAGGTACGGCGAGAGGACGTAGCCCTGAAGGATTCCGACTCCTCTGAGGAGTCGAAACTCCTGAGGGCTACGGGAGTGAGGAGATGATTTAAGGGGGCGGAAGTGGACCTCAGCCGTGCGGTTGGTAAGAAAGGCTCTGATATAGGCGTACGTACGTACACCTATACGAAGCAAGAAGAGAGCCGTCATGATTGCCTCATGATCAACGAAATAAAACGCTTTAGATAAATCCAAAGCCAGGACGGCCTTTGTGTGGCCTGCAATTGGCCGGTGAAAGAGGTCGGTTGTGAGCTAGAGCATGGAATCTTGTGCAGACCAATGGGGACGGAAGCCCACCATACTGTGGGGACTGTAGTCGTTGTCTGTCATGTGTTGAGTGAGTCTCACCAGCATGACTTGTTCTAGAAGCTTCCCGAGACACGAAGTGAGAAAGATTGGGCGGATGTTGCCTAGTGTCAGTGGTTTGTTTGATTTGGGAATAAATATAACCTTGGCATGACGCCAAGACTAGGGTAGGGTGCCCTCCGCCCAGCATTTCTTGAAGTAGTCCGTAATTTGGGTGATCGATTGCTCATCCAGGTTGCGGAGCATAGAGTTTGAGATTTTTTCCACCCCAGGAGCGGAGGAGGTACAGAGAGTCAGGAGGGCTACTCTTACTTCCGCTGCTGTGATCTCGGCATCGAGGGTTGAGTTTGGTTGGCCCATGTAGGAAGGAAGGCAGTCGGATGTGCCATGCGAGGTATGTGTTTGGTTGAGGTTGTCCAGGAGAGAGTCTGGGGATAAGTCAATGTCGGGTATGAATCGCGTTACGTGATGCTATGTAGCTGTTTTGGACTGCGTGGGGTTGATGACATTTCGGAGGAGTGGCAGGCTCGCTTACTCGACAGATTACCGGCCATGCTGTCACAGACTTGTCCCCAGTTCCTTGTGAAGGTTGATTGAGTCTGGCAAGAAACGATTAATTTTGAGCAATCTGGAAAAGAACGTTTGGTACACTTGCTGAAGTTTCATCTAGAACGAGATCCAGCCGTTCGTGCCTGTGCACTGACTGGCTGCCTGCCGGAAGCCCAAGAGCAAAAGCCGGACAGTAGGCTCTGCAATCACGCCCCTAAAAGTATATACCTCCTCGTCAGTTGACCAGTTTACATTTTTCACTTTACACCGGTCTACAAATCTGTCCTCTATCCTTTTATTCGTGGGGGCCGCAAACTACCGCTTACGCTCCAATTCTAAGCAGTGCGTGCTTCACATTGTCCGTTTCCCTCCCATGTACGAACAAATTAAACACAACGCACCGACGCCTACACGGAGAGCAACAAATGCGAAATGTGAGAAAATATTTCACCTTCAAATGGAGATGTGGAGCTTTGTCAGCCACGTGACGTAGCACGTGACTCACCGCAGCTGCACCGACTGCCGCCTCGCCAGCTGTTGCCATGTGACCAGACACGTGACTCGCCGTTCGCTTGAAAGGGAGATGGCGCCGTTCTCGCGCACATACACACTGCCGCCTTCCAGCTTCTCGCTAGATGAGGCGAGACGTTTCAGACGCCTACGAGGATCGGCAACAGTGTAAGCATGGACACCAGTCCGGACCTGACGCTGAGCCGCTGTATCCGCGGCGTTACCTGGAACAGAACACAACATACACTGGGCAGTGATCATTACATTATAAAAATCACTGTCCCGTACAAAGCACCCCGTCACGCAAATACAACACACAAACTCATTAACTGGGATGCCTTTCGCGCTGTACGCACAGCCCTCCCAGACACTCCCGTCGCAGACATCGACGAATTGGTGCAGTCACTCAAGCATGACGTTCACCACAACACGCGAGACATTGAAACTACAACCGAAACACCTACCCTTGACACACGCCTAGCCCACCTCTGGGAGGCTTATCACAGCATCCTAGAACGCTGGAAAGGCAACAAACACAACAGAACGCTTAAGAAGCGGCTGGCCGCGCTGCAGACACAAATCCAACAGCACTCTGAGGAGTTCTGCCGATCCAACTGGGGACAGATATGTGACGGCATCGCCGGAAACCTGTCCAGCAAACGCGCATGGCAACTCCTCCGACACCTCATTGACCCCACGCGCACCAAATCAGCAACACAGCACCACGTGACACGCCTTACACATGAACACATTGACGATCCCGACACCCTTCTAGACACACTTCGAACCATGTACACATCTCCAGGCGGCCCCATACCTCTACCGCACTACACAGGACAAGCAAATCCAACACTCGACACCGACATCACGGAGACGGAAGTCAGAGCGGCCCTCCTGACTCTCCGCGCCAACTCCGCACCTGGTGCCGACCAAATCACAAACTCCATGCTCCGTAATCTGGATGACCAATCGATCACCCACATTACGAAATACTTCAACCAGTGCTGGAGGGAGGGTAACCTCCCGCAGTCCTGGCACCACGCGAAGGTAATATTCATACCTAAACCCAACAAACCACTTACACTTCAAAACCTTCGCCCTATTTCGCTAACCTCATGCCTTGGGAAGCTCCTAGAGCATGTTGTGTTAGCGAGACTCACAAGTCACATGGCGGACAACAATCTTTACCCGCATAGCATGGTAGGGTTTCGCCCCCATCTGTCCGCACAGGACGCTATGCTGCAACTCTCACACGACATTTTCGACCCGCTTCTTCCGGGTCACACCAAGGCAGTCTTAGCTTTGGATCTCTCCAAAGCTTTTGATCGCATTGAACATCAGGCGATCATGACTGCTCTATCCCCCTTGAATGTGGGTGTGCGCACGTATGCCTACATTCAAGCATTCCTCACTGACCGCACAGCTGAGATACACTTCGGCCCTCTGTCTTCCCCCTCCTACACTCTTCAGAGTATCGGCACCCCTCAAGGGTCCGTCCTTTCTCCCTTTCTCTTTAACATTACCCTCATCCCCCTCGCCCGAAAATTGGCCACTATTCCCCACCTGAAGCACACTCTTTATGCCGACGATATCACCCTGTGGACCACTCACGGCAGTGACGGAGACATAGAGAACACCTTACAGGAAGCAGCCACCCTCACCCAAAATTACGCACAGACCATCGGACTGTCTTGCTCCCCAGAGAAGTCCGAACTCTTCCTCATCCGGCCTAAGAACCACCGCTGCCCCCGCTCCCCCATTGCCATTGAAATGAATGGTGACCCGGTACCTGAGGTTGGAACCCTCCGTGTATTGGGCCTGCACATCCAGAACGATGGCAAAAACACCACCACCCTCAAGAAACTCAAGCAGGTTGTAGGCGCGATATCGCACCTCATCCGCAGGGTTTCGGGACGTCATAGAGGCATGAAGGAGCGCGACCTATGTCGCCTCATTCATGCCTTTGTCCTCAGCCGTGTGCTGTACACTACCCCATACTTACACCTATCCAAACATGACATAAACGCTTTGGATGCTTTGATTCGCAAGGCATTCAAGGTAGCACTTCACCTTCCCCTCAACACACCCACAGACAGATTACTAGGCCTGGGCCTCCACAATACGATCGGGGAACTGGTGGAGGCCCACCGACAGGCCCAATACATCAGGCTCACACAAACGTCCACAGGTCGGTATATCCTGGACACCCTCGGAATCAAAATACCGGCCAACGACCCAACCCTCCTCGCCATCCCACGATCCCTTCACCGAGAGCTCCTCATCAGGCCGCTCCCGAGTAATATGCACCCGTCCCACAATGAGCAGCGCCGCAGAGCCCGTGCGAAGGCACTTCATCGAGCGTACGGCCCCCAGCCGGACGCCGTGTGGGTGGACGCTGCCTGCACGGGTGATGAAGCGACAGCAGCTGTGGTGGACTCCTCTTTATCCGCCCTCACACTACCTCTCCCTCCAGACACGTCCCCAGAGGCTGCAGAGGAAGCCGCCATTGCCCTTGCTATAACCCGGACGGAAGCCCGGTACATTGTAAGCGATTCTAAAACTGCGATTCTAAATTTTGCTCGAGGCCGAGTCCATGTCCCTGCTTTTGGCATACTGGACTCGCCCGATGCCCCCCCGCCCCGCCAAGTGGAGCTGATATGGGTGCCCGCGCACTCCGGGAATCCCGGAAACGAGGCCGCCAACCTTTTAGCCCGAGGTTCTTTAAACCGGGCTCAGGTGGCCTCTGATCGGGGATTCACGAAGGAGCGCATGCACTCATTCAGTGAGCTGACCCAGGCGCACAGAGCCTTACGCCAGCTCTACCCCCCGCCCCACCCCTCCCTAGATAACAAACACGCAACACTCTGGCGCAGACTACAGACACACACACTCCCTTCACCCCTTACCCTAGCCCATTATCATCCCTCCTTCCCCACTCCGGCATGCACTCTATGCCCAGAACCCTTCGCTTCTTCCCTCCACATCCTTTCCCTCTGCCCGGCGGACCCTCCCCCGCGGGACCTAGAGAACCTCAAGACCTGGGAGGACTGGGAGACCCTGCTGCGCTCGGAGGACCCGGCCGTGCAGACCATCGCCACCGGCCGTGCTGCCAGTGTTATGGACCTTCGGAACATGAACACTTGAGTGCAGTGGGGTCGTGCGGGGACCCTGGGGCGTGCCCCGAATTCCTCTGTAAATAAAGTTTTCTCTCTCTCTCTCTCTCTCTCGGCTGGGACCGTCTACGCCGTTTGTACGGCCTCGTAGACGACGGCGGGCTGAGTCTGATCAGCCGGCTCACGTTGCTCATCATGCTAAGCATTTAGGTAGAAGTAGGGAAGTTAAACGTGCCGTGCTGGCGGCAGTGACCGACGAAGAACGTAAGCATCGACTGGCTCAAGGGCGGTTGAAGGATGCCGGGAGAGGCTGTGTAGCCTGGCTTAGCTACACAGCATAACCATGCATAACAAAGCTTTGGCTTGCATTACCGGGCTTTGCCGAGCTAAGCTGCAGCCATTTTTTTGCGTTCGTCCACATCAGACAAAATTTTCTCCAACTGCGATAATACTGAAACCCTGGGCAGGCAAAAGTGATTTTAAAAATATAGATCCGAAAGAAAAGATTGAAAGAACAGGCGCTTAGAAGCAGCCACTGCTCAATACTTGCCAAGTTACTGATAATTAGTATTCGGTAGATAAGAGCTAGACTAGAGTTAGACAAAATCCAGCTAACCTTCGTAGCTGGATTTTCGGAAAAAGAGCTAAACTAGCTACTCGCAGCGGAAGCAAATTTTTGGCGAGACAGAGAGACAATTTTATTTGCCACAGGTGCCGGGAACTAGCGCAGGTCCGTCCTGTGTGGTCTCCAGGTGGGGGCGACGTCGTGAGTCCACGTATGTGGCTGGGTGAGAATTGGTACCACCTTTCCGCAGAGGGAGCTGGCAGGAGGCCATGGGGGGGGGGGGGGGGGGGTAGGTTATTTTCGCCTCCCCAGGGGATCTGCACCTGAGTGGTGGGTTCCAAGTTTGTAATTTGGGCATGTGGGGTCACACTTCCCGTTGGTGATTTGTGAGTGCCTGGACTGGCGAAGAATTGAGTGCGTCTCCAACCTGTGCAGCAGGGTGGCTTGCGCTCGGTCGATGTCAGGGTGGAGAGGCCGGAAACAGTGTCTCGTCTCTTCACGAAAATTGGTGATGTCGGCAGAAGCCTGGCCGTGGAGCTCATGCGAGGGCGTCTGGAAACGCGGGGACGGCCGCCTAGATTGATAATCCACGAGCAAGTCGGTCGGTCCCTTCGTTTCCAGAGTTACCCGCGAGGGTGGGCACCCAGATTACGTTAATTTTGCAGTCGGGAGTGCAGCCGAGCAGAATGCGTGCGGCGGAAGGCGATTACAACCTGCCCAGTGGTTTAGGTCTACTCGTTTTGAGTCACTTAGGGCTGTGCGCCTACGGCGGTCAGCTATAGCCAGCGCTATAGCTGCCTTTGCCGCTGCAGTGGGGGAGGAGGCGCGCACCGTGGTGGCCGAGATAAGGGTACATTGCGGCGTGGTAGACCACTTAGGTTGTAGCATCTTCCCTTGCCGCGTCCACGTGTGTTGCGTGTTACTCTGCATGGTAGAAATAATCCATAGCCGGGCTTTGCTCTGACGGCTTGGGTCCTGTCGGCCAGAGATCATGTTCTTGGGTAGCGGTCTGACAACGAGGCGGCTATGTCCGCCTGTCGGGAGGGGGCTGTAAGATGGGAATTGCCTATAGCGTTAAGGTTTAGCCGGTCAAATATGAGACGCCCATGCTTGGTTATGGAGAGGCGATGAATTTGGGCTGTCGTGCGTGCCTCTATAAACTCCGTAAGAGTGTTGTAAGTGCTGAGATGGTGGAGGCGTGTGCCGGCGTATTGTGGCAACCCTCGGGCAGACTTGTAAATCGAGCGCATGATGCTGTTCACTGCCTCGCCATCTTTTCGGCAAAGGTGATAGTAAGGTTAGGAGCATATATCCGGGTGATGAGAACTGCCGGTGTTAGTCGGCTTAGGTCCTCCTCCTTCATGGCTCTAAGGCGTGTGGAGATGCTTGGTTTATGGGTTTATCAGGGCCTAGCATCCCAAAGCGACTAAGGCTATGAGGGATGCCGTAGTGATGGGCTGCGGAAATTTCGTCCACCTGAGGTTCTTTAACGTGCACTGACATCGCACAGTACGCGGGCCTCTAGCATTTCGCCTCCATTAAAATTCTACCGCCGCGGCCGGTGTCGACGCGGCGGATAAGGCCGAACAATTAGTCAGCCGGGGTGCGGAGGCGTTGTGTTACTTCCGAGCTAAAAGCGGGCCTCGTCAGATGACGTCAGAATGAAATAAGAGCAAAACTGAGGCAGAAATGGTTGAGAGGGTGATATCGTCAAGCCTCGGCCATTAAGGTAAGACATATCAGCCGGAACGAAAGAAATATGAACTATGGAATCGAATACCTAGAGAGCTGTTGAGGAGAAAGTAATTTTTCTGCGCTGAACAGCAATTTTAAGAAAGATAGAAAACGAAACATTAAAGCCCTCCCGGATGAAGAAAAATAGTGAACTTTCTGACAGCTTTTTTTTCCTGCACTACTGTATGCTCTCCTATTGAGCGCACAAAGTCCAGATGCCTAGAAGTTTAGTAGCATTACTTACATATTCAAAAGGTCCCCGGACGATCAGCTTGATCCTAAAGATAGCACTTTTCTTACGTCCATGCGTCGAATTGTTAAAATGTGTGAACACAGAGTGCGACGAGGGAAACGAGAAAGGATTAATATTCCCATTGCTCTCCTCGTTTGTAATAGCTTACCACGACTATTGGTGGTGTTTTAGAGGAAAGGAAATGATACAACTGTTTCATTTCGCTCTGGACACTTAAACGGTGCTATCATGGAAGGGAAGAAAGTGGGAGTGAGAGAATCAGAGGAAGAGATGATGTAGCGAGGACTCCAGCATAATTTAGACGGATGGATGGATGGATGGAAAACTTCATTAAGCAAGTGAGTTTGGACCGTACAAGGTCTCAGGGCCACCGCACAGCCCTCACATTACGCGCATGTGTCCAGGCCACGTAGGGCCATGGCACTGGCACCCCGGTTCACACAGCGAAGTTGCGCGTCCGGGTCCTGCGACGCAAGGAGGGCCTCCCATTCCTCCCATGTACCGATGGCGGGCTGTCCCTGCGGGGGAGGATCGGCAGGGCAGCCGAAGAGGATGTGGTCCAGGGTGGCGTGCGGTTCTCCGCAGAGAGTGCACTCTGGGGAAACATGGCGGAAGTAGGATAGAAGCTGAGGGGTAGGAAGAGTTCGGGTCTGGAGTCGCCTCGAGAGGATTTGTTGGGAGTGGGATAGGCGGGGGTGGGGAGGGGGATAGAGTCGACGGGCAAGGCGTGTTTGTTGAGTTAGTTCTGAGAACGTGTGTGCCCGCTCCCTCGAGAAATCCCGGCTTATATGCCCGGCAAATAAGTCCTCGGGCTATGTTATCGGCAGCCTCATTTCCGGGATTGCCAGAGTGAGCCGGCACCCACACGAGCTCAATACGCCTATCGGGATTTAGGGTGCACATTCTCAATATCTGCCACGCGGGGGGATGGACGCGTCCGCGGGCGAAGTTAAGAATGGCTGTTTTGGAATCGCTTAGTATATAAGCCGCATTAGTTTGGGCAATGGCTATTGCTATAGCTGCTTCGTCTGCTTCTTCCGGGGTACAAGGTGGGTCTATGAAATGGGTAATTGGGGGGGGCTGCTCGATGGTAAACCACAGCTACTGAACGGTCTGGACCACACGCGGCGTCCACCCAGCGCACATCCTCTGAAGTGCCATATTCCTTATGGAGAGCTTTGGCTCGCGCTTCTCGGCGGGATTGATGGTATTCAGGGTGGACATTCTTAGGAAGGGGTCTCAGGATAAGCGCGGTGTGTATGGCGCGAGGGAGAGAGATGAAGTCTGTCGTGTGTGCCGGTATGCGAATTCCCAGAGAATCCAGTATATATCGTTCAGTTTCCGTGCCAGCCAGACGAAGGTACTGTGTGTAGCGATGTGCATCTATAAGTTCTTGTATAGTGTTGTGCATTCCTAATTCGAATAGTCTGTCCGTGCTAGTGGTCTTTGGCAGGTTTAGCGCTGCTTTGGTAGCCATGCGGATAAGAGCATTGATCTTGTATTTATCCGAACAGGAGAGGTTCAGGTAAGAAGTGGCGTAAAGAATGCGGCTAAGCACAAAGGCATGCAGCACCTTGAGATTATCTGCTTCGTCTAGACCGGCTCGTGAATGTGAAACCCTTCTAAGAAGATGGATGACGGATTAAGTGGACTGTTTTAGTGTTTTCAGGGTAAGGTTGTTTTTCCCCGTGTCCTGTAAATGCAGGCCAAGAATGCGGAGGGTAGGTGTTTGCGGTATGGGAGTTTAACCCGCCGCGGTGTCTCAGTGGTTAGCGAGGTCGGCAGCCTTCGGTCTACGGCCGTGTATCTGTTTTTTCAGCCAGCGTCCTTAGCCATTCTAGACTTTCACTCATCACAGACAGGGAATACGACCCCGTCTGCCAAAATTGTTACCAGGGACAAATCGCCACCCAGGCACACATACTCTGGGGTTGCGCGGGAAATCCGCCCCCTCGAACCTTACTGCCAGCTCCCTCCGAAGAAGGATGGAACCAACTCCTCAAAAGGCCAGACATGAGCATCCAACTGGCACTCATTTCGTGGGCCCAGGAAGTCGCCCCCCCCCTGGGGGCCACACCAAGCCCACCTGCCCTAAATCCCGCCAATCTATGGCAATAAAGTTGTTTCTCTCTCTCTCTCCGCTCCGGCGGACGCGGTTGTTGCGACGCGCGTCTTTACTCTCTCTTTTTCTCTTTCCTCTTATCTTTCAACTCTCTTCTATCTGCACGTGGCAGGGGTGGTGGCACGGTTTGAACCAGTTGGCAGGCCCGTGCACTTTTCCTTTTCATCCTTCTCTCAGTCGCAACCAACCTCAGTGGTTAGGGCGCTCAGCCGGAGTTTCCGGGTTTGAATCCAGCCGCGGCGGCAGCCTTTCGATGAAAGCGAAACACAAAGCGCCCGTGCGCTGTGCAATAGTCGCCATTACAGTCGCAATTACAATTACAGGTGGTCGCAATTAGTACAGTCGACTGGGCAGAACGCAGTCACCATCAGGAACTTCAAGAAAGATATGATGCAGACGCTCGATCGAATCAAAAGCGTAACAAGGGAGGCTGCCTAAAGGAGAAAAACCTATTCAGGCTAATACAGGCCTTCATAATCCGCAGAATCAGCTACGCCACGCCGTACTTAAATGTAAAAGTAGCAGAGAGAAACAATATTGACACTCTCATGAGGAAACTCATCAAGAAATAATTAGGACTACCCCTATGCACATCTTCGGAGAAACCCCCAGCCCTCGGGATGCACAATACTTTGGCAGACCTAGGAGATGCAGTAAGGATATCACAAATAGATAGGCTAAGCATAACATGTGCGGGCAGAGCCACCATAGGCAAAATCGCACTCAAAGCAGTTAGGGGCATAAAAGAAAGGTAGGAAATTAACAAGGAGAACAGGAGCCTCATTAGGATCCCTCCTTTCCCCAAAAAATATGGACCCAGAACTAGACAAAGAAAGGAGACAAAAGGGAGTCGATGCGCTGGAACGCATATACGGCAAAAAATCAAATGAAATGGTCGCCTACGCAGACGCGGCAGCAGACAAAAAAAAATGCTGACGATTACGTTACTTCCTAAGGCGACATTTGAGCGCAGCTCATCAGCTTTTTCAGCTTTTAGATAGATTGAGGCAAAGAATTTGAGCAAGACATGTATTACAATTATGGACAACTTGTTATTTCTCACACATATTGATTCTTCAAGAAACATTCCATTAAGAGTTCTTGTCATGAAGGAAGCTTTGTGGTCAAAGAAATAGATGGATATATGCTCGACCTGCTGTACGAATGCCTGGTTCTCACAGACGAGCTCTGAACAAGAATTTCGCGAGTTTGTCACAACCGTGGAAGGCGTTGCGAGCGAGAGGAACGGATGTTCTGCCGCATAAGTGGAAAGAAATTCCTGTTTGTCCTTATATCTACATTAAAGACCCCACCCATCCTGCCACCCTTGCCGGTGGCAGTTAATGGTTGAACGCGAGAGCTTGCTCACCGTAGTCAGCGCTAACGCATGCAGCCCACATCTCTCTCTCATCACCATACGTACAGTTCTTGCCAAAATTAACCCGGCTGCATGGTTTGCTTCTCATTCATATAGTAGAGCCCTCACGGCTTCCCTAAAAATCAAAAAGGTCTTTGAAGGTGAGGACAGGGGTTCTCCTTACCATACATAAATTTAGAGCTTGAAGGGTGGTATAATACATTTAATACACGACTGATAAGCAAACCATATAGCCTGGTTACTTTTGTCAAAGACTGTACCTATACACGATTCAGGCGACCATTGACCGAGGAAGCGTTATGCGCACTTCCTTTCTTTAAAGTGATCGTAATGTAAAACGTCAACGCCAACGCCAATGAACACAATGAACGCCGACAGCCTATTGCTTCAGGGCCGCGTATCTGGCACAACGTTGTCAATGCCTTCAACCCACATCTCCCTCTCATCACCCCACGAACCTATAAGTGGCATTCAGGCATCCACTGACCCAGGGAGCCAGTTATGTGCATTTCCGTTCTTGGAAATGATCGGAGTGTAAAACGTCAACGTCAACGCCAATGAACACAATGAATGCCGACAACCTATGGCTCTAGCGCGGCGTTTCTGGCAAAACACAAAAACTTCCACAGGTCGGTATATCCTGGACTCCCTGGGAACCAAAATACCGGCCAACGACCCAACCCTCCTCGCCATCCCACAATCCTTTCACCGAGAGCTTCTCATCAGGCCGCTCCCGAGGAATATGCACCCGTCCCACCATGAGCAGCGCCGCAGAGCCCGTGCGAAGGCACTCCATCGAGCGTACGGCCCCGAGCCGGACGCCGTATGGGTGGACGCTGCCTGCACGGGTGAAGAAGCGACAGCAGCTGCGGTGGACTCCTCTTCATCCACCCTCCTCACACTACCTCTCCGTCCAGACACGTCCCCAGAGGCTGCAGAGGAAGCCGCCATTGCACTTGCTATAACCCGCACGGAAGCCCGGTATATTTTAACTGACACTAAAACTGCGATTCTAAATTTTGCTCGAGGCCGAGTTCATGTCCCTGCTTTTGACATACTGGACTCGCCCGATGCACCCCCGCCCCGCCAAGTGGAGCTGATATGGGTGCCTGCGCACACCGGGAATTCCGCAAACGAGGCCGCCAACCTTTTAGCCCGAGGTTCTTTAAACCGGGCTCAGGTGGCCTCGGATCGGGGATTCACGAAGGATCGCATGCACTCATTCAGTGAGCTGACCCAGGCATACAGAGCCTCTCACCAGCTCTACCCCCCGCCCCACCCATCCCTAGATAACAGACACGCAACACTCTGGCGCAGATTACAAACACATGCTCTCCCCTCGCCCCTTACCCTAACCCACTATCGTCCCTCTTTCCCCACTCCTGCTTGCGCCCTATGCCCAGAACCCTTCGCTTCTTCCCTCCACATCCTTTCCCTCTGCCCGGCGGTCCCTCCCCCGCGAGACCTAGAGAACCTCAAGACCTGGAAGGACTGGGAGACCCTGCTGCGCTCGGAGGACCCGGCCGTGCAGACCATCGCCACCGGCCGTGCTGCCAGTGTTATGAACCTTAGGAACATAAACACTTGAGTGCAGTGGGGTCGTGCGGGGACCCTGGGGCGCGCCCCGAATTCCTGTAAAATTAAAGTTTTTCTCTCTCTCTCTGCATATCTCTCTCAGCACCCCACCTACCTATAAGCGCGATTCAGGTGGTGGTGGGGGTGAAAACTTCATTTAATCAAATCAAATCAAATCAAATCAATTTATTCAAACATCCTGAGATGCTTAGGGGCACGGACAAAAAGCCAAAGGTGGCTTGACGAGGTCCGTGCCCCTTACAAGGCATACAGTGGAATACGCGGAATGTTTCAAATACAGGCAGTGAATTTTCAGAAAACGCAGAAAAAGCCTGGGGAGTTTGGGACAACAACTGGGAAAACAACTGGGGAGTTTGGTACACACAGGTCCGTGGGCCCCCGCACGGCCCCACTGTACTCAAACGTTCATGTCCCGGAGGCTCATGACGCTGGCAGCCCGGCCGGGGCGATGGCTTGCTTGGCTGGGTCCTCAGAAGCAGTAGGGTGTCCCATGCCTCCCAAGTGGTAAGGTGCTCCAGGACCCGCGGGGGAGGATCCGCCGGGCAGAGGAAAAGGATATGGTCTAGAGTGGCTTTGGGGGGGGGGGGGGGGGGTGGCAGAGGGTACAGGAGGGGTTTGTGAAGACTTGGTGATAGCGTGGTGATATATGATAGCGTGGTGATAGCGTGGTGATATAAGGGGAGGGTAAGGTGTTCACTGACCCAGGGAGCCCGTTATGCGTCAGCGCCTATGGCTTCAGCGTCGCGTTTCTGGCACAATGATGTAATGCCAACGCATGCAGCGTACATCTGTCACTACCGCCACCGGCCACGGTGGCTCTGTGGTTAAGGCGATCGTCTACTGAGCCGGAGTACCGGGGTTCGAACCCGACCGTGGCGGCCATGCTTCGATGGAGGCGGAACGCAAAAGGCGCCCGTGTGCTGTGCGATGTCAGCGCATGTTAAATAACCCCAGTTGGTCGAACTTTCCGGAGCCCTTCACTACGGAGTCCCTCATAGCCTTAGTTGCTTTGGGACGTTAAAACCCCCACTAACCTAACCAAACAAAACCAAACCTCGAGAACCACGCAAGACAATGGCCACTGATATCATATCCAGAAGTAACAGCACTACAGGCAACACCACAGGCAACTTCCCCCACACAGTGCGAAGCTTAATAATCAGCAAGCGGTGGCATGGAGACGTCTTCAAACAGGCGTCTACATGCACCCAGTATTAATTAAACATATTACCCAGGCCTTTGAGGATGACTAAAGTAAGAAATGTGGAGCGAGAGGGACGCTCGACAATGTTGGTAGTGCAAACAATCCCAAGGCAGCGCGAATAAAAAAATACCGAAAACACTTTGGAAACTCTAGTGTGCTCTGCAAAAGCCTTGTGGTCAACCCACCGCCGCTTCCTCGAACCGCTTGGACCTTGGCGGGCTTCCCGCATGTGCGGTTTTTAAGGTTTTTGGTGACTACGGTCGCTTTTTTGATTGCAGTGTTTTCGAGCGCAGCTTTTTGGCGCCCATTTCGCGGCGTCGCCGTCGCCGTTGTCCGTTCGGCGTTCATTGTGTTCAGTGGCGCTGGCCGTTTTACACTCCGTTTTACACTTCGATCATTTCAAGAAAAGGAAGCGCGCATAACTGGCTACCTTGGTCAGTGGACGCCTGAATTGCGGTTTTGTGTTTTTGTTGCGGCCGCAAGAGGCGTTGCCTAACAACCGTCGCGGTGGACACCCGAACCGCACTGTACAGGAAGGGAGGAAGTGGGAGTGAAAGAAGAAAGACAAATAGGGTCGTACTGAAGAAAGTGAATGTTGTATTTGAGGAAAGGAAATTACGCAGAAACTATAACACATATCTTGGTGGACACCCGTCGTCCGTTTTAGAGGAAGGAAGGAAGGAAGGAAGGAAGGAAGGAAGGAAGGAAGGAAGGAAGGAAGGAAGGAAGGAAGGAAGGAAGGAAGGAAGGAAGGAAGGAAGGAAGGAAGGAAGGAAGGAAGGAAGGAAGGAAGGAAGGAAGGAAGGAAGGAAGGAAGGAAGGAAGGAAGGAAGGAAGGAAGGAAGGAAGGAAGGAAGGAAGGAAGGAAGGAAGGAAGGAAGGAAGGAAGGAAGGAAGGAAGGAAGGAAGGAAGGAAGGAAGGAAGGAAGGAAGGAAGGAAGGAAGGAAGGAAGGAAGGAAGGAAGGAAGGAAGGAAGGAAGGAAGGAAGGAAGGAAGGAAGGAAGGAAGGAAGGAAGGAAGGAAGTGGAAGGAGAGGAAGGGAGGAAGGGAGGAAGGGAGAAAGGGAGGAAGGAGAGGCCACAGTTGGCACGATTCCAGCGCAAGGACGGACACCGCGAGCATGGACGGACAGTGCGAGCATGAGCCATTAGGTTTGGTTTGGTTTATGGGGTTTAACGTCCCAAAGCGACTAAGGCTATGAGAGACGCCGTAGTGGAGGGCTCCGGAAATTTCGACCACCTGGGGTTCTATAACGTGCACTGACATCGCACAGTACACGGGCCTCTAGAATTTCTCCTCCAAAGAAATTCTAGCCGCCGCAGCCCATGAGCCATTAAAGGCTTTCGCCTTAATAGATAGTAGCGACGCCTGGGAGACCTTGCTGCGTAGCCCAGACCCTGGGCACCAACTCCTCGCCATCTGACTAGCTGAAGAGGCCGCCAGGATTCAAGAAATCCAGGCCAGCACCTGACGCGGCGAAGAAGATACTCTGGGACTGGTGCAGGCTTTCGTCGTAAGCCGCGTCGTCTACGCCTCAAGAAGCGTGACAGCAGGAACCTACACGTCCAAACCAGAACAGCTTACAAGAAGGCCCTGGGCCTCCCTCTTGCGACATCGACTGACCGGCTCTCACGACTGGGAGTGCACAACACGATAGGCGAGCTAATAGAGGCACACCTCATGGTGCAGGTGGTTCGGCTCTCCACTAGCCGGACTGGCCGACAAGTACTCACTGATTTAAATATCAATTGTCCCCGACAGCTAGACGCTAAAAACGACATTCCAGCCTCATGGAGAGGGCAATTCGAGGCAGCGCCACTACCCACGAATTTGCACGCCGATTTTCACCAGTCAAGACGACAAGCACGAGCTGAAGCTATGAAAAGGCAATACGGCGGGCGCGAGGGCGCGTTCTATGTCGATGCTGCGGGTCCCGAGCAGGGAATGACGGCCGTCGTGGTAGTGCACCAAAATAAAACAATGGACCGACTAGTACTGGCTAGCCAGGACATACTGGCTGCGGAAGAAGTGGCGATTGCTTTAGTTCCAACACACACTAGCTCGGAATACATTCTTACAGATTCACAGAAACCGTATCGCAATTACCTCAGGGGCAGGATCGCACCCCTAGCTGCTAAAATCCTGCAAGACAGCTGTACCCGTGGCTACAAACCTACACAAAAACACTTAATATGGGTACCAGGTCACCCCGGCATCCCAGGCAACGAGAGCGCACATGCTTCAGCCCGAGCATATCTCCCCCGGGCTCCCAGTGCGGATGCCGTGGAACCTCCTACCCCATTACTAACTTATAACGACATACGTTAGCACTTAAGGTTATCCCGTCGGGTCTACCCTCCGCCGGCTAAGACACTGGACAAAGGGGAGGAACTGCACCTCCGAAAGCTACAGACCAACACTTACAACAACCCACGAAGACTACACGCCATAGACCAGAAGTCATTTGACTCACAATGCAAATTCTGCGGGGAGAAGGCGGACCTGTACCATATGGTATGGGCCTGCCAAAGAAATCAGGCGGTCACTGTCAATAACCAGCCAACTCAGGAGGGGTGGGAGGCAGCTCTGATAAGCTCGGACGAAACGAGTGAAAAGCGACTCATCGAAACAGCCCGGACCGGAGCCTGCGCCAATGGGGTTACGGACTGAGAGCTCCACCCGCCGCTACAACCTCCTAAACAATTTCATTAAAATATTTTCACCACCACCACCCTGTCAACCCCACTCCCTCCTGGCCCTCATCTCTCAACTGAGAGGGTGGTGGTGGGAAAAACTTTTATCTTCTATTAAATTTTTGCAGAGATGTGTTTAGGGTAGGGCCGTATTGGCCCTTTCCTCTCACAATAATGGTGGAGCCCCTATTCTGAGGCCGCACTGCCCACTGGCAAGGAAAGCCACCCGCGTACGTTGAACCAAGGCATTTTGGGTCTCTAGGTCTTGCCAGCCGAGCAGGGCCGCCTCCCAGTCCTTTCTGGTGGGGTTAGGGGGGAAAGATGGGTTTGATTGGCACGCCCAAACCATGTGGAAGGTGTCACCCACCTCCCCACAGAACTGGCACAGAGGGATAGCGGGAGGGTAAGATGACGTCTTCTTCTGTTGGGCAATAAATTCATTCACTCACTCACTAACTAACTCACTCCGGAGCCCCTCCACTGCGGTACTTCTTCCTTTCTTCTTTCAGTCCCTCCTTTACCCTTCCCTTACGGTGAAAATCGGGTGTCCAACAAGAGGTGAGAAAGTTACTGCGCCATTTCCTTTCCCCGAAAACCATTACTTATTTAACAGTGATTGTGGAGCGACTGAGGTTTCCGCCAAGGAGTGAGAAAAATACTGAGCCTTTCATTTTCTGATAACCAATCACTGTGGCTGAGCTGAAGCTTACGCATGCCCATGTACTTTCATCGTGATTCTCCCTTCACTCGAAGCAACATACTAATTGGGGCATCCAAGGATTCTTTGGCGTGGACTTATGTCTCAAACGACATGGCCGTCATAACATTTCGTACGCCCGCAGCGGTGGCGCAGTAGTAAATCGCTAGACCCCTCAGCCGAAGCAGACAGGCTCAATCCCGGCCGCGTGTTCGCCAAATGCAGCCGGTACAGCCAGCGATGACAGCGCCGCCCACCGGCAGGTAGCAGCCACATTAAGGCTGGTTATAAATATTCATTCAGAACGTCGGCTTCACATCGCCGCTATGGCGCAGTGGATTAGAGGCACGTGTTGCGTATGGAAGGTCGCATCCCGGCCGCGCCTGAAGGGTTGGGTTAGAGGCAGAACAGTGGCGACTATGTGCTATATGGTGTCGTCCACGGTAAAATTCCAATGAAAATGAACATTAATGAAAACTGATTTCGAGGCAATGAAAGGCTAGTGAGTGGTTGTCATGAATGTTTGCGGCCTATACATCGCCTATTCCTTCCCTCAATCCTTCCTTCCCTTTCCTATGCCACCTGTTCCGTACCTCAAAATCCATTTTGGAGCGAAAGCTCTACTCCATGCGTACCAAGCTGAACGTCGTATGGCTATGAAATTCAAGTTTCAGACCAGGAGGTGCGGAGAGTTGGCTCTGACGTCATGCCACGTGACTCGTTCCGCCTTGCCACAGCTGCGCATATGGAGGCGACGGCACTCGCACAGCTGCTTAAAATCACGTGACGCGCCGTTGGCTGTATAAACGGGTCTGGCGTGTGCTTACCTTTACCCAACGCCGCGGTGGCTCAGTGGTTGTGGCGCTCGGCTACTGACCCGAAAGACGGGGGTTCGATCCCGGCCGCGGCGGTTGAATTTCTTTGGAGGAGAAATTCTAGAGGCCCGTGTACTGTGCGATGTCAGCGTACGTTAAAGAACCCCAGGTGGTTGAAATTTCGGGAGCCCTCCACTGCAGCGTCTCATAGCCTTAGTGGCTTTGGGACGTTAAACCCCATCAAACCAAACCAAAGCCATGGATAAGCAACGTGCCGGAACTAGTGCATCGATGATGTATAGCCGCTGTTAAGCGTAATCTGGAATATCTTTACGATATAGAAAGGCGTCAGATTGGATAACCATGCTTAGCGGAGCTTTATCTCGTCTTACTAGCTTCATGCGGGTTGAACCACAACAAATTTTTTAATTATTTCACCCTAGTCTAGACGGGTCTGCCAGTGCCATTATTTGATCCGCCGTCATAAAGTCCCGGATACAAGAATAAAAATTTGGTTCAAGACCACGAAGTAGCCAGCTCACATCTCAGTGGACTCAAAATGCGCTGTGAGACAAGGGATCAATTCAGCAAACAGGAGAGAAAATGACAGGGTCTTTATAACTTAAATGTGAATTGAGCCAACAGTCATAGCAACAAAGGAGCTAATGGGAATGATACCTATACTCTTTTTCTTTCTTGAATGCTGGTCATCTATGGGTAATTAATCGACTAAATATTTTAGCACTGAAAAATAATTGATTAGAAAGTGGAAGAAAAAAACGCATGGCGCTGGTGGGACCCGAAACAACGACCTCCAAATTTCGCGTCCGGTGGTCTACCAAGTTTGCTATGGTGACCGCAGTCCAATGTTCTGCTTTCCGGGTATTTATGCGTCGTGTAACCGAACGTTAGGAGTGTTCGCCACCGTCACATTCGCCGGTCGAATTTCGATGGAGGCGAAATTCCAGAGGATCGTGTACTGGCGATATCAGTGCACGTTAAACAACCCCAGGCGATCGAAATTTCCGAAGCCGTTCACTACGACGTCACTCATAGCCTGAGGCGCTTTGGACCGTTAAACCCCTGTAAATCATAAACCATAAACAAAAAGTCAGAGGGCACTTTGACTGTCTAAAGTGGGTAGAGGCGGAAGCGTTTTCCGCACCACCTTCGCTGCTTCTGTGGCACTGGTGGCGTCACATATAATTGAGTACTAATTACTAAGTGATGACAGATCACTAATTAATGGTTAATTACTGATTAATGCCTGAATACTAATTAACTGCTAATTAATGACGCTTAAGCTTCGCCTTTAGGAGTGGAACGCGACAGCGTGTTGTAGCGCTGCTAGGGAGTCCACGGAGCGCCACCACCCGTTCGGCGCGATGCCTTGCCCTTTGAACGCAACGCTTTTTGAGGAAAGGAAATGGCGCAGTAATTCTCTGTCATCTCAGTGGACACCTGAACCGCACCGTAGAGGAAGGGAGGAAGTGACAGTGAAAGAAGATAGATAAAGAGGAGCCGTAATGAAGAAAATGAAAATTGTATTTGAGGAAAGGAAATTACGCAGTAACTGTCTCACAAAATTCAGGGGGGCACTTTTTTACCTAAAGTGTGGTCACTGATGTGTGGTTAAGATGTTAAGCTTCGCCCCTAAGAGTGGAACGCGACAGCGTCTTGCAACGCTGCCAAGGACTCCATAGAACGCCATCGCCCATTCGGTTCTACGCTTCGCTCGTCGGTAAATTGGTTTTTGAGGAAAGGAAATGTATCTGTCTCTCATTTGTCGGTGGACACCTAAACCTCGCCGGAAGGGAATGGAGGAGGATGAGAGTGAGTGAAGACACCGTATTCACCAGACGCGCCTTTGTTCATTCGAAACCATCGAGCTGGCATGGCGGAGTGGATAGCATGCTCGTCTCTCACGCCGAAGACCGGGGTTCGATTCCTGAGCTCGACCAATTTCTTAATCGGTTTTATTTATTTATATGGCCTGACTAGTAAAGCTAATTAGGCTAATTGGGTAATTAAGCAATTAACTAAGCTCAGTCCCACTTACTTGGAGCATCACTATATGATCCCTTCAATTGGTTGCATGGTTACTAGCCTAAGTACAATTGGCCCCGTTTGAAAATCGCGCACTGTGACGTCACGACCGTTTCCACCAATTGAAAAGCGTGACATTTTCTGTCGACAACTGCTACTTACAACGATGAGACATTAAAGGCTTCCGCCTTAAAACATTTGTCCGTAGATTCGGAAGTTGAGCGCTAGGCTACAAGCAAACGTTTATACCGCCGACATAGCCAGATTCATAAAGCATCAAACGCGAAATGCCAAGGCCAAGGGTTCGGATCCCACCTGAAGCACAGTTTTTCTCCTAGTTCTGCTGAATTCTATTACCGCACTAAAGTATTTACACCAGTAATTAACTATCGACCAACATCATAAATTAAAAAAAGAAGAGTGAAAACATTTCCGTTGCCTCCTTTCACCGCTGCAAGGCCGCGTTGGGCGGGTCAAGGTGTTTGGGTTTGTGAGGGCATGTCCATATAATGTGAGCGCAGGTGGGGGTGTCGTCGCATACCGCGTCGGCTCCGTGACAAATCGCAATCAATTGCGATACACCAACTTTTTCCCCTGCAAGCCTGGTATTATCGTCTCCAGGAACCTCAGCGGCGCCCGTCTACACCACGTTTGTTAAGGTGGGGCCAATTTTCGACCACTTTTCGGTCATTTGAAGCTTTCGTCACGCCGCGGTGGTGCTAAGCCTAACGGCGCCGGGGCCTGCGATGGCCCCGGTCGGCGATCCCTCGGCCTCGGCGGCTTCAAATCACGTCACCGGGTACGACCCACAGTCCTTGCGGATCGTAACAATGGATACAAACCAATCCGAGGGTACTACTCAAGGCGAGGATCCTCTACCAACCGAGGACGATTACCTTGAAGATATGGTCCGCGTCTGGCGCGGAAAGAAGAACGCGGCGGCGGCATCGAGGGACGCTGGTGCTGGTGCCACCCAGCAACAGGCGCCGGCTAGCTCTACGAACGCAACCTCGAACGCAACCTCGAAGCGCTCCAGGCAACTCCGGTGGCGGCCGCAGAACACGCCGCGTATCGAAAAAGACGACATCGTCGTGGTGCTGAAACCGCGAAACACGGTCGACCTCAGAGCAACTTTTGGTCCCGGACAAGCCGGCGCTGCAATCCGCAGCATCCTCGGGGACGACGCAAATGCAGGACTTGCGGTGTGGCCTGTTTGGGACCAAAACGTGCTGGTATGTGCGTTGAAATCAGTCGACGCCGCGGAGAAGCTACTCCGGGATGTTGTGCTGCGGGTTGGGGAACGCGAGCTACCGTTCCGGGGACACCCCAAACTCTCCGGTGCGTTCTGTCGCGGCGTCGTGAGTGTTTCGCCTGACGAAACGTCTGAAACCGTTAAAAGAAAACTCTGTGCGGAACCAAATGTGGTGTCTGTGCGCAAGCTGGGGGGAACCCCGGTTGCGGTGATCACCTTCGCGGGGACTAAGGTGCCACGGACGGTGTTGTACAGCTACGAACGGCTCCCTGTTCGCCTGTACAAGAAAACAGTGCCTGCATGCCACCGCTGTGGCACAGTGGGCCATCGGGCCGATGCGTGCCCGCGACCGCAGCCGGGGCGCTGCAAACGCTGCGGAGTCCAGGTTCCCGATGCCACTCCTGACGGCCCGGCGGAACATGACTGCGTTCCGAGCTGCCTCATCTGCGGAGGCGGCCACCCTACCGGAGCTCCTGGCTGTGCCGGGCGGTTCCGGAAACCCATCAAACCCAGCTCCCCATCAGGATCCAAACCGAAGACAAAGACGGGGCCCAAGCAGGCTCCTCCGCCCAAGGCCAAGAAAGCGTCAGCCGATCAGGAAACCAAGGCCAAAACCGGGCCATCGAAACCTGTCAAGTCCGCGACCCAGGCGGCGCCCCCGGTCCTCAACGCCAGGGACTTCCCGCCCTTGGCACCCGTCCAACCACAGGTGAGCAGTTGGAGTAGGGCAGTCTCCGGGCCCACTACCCGTCCCTCCCCTACCCGTCCCTCCCCTACCGAAACCGCCCTACAGCAGCAAGTAGAGGAGCTCAGGCGCCAGAACCAAATTCTAGCGCGCAAAATTCAGGAATTAGAGGCCAAACAGGCCGGGTCATCTGAACCAATGCAAGAAGCTGAGCCAGACGACGAGGATGACGGATCATCCGTAACATCTTGCCTCACTAGCGTCTCGCGGCAGAGCGGGGACACGGTAGTTGGATCAGCTGGTCGCGTCGCCGGCCTAGAGGCACTGCAGCGCCAAACCGAGCAACTGGAGGAGCAAGTGGCGGCCCTCCCAAACCAAATCATGTCAGCAGTCAGCGAGTCCTTCCAGGATATGTTCAAGGCAGCTTTAACGCAAGCACTTCCCGACCTTATGGCCCAGGTCACTGACTCGGTCCTTAAAGCCGTGCAGCCCTGGGTCAGCACCCAAATTAAGAACGCCACAAGCTGCGAATCCCATCACCTCAAACGTAAGACAGCCTTCCGTCAGGCAGCGGAGGAACATGGTTCAGGCTCGGCAGCTGGTGGGTCGGTGCGGCCCCTCACTGGGGTTGCGCCGGTTTCCGGCCAGAGCTATTCCGATCAGCCTTAAATAAATACGACAAGATGGCTAGCAGATGTAATAGGAATGCTAAAAACTTTGAAAAATTCCAGATCATCCAATGGAACTGCAGGGGTTTCAGATCTTGGAAAAAGCGGTCACACCTCCAGCTTTACCTGCAGTCCCTAGGTGACATGCCGGCGCTCATTGCCCTACAGGAGCCCGGCATAGACGCTAAATTATCAGGCTACAGCACCTTTCAGGGGGGCCCCTCTACGTGCATCCTGGTGAATAAGGCTTACACCGTGGTTCAGGTCGACTTAGACTTGAGTACCGAGCAAGAATATACAATGGTCCGAGTATTGCCTCTCAGACGCCGCGACCCGTCAATACATATCCTCAACATATACTGCCCTCCGCGTAAGCCGCGCGTAACTTTCAATGAAATCTTCCTTCGCGCGATAAAATTGGCAGCCAAAGAGCCTCTAGTGATCGTTGGAGACTTCAATGCTCCCAGCCTTCATTGGGGCTACCACTTCGAACAGGCAAGAGGACGTAAGCTGGCGGAGCTCATCTCCACCCTCAGCCTCACGTTGCTCACGGACCCGGCGTATCCCACTCGAGTGGGGAATTCAGTAACCCGCGACACGTGTCCAGACCTTTCTCTCGTTAAAAATGCTAGAGCGGCTGCATGGGAGAACTTGGGAGATTCTCTAGGCAGCGATCACCTCCTTCTCCGGATTACACTCGAGGCAAAGGCAGCGCGCAAAAAATGGGGTCAGGCCAAGCTGATCGATTGGCACAAATTCCGGAATCACACTATCCCTCCCGTACTATTTTCCGGCGGCTACGCGGAATGGGCTAACCACATATACAACATTCAGAAACAACACGTCACAACACTACAAACCACCGAAGAGATCCCCGCAGTGGACACCCACCTCCTGCATTTGTGGGAGGCGCGCCGGAGCTTAACTAAACGGTGGAAAAAGCAGAAAACTAATCGCAAATTACGCGACCGCATAGCCAAACTCACAGAGCAGGCTGCAGCGTATGCTGCCGAGCTCTCAGATTCAAATTGGATAGCACGCTGCGACGCCGCAGCTCATCAGATGAGCTCGAAGGGGACGTGGCGTCTCTTTCGCAGTCTAATCGACCCCTCCCAAACGAGAGGGGAGACGCAAAAGCAGCTCCGGCGGGCTCTGCAAGGGTATCAAGGTACGACGGCGCAACTTGCGGACACTCTGTGCGACAGATATCTCTGTCGTATGGAGGACCCGCCTGGGCAACAGTACATGTACTCTGGCAGGCCTAATGAAACACTCGATGCCCCTTTTGAGTTGCACGACCTTAAGGCGGCCTTAGCAAAAATGCGCCGGGGTACGGCTCCGGGACGGGACCACATAACAGTGAACCTGTTGGCGAACCTACCGGACTCAGCCTACCTTCATTTATTAGAATACATCAACCAGATCTGGGACGGGCGTCCACTCCCTCCCGAGTGGAAAACGTCACTTGTGACGTTTATCCCTAAAACAGGTAAGGCCGTGAATACGGACAACCTGAGGCCCATATCACTGACCTCATGTGCGGGCAAGCTTATGGAGACGATGGTACGGGATCGCCTCTCTCCATACCTGGAGAGTAAGGGCTTCTTTGCAGTCACCATGTTCGGGTTTCGCCCTCACATGTCTGCACAGGATGTCCTTCTCCAGCTGCACAGGGATGTAATACGACCCACAACTATGCAACACAATGACAAAGCCATCCTCGCCCTTGATCTGAAAGGGGCTTTCGACAATGTGAAACACGGAAGCATCCTGGCCAACTTGAGTTCTACCGATTGTGGGGCTAGGACCTACGCGTATGTAAGAGATTTCTTGTCTAATCGCCAGGCCTTTCTTCGGATTGAGGGTGAGGAATACGGCCCTTACATGATGGGAACACGGGGTACCCCTCAGGGAGCAGTGTTATCACCGCTCCTGTTCAACATTGCTATGATGCGCCTCCCAAGCCAATTGGCCCGGGTGGAAGGCATTCAACACGCGTTATATGCAGATGATATTACAATTTGGACCACTCAGGGGAGCCTTGGAGACATGGAGGACCGCCTTCAGCAGGTTGCTTCCATAGTCGATGCGTATGCTAATGACTGTGGGCTCCAATGTGCTCCAGCGAAATCAGAGCTTCTGCATGTCAGAGCGAACCCAAAGGATAGGACAGCAATACACATCTCTCTGTCAGGAGGTCCTATTAGAGAGGTGGAGGAGCTCCGTATCCTGGGCCTTTTCATTCACCAGAGACTCAGACCGGACTCCACTATTGCGAAACTCAAGAGAGTAGGCGAACAGGTAGGGCGCATGATCCGCCGCGTTTCCAACAAGCGGGGTGGTCTGCGGGGCAGGGACGCGCTTCGGCTCGTCTATGCCTTCGTGACTAGCCGGATCCTCTACGCCGTGCCATATCTCCGCACTACTAAGCAAGACGAGGCGCGAATAGACGCCATCATCCGCAAGGCAACTAAGCGAGCCCTGGATCTCCCGGTGGCTACCTCTAATGCCAAACTCAAGGCATTGGGGGTGCTAAACTCCTACCAGGAGCTGCGGGAGACCCACCTCGTGAACCAATACACGCGGCTCACGCAGACGGCTCCTGGGCGCCGCCTGCTAAACCGCTTACACATCCAACACGACTGCACTCCAGAGGAGGCGGAGCGTATCCCAGTACTATGGCGCCATATGCTCTGGGTCTCCCCGCTCCCCCGTAACATGGACACCGACATGCATGAAAACAGACGACAAGCGCGGGCTCGGGCTCTTGAGAGACAACACGGCTCCCGACCCGGTGTATATTATGTAGACGTAGCAGGGCCATCGCCCACGGGATTTTACTCGGCCGCTGTCGTTCACCAGGAAATGCACGTTGATGGACTCTCCTTTCGAGCCCCGAATTCAATGCGGGCCGAGGAAGTAGCGATAGCGCTTGCTGCCGCCCACGCCAATTCGAGAATAATCATCACGGACTCCCGAAAAGCATGTGAACATTACTTGGCAGGGGAGATCTCCCCCTTAGCTGCTTGTATTCTACGACGGACTGCCACTGATCCAACACCCAAACGAATCATTTGGGCTCCTGGCCACCAGGGCTTACGAGGTAATGAGGCCGCTGACGCGGCTGCCCGAGCGCTTACTCACCGGGCTCCTCATCCCAGCTCTTCTGGCTCGGAGACTAACCAGCCGCTGCTGCGATTCAGGGAAATATTAACACATTATAGCGACAACCACCGCCTTTTCCCGGCCCCTGCAAAAGGGCTGAGTAAGACGGAGGAGCGAACTTTAAGGCGCCTGCAGACAGGTACTCTACTCTGTCCTGCAATAATAAAACATTACGATCCTAACACGGATGGGCGATGCCCACACTGTGGGGAGACCTGTGATATCTTCCACATGGTGTGGGCATGTACTCAAAATCCCCACCTCCCCCCTTCCCCTACCCCTTCCAGAGAGGCATGGGAGACTGCCCTCCTCAACTGCTTCTCGCTTGAGTCCCAAAGGGCTCTGGTGAAACGGGCGAGAGACGGGGCATTGTCATGCGGTGTCCCGGACTAGGGACGCCGACCATGTAGCGGGGCCACTCTGTGGCTCCCAAACTCTTTTTTACAATATAAAAGTTTTCACCACCACCACCTCACCACAGACATTCATCCGGGTGGAGTGTTGTGTAGGCGATACAGATGGTGGAGATTAGGGTATCCATTGAAACAAACATTGGACAACAAAGGACGAGCGCTGGTTTGTGGTCCTCTCCGATTCCACATGTGCACATTAGCGTGCAGGGGTAACATATCACTTTACGTGAAAAAATGGCTGAGGCTTAACTTGGTTAACCCTGGTCAGATGCGAAGCATATTGATGGGTAGGCTTGTTAATACATGGCTTTCCTTGGTTGAATACTTGATCATTTTAATACAACCACTAGAAGCCTTCGTCGTGGGGGAAGACAACGGCATGGCTACAGCGGAACGCCGACTAACCCCGAGACGCGCGTTGGGTGGGCGCCTGGATTGCCACGGAAGCCGCGTCCGCCTGCCCGGTGGAGCGAGCGTTTCACCTACACCGAGTGTGAACGCGCGTTCGAAATGCGCGGGAATGCCGCTCGAGGACATTCCGGTGTCTGGGCGATGGCATCGTTCTCCCTCTCCCAGCGCGTGACGGCGATCTGTCGTGACGTCATGTGTCACGTGGTATGTCACGTTGTATGTCGTCACTGTACCACGTGGTCTGCACGGCGTGCAACCACAGCGATGGCGCGAGGTGGACCCTCATCTTCCTTTGTCGTGACGTCATGTGTCACGTGGTGTGCACAGCGCGTAACCACGGCGAAGGGCTGTAGTGTACCTCTAGTAATATGCTTCGCATAAAACCATACCACGCACATACATATGAACTCAGGCTTGTTCCCCGTCTGTGTTAGCGCGCATCGCATGAATGAAAAAAAAAATGTTTTGCGTGACCTTCTCGGTAGCGTGTCTGGCTGGCAACCGATGGTCGCAGTTTAGAAACACAAGTAAACTTTCTTAAACTTTTTGGAAGCTGAGAGGCTTACCTTTTAAACATAAATTATTTCAGATATTCGCGCCATTTCATTCGCATTATAGGTGATGTTTTAATCACTTTAGTTCCACGCTGTCGTTGTTTCAAGTGAGCGTCGTCCGAATTCCTGCTCGAGGTCACGTAGTTGTGACGTCATCATTCTATCGACCAATCAGGGTTTTCGCTCGAGCACGCACCCGACCCCGGCGTTTTGGAGAGTAGAGCGCCTTACCGCTATCGCGTTAAAAAAATTAGGCAGTGGCTTAGCTCTAGTTATGCCTGGATATACAAGCGAAAAGGTTCAGTTACGCTTGGTTTGACGTCATGGCTGTCGCAGTTGGCGCACAATGCACTGGGAGCACCACGGTAACGGCGGAGGCCTTCGGCCGTCCACACACTGCCTGTACGCAGGCGGAGGAGGTGACGCGCGTGTAGTGAATACGGTGCTGTCTTAAAAAGGTTGCTTTAGACGCATGAAGTGTGGTGTCCATTCCTTTCGGGTGTGCACCAAGATATGACACAGGCGTTTCCTTTCCTTAAAACCAATTTTCATTTCATTTCATTTTCCTTAAGGCCCTTACGGCGCGGTTCGGGTATGCACTGAGAGCCTCTTGAAGAGGTGGAAAAAACAGAAACACAATAGAAGGCTAAAGAAGAGAATATCGACACTCGAAAAACAGATAGAAGACTACACAAGCGAGGTTCAGCGTCAACACTGGGGACAAATTTGCGATGAAATGAATGGAAAGCTAGGGTGCAAGAACACGTGGCATCTTCTTCGCCACTTACTAGACCCAGGACAAACTAAGTCGGCGGCGCAAGGGCAGCTTAAACGATTGATTCACAAATACCAGGGAACAGCCGCGGACCTAATAGAGGAACTGAAGAGCAGGTACCTTAACACAGACAAAGGGGGTTCATCTCCAGCTTACCAAGGAGCAGAGAACACACAGCTAGATGAGGACATCTCGATAGCGGAGGTATGGAGAGCAATGAGTCAACTAAGAACCACGTCGGCAGCGGGGGCAGATGGGGTAACCAACAAAATGCTAAGGAACCTAGATCTAGTCTCGGTCACGGCAGTCACAGATTACCTAAATGAGATATGGAAACGAGGTAGTCTACCTTCACAATGGAAACATGCCAAAGTAATCTTTATTCCAAAACCCGTGAAGAAACTTGCAGGCCGATATCGCTAACGTCCTGCCTGGCGAAGCTGATGGAACATGTCATATTAAACAGACTCCAGGAATACGCAGAGGAAAGGGAGGTATTTCCTGAAACGATGCTAGGCCTCAGGAGCAAGTTGTCCACGCAGGACGTCATGCTCCAGCTCAAAGCAGACATCATAGACCCGCCCAACAAAGGGGGCGCCAAAACTCTACTGGGCCTAGACCTACATAAAGCCTTCGATAACGTCAAACACGAGGTCATACTAACTAATCTGGCGGAGATTGCCCCTGGAAAGCGGACCTACGATTATGTAAGGGACTTTCTAACCGGCAGAACCGCAGAAATAAATCTAGGAGACATCCAGTCAGAAACTATTAAGCTGGGTGACATGGGAACTCCGCAGGGCTCAGTGCTTTCTCCTTTCTTATTCAACCTGGCGTTGAAGAACCTACCGCCGCTATTGAAGACTGTCGAGGGTATAAACCATACGCTATATGCGGATGACATAACAATATGGACGCATACAGGAAACGATGGGGAAATAGAACAAAATCTCCAACACGCGATCGATATTGTCCAGGATTACGCGGAATGGGCAGGACTAAAATGCTCGCCAAGCAAATCCGAACTTCTGGTGATCCGGGGGGCTAGCAAACGCGATACCAACGCAGGAGACATTCACGTACTGGTAAATGAGACTCCGGTAGCCAGAGTTGACAAAATCAGGGTCCTAGGACTTATAATACAGGACAACAGAAAGAACACAGAGACAATAAACAGGCTTAAGTCCACAATTAACATGACAACCAGGCTCATAAGGCGAATAGCTAACAAAAGACGGGGAGTCAAAGAGAAAGATCTCTGCCGAATGGTTCAGGCTTTCGTGATAAGCAGAATAGTTTACGCCGTTCCCTACCTCAAGCTAGGACTGGCGGAACAGAACAAAATAGATGGGATCATAAGGCAGGCATATAAAGCAGCATTGGGGCTGCCCCACTGCACTCCTACGGAAAGACTCCTTAAACTGGGGATCTACAACACCACCACGGAACTATGCGAGGCACATATATTTGCGCAATTAAGGAGGCTTGCAACCTCACCCCCGGGGAGAAAGATCCTGAGCAACCTAGGATTATATGATAGAATTCCGGAAAGAAATTCGCAGGCAAAATTACAGACCAAAGTCAGAAAATCACTCACTAATAAACCACTTCCAAAAAACATGCACCCTGCTTTTCACGAAGGCAGGAGGACAGCCAGAGCAAAGGCCCTTGAAGCCGAGCTCGAAGGCTCGGAATACACAACCTATGTAGACGCGGCGGAATACGAAGGAGGCGACTCCTTTGTGGTCGTGGCCGTGAACGACTCGGGTGAAACATTAACGGCCGGTTCGGTCAAAACAAAAAACTCAGGGACAGCGGAGGAGGCGGCTATCGCCATGGCAATGGCCAGCACCAAAGCAGTCACCATAATTAGCGACTCCAAGGTGGCTATTAACAATTTTGCGCGGGGTACGATCTCCCAGGAGGCAGAACGAATATTAAGGCATAAAGACTGGGACCAAAGAGGTGGAACTAATATGGGTGCCGGCACACTCGGGGAACAGGGGAAACGAGTTGGCTCACAGTATAGCTCGAGGTTATGTCAGCCGAGCAGTGAGCCGGGTTGAGTCCCCAAATTTCACGAGAGATGCATTCATATCATTTCACGAATACACCAATCAGTTTAAACTGGAAAGGAGGATCTATCCGCCACCAGACAAAAAGCTCGACAAAAGCCAGGAGGTAACGTGGCGTCGGCTCCACACGCGAGCCTTGTTTAGCCCGTCGAGACTAGCACACATGTATCCAACACAATACAACGCTACATGCAAACAATGCGGCGAGATAGCCGGATATGACCACATTTTATGGAGCTGCAAAAAGGCGCCGCCACTGGCGGACCTACTACCAGTCCCTTCTCTAGAGCGGTGGGAGGCTATACTGGCCAGCTCAGACCCGTTGACGCAAGTCCGGGCCACTGAGTGGGCTCACGAGGTCGCCAAGAGCCATGGGCTCGAAGCCACCTAGTATAATGCCCACTATGGCTCAGTGCTGACAATAAACGTTTTCCAATCCAATCCAATGCACCGAGACATGAGAGACACAGGCGTCCTTCCCTTTCCTTAAAACCAATTTTCTTTTCATTTTCCTTCCCTTACGGCGCGGTTCGGGTGGTGGTGGTGGTGGTGGAAGTTTATTTCCAGCGGATATAGATTGGTTTGGTTTATGTGGTTTAACGTCCCAAAGCGACTAAGGCTATGAGAGACGCCGTAGTGGAGGGCTCCGGAAATTTCGACCACCTGGGGTTCTTTAACGTGCACTGACATCGCACAGTACACGGGCCTCTAGAATTTCTCCTCCAAAGAAATTCTAGCCGCCGCGGCCGGGATCGAACCCGCGTCTTTTGGGTCAGCAGCCGAGCACCATAGCCGCTGAGCCACCGCGGCGGCTCCCAGCGGATATAGAGGAGCGACCCGAAGTCGCTCGCCGCTTAAACGGCGGTCGCTATCCCTTGGGCAGCGGCGGCGTATTCAGCCAGCTGGAGGAGTTTGATCTGTGTCCCCGGGTCGGGGCTGAGCAATAGAGCCTCCCAATGATCAGAGTCGGTAATGAAGCGACTCGCGGGTAGGGACTGCGGGCAGTTCCAGATCATATGATTTAGATCGGCTTTCGCATCACAATTTTTGCATTTGTCTGAGTAGAGTCCATCCGAATAGAAGCTACACAATTGGGGATTTGGATAGGTTTTAGTTTCAAGTTTACGCCAGGCTTTGGCCTGTTGCTTGGAAAGCGTTTTATCTGCCTGGGGAAATCTGAGTCTTGCAAGCCTGTAGTGCTGCAGGATTTCTCTGTAAGGAAACAACCTGTCCTTGCTGGAGTATAGGGCGGGCGGACTGCACGACCCAGCTCGGCGGGATAGTTCTCGAGCTAGGTTATGAGCCGCCTCATAACCAGCAAGGGAGGCATGAGCAGGCGCCCAGATTAGGCGAATGCGCCGCGTGGGCTAATAATTTATCAGGATCCGTGCTGCTTGTGGAGAGATTCTTCCAAACGTGTAGTTACGTATTGCCAATTTTGAGTTGCTGACAATGGTTTCTGCCGAGGATCCCGCAATGGCTAGAGCAATGGTTGTTTCTTCTCCAACATGTCTGTGCTCAGTGCGTATAGTGCCCCCAGTTATGAGTGTACCACATTCCGTGGTGACCCCAGCTACCATCTTATCAGCCGAAGAATCTGCTGCATCAACATATACCACAGAGGTATCATTAAGGAAGCGTTTGCCTAATGATTTGGCTCTCTCTGCACGACGTTCAGCGTGGAAATCGGGGTGCATGTTCCGAGGTAGTGGAGGAATGACCAGAAGCTGGCGTATATGTTTGGGAAGGTCAGTTGTTGGTCCGCCTTGTC
Organism: Amblyomma mixtum; assembly: GCF_055824585.1. NCBI lineage: Eukaryota > Metazoa > Arthropoda > Arachnida > Ixodida > Ixodidae > Amblyomma > Amblyomma mixtum. The sequence goes on along the minus strand of NC_143019.1, from coordinate 87,357,155 downwards.
GTTCGTATGTTATGCCGAGTGTGGACAGAATGTTGCTGCCAGTTGGTGTGGCCGTTAGTCGTTCGTACTGCGAGACGGTTACCGCTTCAATAATCTCACTTAGGGTGTTATGAAGACCGAGACCTAACACTTTCTCAGTCGCTGTGTGCATGGGTAGCCCAACTGCGTGTTTGACGCATTTTCTGATTATGGCTTCCACTTTCTCTTTTTCAGCTGACTTGAGATGTAGGTAAGGGCATACGTACGCGATGTGGCTGATCACAAAGGCTTGCACTAAACGGAGAGTATTGCTTTCCCTCAAGCCCGAGTGGCGGTTACTAATGCGGCGAATGAGTCGCATAATTTGCTGCGAGGTTCCCTGAAGCTTCTGAATTACGTCACCATTGAAGCCGTGTTCTTGTATAATTAGGCCCAAGATTTTAATTTTGTGTACTCGAGGAATGGGGACTCCGCGAATACTGAGTTAGATGGCCGGTGGGGGTTGCGCAAGGGATTTGATTTTGCGGAATATGAGAAATTCAGATTTGGCTGGAGATCACCGCAGCACCTTGGGGTCTACATAGTTCCCCACGATATCGATGGCACGCTGGAGTCTCTCCTCGATTTCGGCATCACTGCCCTCGGCGGTCCACAAGGTGATATCGTCAGCATAGAGGCTGTGGTGGAGTTGCGAGATCTGCGCTAATTGGTGTGGAAGTTTCAACATTGCAACGTTGAAGAGAAAGAGTGACAGGACCGATCCCCGCGGGGTGCCCTTGTTGCCGAGGGGGAAGTCACGCGAGTGGAGACCTCCTACTTGAAAATGCGCCTTTCTACCTGAGAGAAAGTCGCGGATATAGTTGAAGGTGCGGGCTCCCACCCCGAGTTCATGAAGGTTCTCCAAGATCGCATCATGTCTAACATTGTCAAAGGCCTTTTCCAGGTCGAGTCCAAGAATTATTCTGGTGTCCCGCGTTTTTTCCTCAATAATCTGATGTTTAAGCTGAAGCATTACATCCTGCGTAGAAAGTTTTGGTCGAAAGCCAATCATGGTTAGGGGGTACAGCTCGTTCTCCTCCATAAACCGGTTGAGGCGGTTCGGGTGCCCACCGAGATATTTTTTTTTCCTGGTGCACTGTTTGTCTTTTAATTATTTTTTATGCCGCGTGTGACGTCACTCGGATTCGCGCATGCACAGCTGTGGCAAATCTTGGCTCCGACAGCTCACGCGAAGCGCGGCTATGGTGCGAGTAGTGAAGCTTTTCGCTTCATTAAAAACAGAAAACAGAAGTACTGAAAAACTGTCGCAAGCTAAAGGGAACGATGTACTCGATTGGCGAAGATGTTTCACCCAAAATACGTGAACTGCGCAAAAAGTTATGGGAAAGTTCAAAGCCACACCGAGATAGACGTGAAAATGTGTCACTGGCATTTGATAAACTTTACATCAATAGCCGCTTATTTGTATGGGACGACGAAAGAAATGACATAGTACCAGTGGAAGAAAACGACTATCCAAGCCCGCGAGTGACGCGTCGCAGGGCAGAATCCAAAGTCTAAAAATATTAACCATAAATGCCCGAAGTATCCTTAACGAAATTGATAACCTTGAGAACTTGCTACTGGAATACGAACCCGATATAGTAGGCATCACCGAAACGTGGCTGTCGACAGACATTTTGGACAGTGAAATCGCTCCTCCAAGCTATGTCGTGATACGTAAAGATCGACAGACACGTGGTGGTGGTGTAGCCCTGCTGATTAAAAAGCACCTTCTCTTCGTCGTCCTGCCAGAGGTAGAATGCGCTGAGGCTTCATTTTGTAAACTACAAGCAAACGGTGCTTATATTATTGTAGGTTGTGTTTACAGGAGCCCTTCTTCAGGGCATGAATGTATAACTATTACTCATGACTATATGCAATGTCATATTCGCAATCAAAATTCTCGAGTGGTACTCATGAGGGATTGTAACATGCCTGAAATGGATTGGAATAACATGCACCTCTTATCCCCTGCAACCTATGCGATCATCGATTTGATGTTGAACTTTACCCTTTGTCAAACAGTTTCATGTCCAACGCGCACACAAGGTACATCGAAAAACATACTTGATCTTATATTCCTTAGCGATAATTTTCCAATCGAAAAGATGAAGACTGACATCGTCAATGGGATATCTGACCGTGACATTCCCGTCTGCGTACTCCCGCTTGGAAGTGACATGACGACTCGAACCATTTAAACACCTGTACCTAGATTTGACTTCGCTGACGATGCAAGCATACTTACGTATCTCGAACATGAATTTGACTCCTTTTCCGCATAGATACTGATATAAATGTTCTTTGGTTAGCGTTCAAGAGCATTGTAGGCCATTGTATATCTAATTTTGTACCCCTGATATCAAAACGCCCGCCAACAAAAAATCCTTGGATTACAGTTGAAGTCATTCAAGCAAAACGGCCTGTTAAACGGCTTAAACAGAGCATCAAGATCAAGGGAGTAACCGTGCTAAAAACATCAAGGCTAGCATGTGCTCTTTCAGACTTTAAACAAAAAGCAAAAAACGCCAAACAACACTATTTTCAAGTTACACTTCCTAGGTTTCTCGTGACTAATCCGCAAAGATTCTGGAAACATTTCAGCAACCACAAAAACGACGCGTCTTATCTGCCAGTTGAAGAAAATTTTAGAAAAGCAAACGAGCATAATGATTTCTTTCGTTCGGTTTTCATTGTAGATAATGGTGTTCTACCCGAAATAAAAGTATACAGTGCTCCGAAAATTATTACCGACGCTGGTATTTTCAATCTACTGCTCGGTCTGGACAATAAAAAGCAAGTAGTCCCGATAAAATACCAAATGCATTTTTAATACGATATGCCGAACCATGCAGCAAATACCTAGGTATAATCTATCGCAAATCCCTTAGTACTTCCAGGCTACCAGAGGACTGGAAAATCGCCACGGTATTACCGATTCATAAATCAGGCACCACTTCTTTAGTTTCAAACTACAGGCCGATATCACTCACTAGCACCTCATGCAAAATACTGGAACATATAATTTCAAAGCACCTAACAGAGTTTCTAGAGCGCAAAAATTCAGGGGGCACTTTGTTGACCTAAAGTGCGGTGAGGCGAAAGCCTTAAGCGCAGTGTTCCTGCTTGTGTCACTGATGTGTGGTTAAGATGTTAAGCCTCGCCTCTAAGAGTGGAACGCGACAGCGTCTTGCAACGCTGCCAGGGAGTCCACAGAACGCCATCGCCCGTTCGGTTCTACGCCTTGCTCGTCGGTAAATTGGTTTTTGAGGAAAGTAAATGTATCTGCCTTGCATATCTCGGTGGACACCTGAACCTCGCCGTAACGGGCAGGGAGGAAGATGGGAGTGAACGAAGGCACTGTATTCGCTAGACGCGCCTTTGTTCATTCCAAACCATGGAGCTGGCACGCCGGAGTGGTAGCATGCTCGTCTCGCACTCCGGAGACCGGGTTCAATTCCCCAACTCGACTAATTTCCTGCTCGGTTTTATTTATTTATCTGGCCTGATTATAAAGGTTAATTAGGCTGATTGGGTAAATTAAGCAATTAACTAAACTCGGTCCCACTCACTTGGAGCATCACTATACGATCCCTTTTAATCGGTTGCATGGTTACTAGCCAAAGTACAATTTGCCCCGTTTGAAATTCCCTTATAAAAATGGTCTATAGACTTTCTATAGACTTTTTATAGACTCTATAGCCATCCTATAGACTTTTCCTTTTGTCTATAGACAGTCTATAGAAAATCTATGGACTAAAGTTTATAGCTGCTTCAATTTCCTTTTGTCTATAGACGGTCTATAGACTCTCTATAGACAAATGTCTATAGCCGCCTCAATTTCCTTTCGTCTATAGACTGTCTATAGACCCTCTATAGACTAAGGTCTATAGCTGCCTCATTTTCCTTTTGTCTATAGACTGTCTATAGACACTCTATAGACTAAGGTCTATAGCTGCCTCAATTTCCTTTTGTCTATAGACTGTCTATAGACACTTTATAGACTAAAGTCTATAGCTGGCTCAAATTTCCTTTTGTCTATAGACTGTCTATAGACACTTTATCGACTAAAGTCTATAGATGGCTCAATTTCCTTTGGTCTATAGACGGTCTATAGACTCGCTATAGACTGAAGTCTATAACTACCTCCATTTCCTTTCGTCTATAGACGGTCTATAGACTCGCTATAGCCTAAGGTCTATAGCCGCCTCAATTTCCTTTTGTCTATAGACTGTCTATAGACTAAGGTCTATAATTGCTTCAATTTCCTTTCGTCTATAGACGGTCTATAGACTCGCTATAGACTAAGGTCTATAGCCGCCTCAATTTCCTTTTGTCTATAGACTGTCTATAGACTAAAGTCTATACTTGCTTCAATTTCCTTTCGTCTATAGACGGTCTATAGACTCGCTATAGACTAAGGTCTATAGCTGCCTCAATTTCCTTTTGTCTATAGACTGTCTATAGACTAAAGTCTATAACTGCTTCAGTTTACTTTCGTCTATAGACGGTCTATAGACTCGCTATAGACTAAGGTCTATAGCTGCCTCAATTTTCTTTTGTCTATAGACTCTCTATAGACTAAAGTCTATAACTACTTCAATTTTCTTTCGTCTATAGACGGTCTATAGACTAAGGTCTATAGCTGCCACAATATCCTTTCGTCTATAAACGGTCTATAGACTCTCTATAGACCAAGGTCTATAGCTGCTTCGATTTACTTTTGTCTATAGACGGTCTATAGACTCTCTATAGACTACAGTCTACAACTACCTCAATTTTCTTTCGTCTATAGACTGTACACTATAGAAGAACTCTAGTTTGGGCTAGTTGGTTCATGATTCAACAGGAAAATGGCGCAAAAGACGTGGACAAAAGAGACAAACACGACAGGACCAGCGCCAACTAACAACTGAATTTTATTTCGCACCAAACCCGCCTTTATGTAGGCCAACACGCCCTAACATCCGTGTAATCACGCACAGGCAGTAGAAAAGATAACTGTAAGATATTTAGCACATGAAGCGCAATAGCAACCACGTAACATACTATCATGGCTAACCCCCCCCCCCCCCAAAAAAAAACAACAAAAGTATAGCAAACAACACTAAAACGGTCATGGCCAAGCAACTCTTCAACACCAAAAACGAAACACACTCATGAGTGATACCAGATGACCAACAAGAAACGTGGAAAAAAGGTGAAGAATGAAGCGTCAAGACCAAAGCAGTGTCAAAGGTAAAAAAAGGTTGAAATGGATCGATGAAGAGTGCAAACCTTAAAAATTGGAAACCAAAAACCAGCAGCCTGTGCTGCAGGCTGACAAGGAGGGTGGCTTTGCAGTTATGCCGTCCGGTTTATTTCGTGACAAGGCTTTAGCTGCAATACATAAGAACTTCAAGCAGGTACCGTTCAAAGTGCGGAAGCAAAAAACTAAGGCTCTTCAGATCCTAGAAGACATGCACCTAGAGGGCATAAAAAAGCTGGCCCAGGAAGAAAAAGGAAGGTCTCTGGAAGTTTTCTTCACCGTGAAGACCCACAAGCCTGGTTTACCGCTACGCACCATCGTTTCGGAAAGGGGGACGTGGCAACGTCTTGTCAGTAGCTACCTTCAAACCCACCTTGGACGCCTGGTAGGCAAGGACCCGTTTCTTGTGCGCAGTTCGTGCGAGGTGCAAAACCACCTGGAGTCTTTGCCCCCCAAGCACTACACAGGGTTTTCCATCGACATTGAAGAGCTGTTTTATTCCGTTCCCCATCAAGGACTTTTAAAGGCTGTCAGGGAAACCATCCAGTCCACCGGCGAAGTCCCTTTTCAAAACGCAGCAGGAGTAAGCGTTGACAATTTCATTTCTTTGTTAGAATTTTACCTAAGTTCGACTGCTGTTTTGTTTGATGGAAAATTCTTTGTTCAGAAGAAGGGAATCTGCATTGGCTCGTCTGTAGCTCCCGCCCTTTGTGATATTTTTCTCTCCATTGTAGGAGCTGACATCAGATGCCACCTTGTTGATCCGCACGTAGTCTCTGTACATAGGTATGTTGACGATTTCTTAGTTATCCTTAAAGACACTTCTGAGCATGAGCTAGACGCTGCGGTCGCAAGGACTATGTCCGTGTTTTCAGAACACAGCCAAGGCCTCAGTTTTACTAAGGAGGTCCCGACAAATGGCGAACTCCAGTTCTTGGACCTTAGGGTACGGTTTTGCAAAGATGGCTTGTGTTGGATGTACAATCCGCGTTCAAAGAAAGGTTTGCTCCCCTTTGACAGTGCTCATTCGAAGCTTGTGAAGCGGGCAATTGTTTCGAACTCCTTGCAAGCGTCTTTGAACAAATCATGCCCCCATATGGTCTCGTCCAGTTTCAGTGCTCAAGTTCAGCGGTTAAAAGTAGCAGGATACCCCTCTTGTATGGTTACTACCGTGTGTGAAGCCATACTGCAGAAGCTGAAGCAAGGTCCTAAAAGCAAAGATCCGGTTTCACGCAACCGTGTGGCAGTAATACCGTATATCCACAAGGTTTCACACAACCTTAAAAAGGTAGCAGGCAGACATAATGTTCAGGTCACATTCTCAGCCCCCTGCAAACTTTCTAAGCTTTGCGCAATGACTAACGGGAAAAAACAACCGGCTTGTACTGTGAAACATCAAAACAAGTTCACACGGTGCAGGACGCGGGTTGTTTACCAGATTCCCTTAAGTTGCGGGCTCAGCTACATTGGCCAAACTGGTCGATGTTTTAATGAGCGAGCCAGCGAGCACTGCCGGAATCTGCGGAATAACGAAGGAAGCTTTCTAGTGGATCATTGCAAAGCCTGCAGGGGTTGCCGTCCGGAGTTCGAGAAAACTATTTTTTTGAGGAGTGGGAAGGACAGATTTGAGAGAGAGGTGGTCGAAGCCTTTTACATCAGGAAAGAAGGGAGCAGATGCGTCAGCAAGCCATCCATTACGCTTAGCAACGAGGAGTACACTTTTCTAGAAAGTTTTCTGTAGGCTCTTCGTTTTGTTTTGTTGTGCACGCTCTTTCCTTTGGCATTGGTTGCAATTATTGACGATTTTTTTGACGGTGTGCGGTTTTTGCGCGGTTTTTGTTCTCGTTTTTTACACCTTTGACGCGGACCTCGGTCTGAGCTCCGCATTCATACTTTTTCATGTTTCTTGTTGGTCATCGGTTATCATTCATCTGGCTGCTGGTTGTTCGTTTCCATTTTTTTTTTCTCGTCTTTATACCTTTGACGCCGACTTTGGTCTCAGCTTCGCGTCCATCTTTTTTCTGGTTGGTCATCGGTTATCATTCATGTGGCTGCTGGTTTTTGGTTTCCAATTTTTAAGGTTTGCACTCTTCATCGATCCATTTCAACCTTTTTTTACCTTTGACACTGCTTTGGTCTTGACGCTTCATTCTTCACCTTTTTTCCACGTTTCTTGTTGGTCATCTGGTATCACTCATGAGTGTGTTTCGTTTTTGGTGTTGAAGAGTTGCTTGGCCATGACCGTTTTAGTGTTGTTTGCTATACTTTTGTTGTTTTTTTTTTTGGGGGGGGGGGTTTAGCCATGATAGTATGTTACGTGGTTGCTATTGCGCTTCATGTGCTAAATATCTTACAGTTATCTTTTCTACTGCCTGTGCGTGATTACACGGATGTTAGGGCGTGTTGGCCTACATAAAGGCGGGTTTGGTGCGAAATAAAATTCAGTTGTTAGTTGGCGCTGGTCCTGTCGTGTTTGTCTCTTTTGTCCACGTCTTTTGCGCCATTTTCCTGTTGAGTACACTATAGATAGTCTACTGCCTATAGACCAGTCTATAACAATCGTAATTTTATCCAACAATATTCGATACAATGACTTTCGACTAAGTGCAGAACAATGTGAATTCATTTTTGCACTGCATGTTGAGGGGACCTGCATCTAGTGACAGCAACTATGTCGGGAGTCCCCCACCTCCTTCGCTATTACGGAAATTAAAAAGTATTGCGTAAGGCCATTACAACACCCTCCTGTATATTGTTTTCAGGAGCATTGACAAGCTCCTTTTCGTTATACCGTGACGTATGTTGTCAATACAATTACATATTAATGCTAACAAGTAAGCCGAGGAAAGGCAGCCGTTCTTGAACTAAGGGCGCCCGCAAACCGTACTACATCGAACGAATACGCTGTCCCTTAAAGGAATCGCTCTACACAATTCCATTCCGTCTTTCGATCGTTACTGTCCAACGCGCTGAAATTAGAAACATTTCATCAAAGGTTCTACATTTCTGTTTAAAACGTCCTGAAGATAAAGGGGGAAATACGGGTGTGAGAATTCAAGGAAGCGCCCATGCCTTAGAAACACTTTAGATTAATCTCAAAGAGCCTGGTCCTCTGTGCGATTAACATCTGCCATTTCTACCTTTGCAGTTTTTATTCACGTGAATAAGTGCTGCGACGCAACAGTCACAAAGCCAGTATTTTTTCGTTCCTACCCTTGCACCTGTCGCTTCGGAGCCGATGACACGCTGATGTGGCGCATATCAGTTTTCTAAACACGAACACATGCAAAAAAGACGTTGTGCTATGCAACCTTATAATTATTATTTGAGAATTGTACAGCATACTATTCGGTGAGAGATGCGGCGCGTATACCGACAAGAAGTTAGATTTCGGTTCTGTTTTCACGAAAACAATAAGATTTTTAGAGGGTAAGCGAAGAATTTAAGCTTGTAAACCAATTGCCTTCTGTGGTCTTTGATATCAGATCAAGCTGCACACGGCAAGAGTGCGAGCGATAAAGATACGACCGTGAAATGGGTTTCTGTTTCACGTTTTACCCATTTTACCGCTAGACGGCGGAAAATCATTCGGGCTGCTAACAACCCTGTGCGTGGCTGCATCAATGGCGTTGGAGTGTTTTTCGCGGATTACGTTTTCTTCAAAATCCAGCTTCATCGTCCGCTTACGGTAAGTCTACACGTTTATATTGTATTCATTTGGTCTCCTAAACCACTCTAAGCAGAGCTGTGTGTGCAGAACAGATTATGTGCGCAGTTACAAACGTCCTATCTTGTCCTATCTTCGTTTCTAAGGCGGAAGCCATCGGGTTCTCGACTAATGCCGCTTATCTCTGTCCCGCTGTCTTTACTAACGCGCGGAAAGGCAGTCTGTGCGATGCCCTTGATGATAAGCCGCTCCTCGCGAGCTGTCTACTAGATTTTTCGTGTTTCAAGGTAGATGCGCGGCAAGAAATGTCGTTTAGCCTGTGAATGACGGCCGAAATGGAACTTTGTGTTAGTTAGCGCCGTGTGAGCTCAATTTACTTTGCACCTCCGAAAACGTACTTACATACAGTCTCGCTCAGTGGTGGATTTCATTTGTTTTCTTATCTTTGTGTTATCGCCTCTCTGGACCATGGAGTGCTGTTCTTTTTGAGGTGTGCATTGCTTGCTACGTATGGGCGCTCGCTCGGTGCGCGTCGTGGACGCCGACGTTTCAGCAAAGGTGTCTTGTAACGCTATAGACTGGAGCGCGAGACGTTTGTCAAAGTTGTATTCAAGCGGCGCTGGAGGAATGCTTATAGTGTGATGGGTGAATAAAATTCGTTGCCGGCGCGAATGGCCGTCGTGCTCAAACACCGCGAAGAACCCACGAGCTTCATCCCATCTCCCCTTCGTTGCACACGTATGGATTCGTCCGTGTCTGTCATCGGAGCCGTTGGCCGCCGCCGCTGGCTTGCGGGCACTTCATTTTCAAAGCTGGGTAAAGGTCGGCTCGACAAGAGGTGGCTTACATTTCGTTCCGAGTGGTTCGTTCATGAATCCCGCTCACGCGTGCACAGATTTCTAGAATACCATTTGCGCGAGAGGCAAAGTATGTGTTTCTGATTTCAGACTGCTACGTTACGAAAGCGCCGATGTGACTCGCCGCTTATTTGCGCCTAAAATTAAATTAAGCTCTCGTGTTATTATAGCTGCGCCTGTTGAAGTCGTTAATTGTTTCATTGAAGTACTTCCTACTGTGAGCACGTTCAATGCTTTCGCTGATTTTTCTAGCAGCGTTGGGTTAGCTGCCTCCATGCAAGAAACACACCTCTTTACTGCGCTGTTGGAGCTGCACTTGAAGGAAAAACTAAGTGAATTTCAGGCGGTATTTTATCGTGACAGTCAGTAATTTGCTGTCTCAACCTCGCGACTGCTTTTGAAACGGCGCAGCTGCAGCCTCTGTGTACTGTATTAGTTTTCTGAATAATGAGCGCGGCATGGAAGCGCTGCAACCCGCTTGTTTCTAAGAGCGCGCGCAGATGTACGAGTATGCTGTTCCGTCTTTGTGCTTCAAGTTATAGGCGCAAATCTGTGGAGAACTGGTTGCTTCTACCTACTGGTTTTGTATAGCTTGTGCCCGTTTGAGTATCGGCTTACGTACACTCGGCCAAATCTTGAACTGGCTTAGGTGTTGCATCGCTAAATGCAACTGTAAAAAGGTGCCTTTTGGCTACACTGCTGGCATATTCATGTTGTAATTTGATGCGTGAGATGGCATTTCATAGTTTCTTTTTGTTAATATAATGTTTGAGTGGAGTACTTGCATGTTTAGATCAAAGTTATCAGAAATATTCATCGTCTGCCGCTACGATGAGCCGAAACAAGCGGAATACGCAGCAATGGTTATGGTGGCGTATTTGCACTAATCTGGGTAAACGACTTGTCCGCCATGAAAGGAGTGGTACTTTACCCAGAGGATGAGGCCATATGGACAAGATCCATTGCTGTGTATGCCGCTTGTTTCAGCTGTTCGTAGTGGCAGACGAATGTTTCTGATAACGTTGATCTAAATACGCAAGTACTGCACTCAAACATTATATGAACAAAAAGGAACCACGAAATGACATTTCACTCGTTAAATTACAGCATGAATATGCCAGCAGCGAAGCCGAAAGGCACCTTTTTTACAAGGTGCATTTAGCGATGCAACACCCGAGCCAGTTAAAAAGTTGGCCGAGTGTACCAGGCTTATACTTCACGCAAGGTATTCTGAAGCGCTTCTTCTATAGCGGTTATAAGAATAAATGCTGCAATATTCTCCTTTTTGCATCCCTCTATAAGGTGCACTGAATCTGTATTTTATGGAGGTGGCATTCTTAACAGCTCCTTGCGAGTCAATGCAGATATGTGGCACAATGGTTCGAAGTCTTCTGTTACAAATAGTGTAAAAGGATTGCCATAAAGAGATCAGTATTGGCTGTAACAGTATTGCCATACAGAAATCAATATTAGTACTGGATTCAGAGTAGAGTGCTCTAGGGATTAGGGGTCTTTGTTACAATGTTTTATGACGACACTTATAATCTGTAGTGTATTTACTGAAATGATTGAGCCGGCATGATAGCTCAGTGGCTATCATGTTCGTATGGCGACCTGAAAGATGCAGGTTCGATTCCGGCCTAGGCGGTCGCATTTTAATAGAGGCAAAATGCTAAAGGCCTGTGTACTCTGCACAGGTGACCGAAATTATTCCCCAGCCTTTCACTTTAGCGTCTCGTAGCGTGTGTCGCCTTGGGTCTTTGAACCCCATAAAACCACACCAAAAGATCAAGATTGCCTATCTAGAATGGCATAGCCAGGATATGCCTTGCATTGTAAAGCACATGTGTAGAGATGGAATGGGAATTTTTTTTTCAGTTCCTCTTATATTATTTTTTTTCCTTCGTGCTGTACAGGTGAACATGTCCGGATGATTTACTGCAGACAACAGGCCACAAGAATGTTTCTGAGGAAACTAGCCGGACTGTTACTTTCAACTTTTATGTTACTGTGGTGCATTCTTATGGTGCATGTATTGCATATTCCCAGCCTGGATAGCTTGGAAATAAACTAAATTTGTAAGTATATTGATTGTTTCATGTGTGAACTCTGTCTGGTGACCTTTTTCAATGATTGTGGACAGTCTATAGGCAGTCTATAGATAATCTACTAATAGTTTAGTAGACAGAGGTCTATAGACTGTCTATAGACAAATGTCTATAGCACTGCCTGGCCACACACCTATGGAATGTCTATAGACAGTCTATAGACATATGTCTACTGGACCAGTAGACTTTTGTCTGTAGACTGTCTATAGACAGTAATCTACAGGAAGTCGATGGCCATAAGTCTATAGGTCGTCTATAGTCCGTCTATAGACAAGTGTCTATAGACGGTCTATAGACAGCTCTATAGGAAATGTATGACCATAAGTCTATAGATCGTCTATAGACTGTCTATAGACCTGTGTCTATAGACTTCCTATAGACCTATAGACTTTCAGTAGACATTTGTCTATAGACTGTCAATAGACAAAAGTCTACTAAAAGTGTATGGCCATAAATCTATAGACTGTCTATAGACCAGTCTAAAGGATTTGTCTATAGACAGTCTATAGACTTCATAGACTAAAGTCTATAGACAGTCTATGGACTGTCTATAGAAATTTTTATAAGGGTTCGCGCCCTGTGACGTCACGACCTTTTCGACCAATTGAAAAGCGTAACATTTCTGTCGACAACTGCTTCTTACAACGATGAGGCATTAAAGGCTTCCGCCTTAATAACTTGTTATCACCTTATTAACATGGATTCCGCCGCGGCCTATCAACAACTACTCAGCTAACAGAAGTTGTACATGACCTTGCTCTAAGTATTCACAGTAACAGCCAAACTGACACCATATTGCTGGACTTCGCTAAAGCCTTCGACTGTGATTGCCATTCCAAGCGAATCGTAAAACTACGGGGTTTCTTCGGCGATGGAGAACTTGGGGCTTGGATAGAACACTTCTTACAGCAACGTTCACAATTCATTTTATACAATCACGTCAAATCCAAATCGGTACCAGTTTCATCCTGGGTTCCTCAGGGCTCTGTTCTCGGACCTTTGTTGTTTCTCATCTTTATTAATGACATTACCACCGATATTAACTGCAAAATCAAGCACTTTGCTGATGACTGCATAATTTACCGAGAAATTAGGAGCCCTCAAGACCATGTCATAATTAACAGACCATTAGAAAAACTTGCTTATTGGTGTAATAACTGGCAGATGTCAATCAACACAAAGAAATCTGTAGTAATTGCAGTAGCAAGGAACAAGCAACTATCGAACTTTCTGTACACAATCAATGGTATTTTCTGGCCCTCGCTAACAAACACAAATATTTAGGTGTTACGCTAACTAATGATCTTAGATGGGGCGAACATATCCAAAACGTCACCTCAGTTGCATCACGGAAACCGTTTTTTCTTAAAAGATGTCTTCGTTTTGCTCCAGAACAAACTAAGCTTCTAGCTTATGAAACGTTTATTAGACCTGTACTAGAGTATGCTAACACAGTTTGGTTTCCTCCGTCTGCAACTAATACTTCACGACTTGAAAGAATACAGCGTAAAGCACTGAGGTTCATTCACAATAAGTACAAACAAACATACTCGCCAACTGAACTAGCTGCAATCTCCAGGCTCGAAACACTATAACCAAGGGCAAAGCGCGCGCGTCTAAAATTTCTCTATCAGCTTCTTCATATCATGTTCAAGGTTGATCCATCAAAGTACGTTTCACTGCCACAGAAACGAGCATTAAGAAACAGCATGCGAATACACTAACTGAATATGTAGGTACATCACAATGATACCTTTAAAAACTCCTTCCCGCTAGTAACAAGAGGATCGAATAGCCTAGATGCATCGATTACTAACCTGTATTCACTTTCAGTTTTTTGCTCTGAACTAAATACTCTGTTTTAAGAACACTGACGATCTGGATTAGTTTTGTCGACATCTTGCAGTACGCGGTCTGTTGAGCCAATGTTTTCTTTTGAAGCTGTCTTTCGTGAAAGTGCCTGTATAAATTTGTAAACTTCGATTTTGTTTTCTGCACTCTATGACTTGCTCATTGTTCCTTGTTTTGAATTTCAAAAAGCTGCTTTTAGTAATCAGATTCACTTTGTCAAATATGATACATGTAATGCCCACCTGCAATGGTCTCAAATAGAGGCTGGCAGTATTCCAAATAAATCCACGCTGAAAAAAAAAATATTTCAAAACAGGCCTGCGTACGCCCCAGTATACCACTTTCGGAGCCGAACTTGTTTCTGCTACACTACTGCAAGCTCGCCCATTTAGCGCAGTAAGTTTAGATAACTCAATTGTGGAGTAGCAGGCCAGGGCCATGTTACCACCGGCCGACCTCTCCACCTTTCCCTCATTAAAATTCCTTTCTCTCTTAGATAACTCAATGTAGATTTTTTTATCATTGCTTACGAAAATGCTAATTGCAGATCACTGTAAATACTACCAATATGATTTACTGCACTGGCAGCATCGAATTGTTAGCAAGCATCAAAAAGCATATGCCTACTAAAGATTGGAAAAAAGCATTCTTTCCATTGCAGAGCTGGATTTGAAATAGTATCTATATTTTCGGCAACGCTACTGTTCGTCATGCAAACGCAAAATTCGTCTTTAAGACAACAATTTAAGAAGGTTTGGTTTACTTTTACAGGGTTTAGCGTCCCAAGAGAGAGAGGGAAAACTTTATTTACACAGGAATTCGGGGCACGCCCAAGGGTCCCCGCACGACCCCACTGCACTCGTGTTTATGCTCCGAAGGTCCATAACACTGGCAGCACGGCCGGTGTCGATGGTCTGCACGGCCGGGTCCTCCGAGCGCAGCAGGGTCTCCCCGCACACCGTTACCTCATATGGGCCCCTGCTCAGCAGGGGTTGGCAGGAAACGAGGCAGCAGACGCAGCCGCCCGCGCGCTCTCTCCCCGGGCTGTTTTCTCCTCCCCATCCAATCAGGAACCCGACTTTAATCCGGTCTATACATTCGAAGATATTACAACATATTATCAAAATTGTCATCGCCTTTACCCTAGCCCATGTAAAGGCCTGAAGAAGGCGGATGAGCGGCTCCTTCTCCGCCTTCTCACCAATATATTGCTGTGCCCGGCAGCGCTAAAACATTTTGACCCCTCCTTTAGCGGCAGCTGCCCACACTGTAGTGCAGTGTCTTCTGACACTTATCACATTGTGTGGGCCTGCCCCTCCAACCCCGCTATTCCCCCCATCCCCAACGCAACCCGGGAGGACTGGGAGGCGACCCTGCTCGGCTGCCACGACTTACAGCCCAACAAGCCTTAGTCGGGCGCGCCCGGGCGGCGGCAACCGCCACTGGGGTCCCATACTAGGGACCTCCACCTAGTGTTTGTAAGGATCGGTCCCTTACGGGCTGATCCAAACATACCTCCTGCTCATTCGTAATAAATGTTTTCACCACCACCACCACCAGTCCTCCCAGGTCTTAATGTTCTCTAGGTCCCGCGGGCGAGGGTCCGCCGAGCAGAGGGAAATGATGTGGAGGGAAGAGGCGAAGGGTTCTTGGCATAGAGTGCATGCCGGAGTGGGAAAGGAGGGATGATAGTGGGCTACGTTAAGGGGTGAAGGGAGCGTGTGTGTCTGTAGTCTGCGCCAGAGTGTTGGGTGTTTGTTAAGGGAGGGGTGGGGCGGGGGGGTAGAGCTGGCGTAAGGCTCTGTACGCCTGGGTCAGCTCACTGAATGAGTGCATGCGCTCCTTCGTGAATCCCCGATAAGAGGCCACCTGAGCCCGGTTTAAAGAACCTCGGGCTAAAAGGTTGGCGGCCTCGTTTCCGGGATTCCCGGAGTGCGCGGGCACCCATATCAGCTCCACTTGGCGGGGCGGGGGTGCATCGGGCGAGTCCAGTATGCCGAAAGCAGGGACGTGGACTCGGCCTCGAGCAAAACTTAGAATCGCAGTTTTAGAATCACATAAAATGTACCGGGCTTCCGTGCGGGTGATAGCAAGTGCAATTGCGGCTTCCTCTGCAGCTTCTGGGGAGATGTCTGGAGGGAGAGGTAGTGTGAGGAGGGCGGAAAAAGAGGAGTCCACCATAGCTGCTGTCGCTTCATCACCCTTTGCATCAGTCTCCCCTCGGGACCGATCCGGGAGTCCAAGGAGATCCGCGTCCTTGGTCTCTTCATACACCATCAACGCAGGGTCGACACTTCCCTAGCCAAACTTCGCACAGTGGGAGACCAGGTGGGCCGCATGGTCCGCCGGGTCTCAACAAGCGGGACGGATTACGAAGCAAGGATGCACTGCGGCTTGCCCATGCTTTCGTGACGAGTAGAATCCTCTACTCAACCCCCTACTTGCACTTGCGCAAACATGATGATGACCAACTAGAGGTCATCCATCGGAAAGTCATCAAGCGGGTTCTCGACCTCCCGGTCACCACGTCCAACCAGCGACTTCTGGCCTTGGGCGTGGTAAACACATTCCGGGAGCTTCGAGAAGCCCACTTAGTCAACCAATAGACGCGTCTTGCACAGACCACGTCCGGTCGCCGCCTCTTGGACCGGCTACACATCAAGCATGACTACCATATTGAGGAAAGGGAGAGAGTACCAGAACCCTGGAGACGCGCCCTCCGGGTCTCACCCCTTCCCCGCAACATGTCCAGAGAAGACCATAGCGGTCGTCGCCAGGCGCGCGCGGAAGCGTTGGCGCGATACTATGGTAACCAACAACATGTGTATTACGTGGACGTTGCCGGCCCACACCACGGGGTGTGGTACACGGCCGCAGTCGTACAGAACACAAACACAGTTAACGGGCTCACTTTCAAAGCCTACAGCGCAACACACGCGGAGGAGATTGCCATTGCTCTGGCTCTCACTACTCCCAAGTCGAAACACATCATCACCGACTCGCGAGGGGCCTGTCGGAGCTATGAGTTGGGCTGGGCTCCCCCGCTTGCCTGGCGCATATTGGAATATAGCTGCCGATGCGAAGATCCAACTCCACGCAACCTGATTTGGGCCCCCGGTCACAAGGGCCTACAGGGAAACGAACAGGCCGATCAGGCCGCCCGCGCACTCTCTCCCCGGGCTATGTCCCTGTGCTTGGAAGCCTACTCCCAATCAGACAATCTGGCCCTTACATTCAAACACATCACCGATTACTACAAGGAGGAGCACCGGCGCTACCCGGCCCCTTGTAAGGGACTGGATCGCGCTGACGAGCGCCTCCTCATCAAAATTCTTACTAACACTGTACTGTGCCCGGCGGTACTTAAACATTTCAACGAATCCTTTGATGGCACGTGCCAGTTCTGTGGCGAGGTGGCTGACACCTTCCACATGGTTTGGGCATGTCAATCCAACCCATCTATCCCCCCCAACCCCAACCCCACCAGAGAGGACTGGGAGGCGGCCCTGCTCGGCTGTCAGGACCTAAAGACCCAAAAGGCCTTGGTTCACCGGACGCGGGCGGCGGTGCTTGCCAATGGGGCCCCGGAATAGGGGCTCCACCTAGTATTGTTAGGGGAAAGGGCCAATAGGGCCTACCCCAATCACCTCTCTGTAAATATTTACTGCACTATAAATGTTTTTCACCACCACCACCTAGAAGCTCCTGGAAGGTGTGCACCACGCCGAAGTCCAGAACTCTGCTTGGACATGGCGACTAGGGGGTCGAGAGACCGCTTGATGACTTTCCGATGGATGACCTGCAGTTGGTCATCCATCGTGTTTGCGCATGTGCAAGTAGGGGATCGTATAGAGGATTCTACTCGTTACGAAAGCATGGGCAAGCCGCAGTGCATCCTTGCTTAGTAATCCGCCCCACTTTTAGAGACACGGCGGACCATGCGGCCCACGCGGTCTCCCACCATTCGAAGTTTGTCCAGGGTGGTGTCGGCTTTGCGTTGGTGATGTATGAAGATATCAAGGACACGGGTCTCCTTGGCCTCCCGGATCGGTCCCGAGGGGAGACTGATGCGAAGCGTAGTTGTATCCCGAGGAGAGGGACGTAGATGCACAAACACAGATTTAGCTGGGGTGCACTGGAGTCCGCAACAGGCCGTGTAGGTAACAGCATAGGTAACCTGGACCATGTGATCCAGGTTACCTTAAGTGGCCCAAATTGTAATATCATCCGCTTAAAGAGCTTCATGTATCTCGGGCAGAGAAGACAATTTGGAGGGAAGATACAGCTTTGCCAAATTGAAGAGGAAGGGTGATAGCACCACGCCTTGAGGGGTTCCCCTCGAGCCGATGGTGTATGTCCCGTGCTCCACATCTTTTATGCGTATATAGGCTTGGCGGTCGATAAGAAAATATATTATTCAACGAAATTTTTTGTGGCCCCAGTTTGTGTGACTGAGGTGGTCCAGGATTACATCGTGTTTGTAGTTGTCGAATGCGCCTTTAAGATCCAAGGCCAGAACCATCTTGTCGTTGAGGGGACACTCTACAGGGTCTAAGATGTCGCGGTGGAGGTGCAGAAGTATATTCTCACGTTTTAGTGACGGCAGTCCAGCGGTCAGGAAGACAGCAGCAAGACTTGCAAACGAAGCTCTTTATTTGGGCTGACTTGCGCCCGCAAAAGAACTCAATCACTCGGCGATGGCATAAGCAATGAACGTGCTCGTCAGTTGTCCAACACGACACACCAAGTGCGGAGCAATGGGAGAGCCGGCTCACCAGCTGCGAGCTAGAGGCCCAAAGGGCACTCATAGCACACGCAAGCGAGGTGGCCAGACTCAGTGGAGCCCTGGACTAGGGGACCACCCAAGGCTAAGGAGGCAACCTCAAGACTTGAAGAGAAGACTTGAAGAACACCTCCACCGCAGGCTAAATCTTAGAAATCAATAAAGTTTCTACTCACTCACTCCAACTACGAACGCCCGCCGCTCGCGGCATCGCTCAATTTAAAGCCGGCAAGGGAACTTCGAGATAACAGATCAAGATCATCTACAGCAATCTGGAAATGGCTGTGATCAATCGAGGCTAGTTCGGTCGATTCTCGCGTCACGAACAAAACTGATAGCACCCCTTTCCTGCGGACTTGAGCGCGAATGAACGGACACTACAATGATACGTGGCAATATCCTGTGCTGACTTGTGAGAGTGGAAACCGAACATAATATCCGCGAAAATGTGTTGTGTTTCGAGAAAATCGGGGAGTCTGTCGCGCACCATCGTCTCCATCAGCTGCCGGCACAAAACGTGAGGGAGATGGGGCGAAGGTTCTCCACATCAATGGGCTCGCTGGCCCTCGGGATGACGGTCACGAGAGCCGACTTGCAGTCGAGAGGGAAAAGAAGCTCCACGTCTACACTACGACAGCGTGACATTTCTGTCGACAGCTGCTGCTTACAACGATGAGGCATTAAAGGATTCCGCCTGAAAATTGCATACGGGATAGGGACCCCACACACCGTTACCTTATATGGGCCCCTGCTCATCATGGGTTGGCAGGAAACGAGGCAGCAGACGCAGCCGCCCGCGTGCCCTCTCACCGGGCTGTTTTCTCCTCCCCATCCGATCAGGAACCCTTTAATCCGGTGTATACATTGGCCCCGGGTGCGTATTCGCCAACTGCAGCCTGTACAGCCACAAGGCCTGAAACCACGGTGAATTGATCACGGTGACTGAAGATTGTCACAACGGCTTACCTAAAAGGGATAATGAATCCCTAAATAACGACTAAAAGTCTATACCAACATATTGTTACTAACCATGTAATATTTAGTTTAAATTCAAAAGTGATATTCCAGCGCTGTGAATAATGTGTGTAAAAGTATGCAAAAAATGTTTTGAAAATCTTAAACGGCGTTATATGCCACTAAGCATCACGATTTGCGACCTAAAAGGGAAAAAAATTAAGAAATGAAATTAAAAAAAGCAATAAAATTACAGTACAGAGAGCGGAGTCGAACGGCCGACCTTCCATACACAACACGTGCCTCTAATCCACTGTGCCATAGCGGCGACGTCAAGCCGTTGTTCTGAATGAATATTTATAACCAGCCTTAATGGTGGCTGCCACCTGCCGGTGGGAGGCGCTGTCATCGCTGGCTGTACCGGCTGCATTTGGCGAACACGCGCCCCGGGTAGTGTGACAAAGACGAAGCTGGCAGTGGCGCGGGACGGAGCGCTCGCGCTAGGCCAGCGGCCATTAAATCATCTCTTCTCCATTGTTCACCACGCCTCATTCTTCGGCTGGCCGCCACGTTACAATATTACAACCTACTATAAAAACAGTCATCGCCTTTACCCTAGCCCATGTAAAGGCCTGAAGAAGGCGGATGAGCGGCTCCTTCTCTGTCTTCTCACCAATACATTGCTGTGCCCGGCAGCACTAAAACATTTTGACCCCTCCTTTAGCGGCGGCTGTCCACAGTAGTGCAATCTTCTGACACCTATCACATGGTGTGGGCCTGCCCCTCCAACCTTGATATTCCCCGCATCCGCAACCCAACCTTAGTCTTAGATCTTGTAATGTGAGACGTTTTCTGCGCTGTAATTACTGTACCCATGTCCCTTGTAGAAATTTACTGTCGCTTCAATTCGTTACATACTGTGTCCAGAATGTCCAACACATTGTACTTCATCTATTTTTTTTCTTTGTTTTCTTTTTTTTCTGTGTTTGAAGTGTTACAAACTGTTGTTTGCCTTGCAATGTTGAATTTGTATTTATTTGTTGCTCTTGAACTATATTGCCTCTGTAATATGTATCTGTATTTATTTTTCCTTTGTCATGGTGATGTTTCCGACACGCTGCAGTGCCACCATGTAGGGGGCCGGGGCCCCTGTCAAGCTGTTTTTACAGCTTTTAGTCCCGGCTCCTACCTTTTCGAAAGGAAAGGAAATAAAGAGAGAAATGAAATGAAATGAAATGAAACCCAGGAGGACTGGGAGGCGACCCTGCTCGGCTGCCACGACTTACAGGTCCAACAAGCCTTAGTCGGGCGCGCCCGGGCGGCGACCACCGCCACTGGGGTCCCATACTAGGGACTTCCATCTAGTACTTGTAAGGATCAGTCCCTTAGGGGCTGATCCAAACATACCTCCTGTCCCTTCTTAATAAATGTTTTCACCACCACCACCTCCCTTCCCGTTACGGTGAGGCTCAGGTGTCCACCGAGATAGGCGAGGCAGATACATTTCCTTTCCTCAAAAACCAATTCACCGACGAGCGAGGCGTAGACGGTGGTGGAAAACATTTATTTACACGTACACTACTGGAGGCATTGCATGAGCTGACCCAGAGCGGGCCAGTCCTTACAAGTACTAGGTGGAGGTCTCTAGTTCGGGACCCCAGTGGCGTCGGCCGCCGCCCGGGCTCACGCGACCAAGGCCCGTTGGGCCTGCAGGTCAGAGCAGCCGAGCAGGGTCGCCTCCCAGTCCTCCCGGGTTGGGTTGGGTTGAGGGGGGATAGCAGGGTTGGAGGGGCAGGCCCACACCATGTGGTAAATGTCCGAAGACTTCTCTGCACAGTGAGGACAGCTGCCCGAGAAAGAAGGGTCGAAGTGTGTGAGAGCTGCCGGGCACAGCAAAGTATTGGTATACAAGCGAAGCAGAAGCCGCTCCTCCAGCTTTGAGAGACCTTTACACGGGCGGGGATAAAGACCGTGGCCAGATTGATAAAGTAAAACAATGTCTTTAAAGGAGTAAGCGGGAGTGAATTCGAGATCCTGATCGTCGGGGTCGGAGGGGAATGTCCGGTGAGAGAGCGCGCGGGCGGCGGCTTCAGCTGCCTCATTTCTCTCAAGGCCCATGTGAGCAGGAGCCCAAATGATACGCCGGTGCGCAGGGTCCCCGGTGTAGACGCTGTTTCGGAGAGTGCGGTAGGCTAGATATGGTACCCAGCCCTGCTCGACGTTCCGACTTGCCCCTCGCGAGTCGGGTATAATTGTTTTATGCGAAGCATACTACTTTAGCTACCACTTCAGCCCCGCACCGTGGTTATGCGCCTCCAAATCACGTGATACATGACGTCACACCACGTGACACGATGACGTCACTGCAGTAGAGAAACGGGGGCCCACCTCGCGCCGTCGCTGTGGTTGTGCGCCTCCAAATCACGTGATACATGACGTCACACCACGTGACACGATGACGTCACGACAGTGGAGAAACGGGGGCCCACCTCGCGCCGTCGCTGTGGTTGTGCGCCTTTAAATCACGTGACACGATGATGCCACACCACGTGACACGATGACGTCACGGCAGTGGGGAAACGGGGGCCCACCTCGCGCCGTCGCTGTGGTTGTGCGCCTCCAAATTACGTGACACGATGATGCTTCGCATTCTCCAGGCTTAACCAAGTTAAGCCTCAGCCATTTTTTTTTAATTGGAATCAGATGCAGCCAACGCAATGGCGACCTCCTCCGCGTGTGTTATGTCACGGGCCCGGAAAGTAAGGCCGTTCACTGTTTTGGATTTGTGGACGACTGCGGCCGTGTACCATCCCCCATGGTGGGGGCCGGAGGCATCTACGTAGAATATGCCGGCTTTCGATCCATAGTGGCGGGCCAGGGCTTCCGGCCGCGCCAGGCGCCGGCCATTAGGGTCTCAGGGTTCATGTTCGCGGGAAGAGGGCGCACGTGGAGGGCGCATCTCTACTGGGATGGAATACGTACGCGATCTTCCATAAGAGTGGTGTGTTGGATGTGCAGTCGGGCAAGGAGGCGGCGACCCGACGATGCCATTGAGAGACGTGTGTATTGGTTGGTCAAGTGGGCTTCCCGGAGCTCCCGAAATGTGTTCACCATGCCCAGCCCCAGGAGGCGCTTGTTGGAGGTGTTCATGGGGAGGCCCAGAACCCGCTTAATAATTTTGCGGGAGGATGACTTCGAGTGAATCCTCGTCTTGCTTCCGCAGGTGGAGGTATGGAGTCGAATATAGATTTCGACTGGTTACAAATGCATGCGCCAGCCGCAAGGCGTCCTTACATCGTAACACCCCACGCTTCTTAGAAACCCGGCGGACCAAGCGGCCTACCTGGTCCCCCACCTGACGGAGTTTGGCCAATGTTGTTTCTGACCATCTGTTTTGATGTATGAAGAGCCCCAATACCTGGACTTCGATATTTTCAGGAATTGGACCTGTCTCAAGAGACAATGAAATTTTGGCTGTGCACTTTGGTGAGGGGCGTATATGCACAAATTCAGACTTTTGGGTGGAGCATTGGAGGCCGCAGCGGCGTGCATAACGGTACACTATGGTCGCCGCCTCCTGCAGGTTGGCCTCAATGTCTCCAAGAGAACCCTGTGTGGCCCACAGGGTGATGACATCGGCGTACAGCGCATGCTGCACACCGGCGACAGCGCCCAGCTGGGCCGGTAGGCGCATCATAGGCAAATTGAACAACAGGGGAGAGAGCACCGCGCCCTGGGGTGTAGCCCTCGTTCCTAAATGAAAAGGATCATGTTCTTTATCCTGGATTCGAGTGTAAGATTGTCTCTCGGTTAAAAATTACCAAATGTATTGAAAGGTGTTTCTGCCGCAGTTAATTTGAGAGAGGTGGGTGAGAATGATCTCGTAGGAAACGCTGTCGAATGCACCCTTCAAATCCAAGGCGACTACGACCTTGTCATTGTGAGGGCATTCGACGGCGTCGAGGACATCCCGATTTAGTGGTAGCAGGACAACCTCTGCAGATCTGTTTGGGCGAAACCCGAACATGGTGTCTGCGAAAAGGTGTTTGGATTCCATGAACTCGGACAACCTGTCACGTACCATCGTCTCCATAAGTTTGCTCACACAGGAAGTCAGAGAGATGGGGCGGAGGTTGTCCGTGCTGGTGGCCTTGCCAGCTTTAGGAATGGAGGTGACCAGGGCGGTCTTCCAGTCGATGGGGAGTGGCACTTCCCCAAGCCAGATTCAGTTAATGTAATTCACTAAAGACAGGTAGGCCGGGTCGGGGAGGTTGGCTAACAATTTGACTGTAATTTTGTGGCGACCCGGAGCGGTGCCGCGTTTCAGTTTTGCCAGGGCCGCCCTCATGTCGTGGAGCTGGAACGGTTGATCCAGCTCAACGCTCTCAGAACCTGCATAAGAGTACGCCGGCCCGCGGGGGTCCTGGGTGGTGCACAAGTACTGGTCCCGGAGCTTGTGCGCCTATTGAGTTGTGTTGCCCTGAAAGCTGTGTATTGCTCTTTGCAGAGGCGGTCTCGGATGTGGACAACCATCTGCTCCACCTCTGGGAGGCCGCGCATTGGCTCGTCCGTCGGTGGCGCCGGCAAAAACACAACCGAAAACTTAGAGCTCGCATCGCCGAGCTCACTCCACGAGCGGCTGAGTGTGCGGCCCAACTCGCCGACTCTAACTGGGTGGCCCGATGCAATACGGCCGCGCTGCCAATGTCAAGCCGGAACACGTGGCGGCTCTTTCGGGCCCTAATTGACCCAACGCAAACACGTACGGAAACTCAAAAACGAGGCGTAGAGCCGAATGGGCAATGGCAATCTGTGGACTCCCTGGCAGCGTTGCAAGACGCTGTCGCGTTCCACTCTTAGAGGCGAAGCTTAAAATCTTAACCACACATCAGCGACACAAGCAGCAACACCGCTCTTAAGGCTTCCGCCTCACCGCACTTTAGGTCAACAAAGTGCCCCCCTGAATTTTTTTCGCTTGAATGCTTGTCCCATTTATCAATTTTAGCAGTCAAGCTTTTGTTACATTTAAAAGAGCAGCACCAAAAGTTTGGTTTTCAAAGTTTTTGAATTTCACCTCCATCGAAATTCAACCGCCGCGGCCGGGATCGAACCCGAGTGTTCCCGGTCAGCACCCGAGAACCACTGAGTCACCGCGGCGGCTATTTAAATATTTACAGAGAGGTGATTAGGGTATCACCCTATTGGCCCCTTCCGGCGCGCACATTAGCGGCGGAGATAAGTGAAGACTGCGGCGTGGTTTCCGGCAAGCTTCCATCGTTTCCGGCAAGCTAGGCGGCATCCTTGGATACCACATTTGCCAAGGTGCGCTCAATTTTGTTGAATTTTCAGAGCCTTGAACACCGCCACGCCTCTGCGGCGCTAAGCCTAACGGTGGCAAGGCCTGCACCGGCCGCGTTCGGGGATTCCCCGGCTATGGCGGTCCCAGGCCAAGTCACCGGCTACGATCCAACCTCCCTAAGGATCGTCAATATGGAAACCGTGCAACTTGAGGAGCCTCTTCCCAGCGAAGAGGAATATCTTCAAGATATGGTTCGCGTATGGCGCGGACGCAAGAAGACGAAGACCCCCAGGAACGCCAACGCGAACGCCGGCCAGCAAAGGGTGGCGGGGTGCTCTGCGCATATGCAGGGTGAGAACGCGTCGCGCGCTGATGCGCAACAAGCCAAACAGCCCCGATGGAGGCCACAGTACACGCCCCGCATCGGCAAAGAAGAAATTATCGTGGTGCTCAAGCCGCGCGACACCATCGACCTAAAGGCTACCTTAGGTCCTGGCGAAGCCGGCGCTGCCGTTCGCAGCATCCTCGGCGACGCGGCTAGTGTGGGACTTGCTGTGTGGCCCGTGCGGGACCAGAACCTTCTCGTGTGCACTCTGCAATCTGTCGAAGCTGCGGAGAAGCTGCTTCGGGACATCATGCTGCCAGTAGGAGGCCGCAAGATACTGTTCCGGGGCCACCCCAAGCTTTCCGGAGATTTCTGCAAGGGCGTCGTTACAGTCTCCCCGGACGAGACGTCCGAAACCGTGAGGAAGAAACTGAGTGAGCATCCCAATGGGATATCTGTGCGAAAACTTGGTAAAACACAGACTGCTGTGATCACCTGCTGTGCTCTATAGTTGCGAGCGTCTCCCCGTCCGCTTCTATAAGAAAACGATCCCTGCCTGCCCACGCTGTGGCACGGTGGGGCATCAGGCCGACGCCTGCCCACGGCCGCAGCCTGGGCGCTGTGAACGCTGCGGGGCTCAGGTTCCTGCTGCTCCTGACGGCGGCCCAGCAGAACATCAGTGCTCCCCGTGCTGTCTCATCTGCGGAGGCAGCCATCCCACCGGGGCGCCTGGCTGCGCGGGCAAGTACCGCAAGGTCATCAAGCCGGGACCCCCACCCGCACCAAAGCAGAAGCAGACGCCGGGACCCAAAAAGACCTAGACACCCAAGGCCGGACCCAAGCAGGCTCCTGGACCCAAGCACGAACCAAAGAAGGCCCAGTCCGGGCCGCCAAAATTTGTGCAGTCCGGGAACCCGACGAGACCACCGGTCCTGAAAGCCGAGGATTTCCCGCCTCTGGTACCGCGCTTAATCAGGTGAGCACTTGGAGTGGGTTAGTCTCTGGGCCCACCCCCCTCCCTCCCCCACCGAATCCGCCCTACAGCGGCAGGTAGAGGAGCTCAGACGCCAAAATCAAATTCTCGCCCGTAAAATTCAAGAATTAGAAGCTAAGCAGGCTGGGCAGTCCGAGCCCATGCAGAACGCTGAGCCCGAGGATAGCGATGACGGATCCTCAGTATCATCTTGCCTAACTAGCGTCTCGCGGCAAACCGCGGACACGGTGGTCGATTCGGCCCCTGCGGACGCTGGCCGCTTCGAGGCCCTGGAGCGTAAAGCCGAGCAGTTCTAGGAGCGGGTGGCAGCGCTCCCGAACCAAATTATGATTGCGGTCCGCGAGTCCTTTCAGGACATGTTTAGGTCCGCATTTGCTGCAATGCTTCACGACATTGCGGCCCAGGTGACTGACTCTGTCCTTAAGGCGGTGCAGCCTTGGGTCAGCTCCCAAATTAAAAATTCTCTCTCCTGCGACTCCCCGCAGCTAAAACGTAAAATAGCTCCTCGACAGGCAGCGGAAGAAAGCGGTTCCGGCCCGATAGCCGCGGCGTTGATGCAGCCCTTACCTGGGGCTGCGTCGGCCCCCGAACCGAGTGGCTACCCAGCACCGTAAAATAAAAACATCAATATGGCTGGCAAACCTTCTCAGAAAGCTAAAAAATTAGACCAATTCGAAATCATTCAATGGAACTGCAGGGGTTTTAGAGCCTACAAAAAACGGTCACATCTCCAGCTCTACCTGCAGTCCCTTGGTGACATGCCGGCGCTTCTTGCTTTGCAAGAGCCCGGCAATGATGCTAAATTATCTGGGTAAAGTTCGTTTCAAGGGGGCTCCTCGACCTGCATCCTGGTGCGTAAAGCATACACCGCGATTCAGGTCGATCTTGATCTAGAGACTGAGCAAGAATACACCATGGTGAGGGTTCTGCCTCTCAGGCGCCGCGACCCGTCAATACATGTACTTAATGTGTATTGCCCCCCGCATAAGCCACGTGTTACTTTCTGCGAAATTTTCTATCGTGCTCTCAAATCGGCTAACAATGAACCCCTGGTGATCATTGGGGATTTCAATGCACCCAGTCTACACTGGGGCTATCACTTAGAGAAAGCCAGGGGACGCAAGCTGGTGGAGCTCATCTCCACCCTTCGTCTTACGTTGCTCACAGATCCGTCTTGCCCCACACGTGTGGGCAACTCGGTCACCCGTGACACGTGTCCTGACTTATCTCTGGTTAGGAACACTACAAACGCCACATGGGAGAACCTGGGCGATACCCTGGGCAGCGACCACTGCCTTCTCCGCATCACGCTTTTGGCGAAGGCAGCCCGTAAAAAAGGGGGACAGGCGAAAATAACCAATTGGCAGCAATTTCGAACTCAGGACATCCCTCCCGTACTATTCTCCGACGGCTATGCGGAGTGGGCAACACAGGTCACCAACATACAGAAACAACACACGCAAACACTTCACACCACCGACGAGATCCCCGCAGTGGACAATTCCCTCCTGCATCTGTGGGAGGCGCGCCGGAGCTTAACAAAACGATGGAAGAAACACAAGACGAATCGCAAGCTTAGAGCTCGCATTACACAACTACACGGAGGAAGCTGCGGCAAATGCCGCCCAGCTCACAGACACCAATTGGATAGAACGCTGCAACTCGGCAGCGCGTCAGATGAGCTCGAAGGGGTATTGGCGTCTCTTACGCAGCCTCATCGACCCTTCTCAAACGAAAGGGGAGACGCAAAAACAGCTCCGGCGGGCTCTGCACGGGTACCAAGGTACGACGGCGCAACTTGCGGACACTTTGTGCGACAGGTATCCCTGCCGCACAAATGACCCGGTTGGACCCGAGTACACGTACTCCGGCAAGCCAAATCAGGATTTAGACGCCCCTTTTGAGTTGCATGACCTTATGGCGGCCCTGGCTAAAATGCGTCGAGGTGGGGCACCGGGTCGGGATCGCATAACAGTGAAACTGTTGGCGAACCTCTCCGACTCTGCATACCTCCACTTGCTACAATACATAAATCAGATCTGGGATGGGTGTCCACTCCCACCCGAATGGAAAACATCGCTTGTAACGTTCATCCCCAAAGCAGGTAAAGCCGTGACTACGGACAACTTAAGACCCATCTCATTGACCTCGTGTGTGGGAAAACTCATGGAGACGATGGTTCGGGATCGCCTCTCTCCATACATGGAGGGTAAGGGCCTCTTTGCAGACACTATGTTCGGGTTCCGCCCGCACATGTCTGCACAGGATGTCCTACTCCAACTACACAGGGACATAATACGACCCACAGCCATGCAACAAAACGACAAGGCCATTCTCGCCCTCGATCTTAAGGGGGCGTTTGACAATGTTAAACATGCCACCATACTCTCTAACTTGAACACCACTAACTGCGGGGCGAAAGCCTTCGCCTATGTCAGAGACTTCCTCTCTGCGCGTCAGGCACTCCTCCGGATCGAGGACGAGGAATACGGCCCGTACTCTATGGGTACACGAGGTACACCACAGGGGGCGGTGTTATCACCGCTCCTTTTCAACATCGCCATCATGCACCTGCCCGGCCGACTGGCTCAGGTGGAGGGCATAAAACACGCACTCTACGCAGACGATATTACAATCTGGACCACCGAGGGGAGCCTTGGGGAGATGGAGGACCGCCTTCAGCAGGCCGCCTCCAAAGTCGATGCATATGCTGCCGACTGTGGTCTCCAATGTGCTCCCGCCAAATCAGAGCTTCTACACGTCAGGACAAACCGCAAGGACAACACGTCTCTACACATATCTCTGTCGGGCGGTCCCATCAGAGAAGTGGCAGAGCTCCGGATCCTGGGTATTTTCATCAATAACCAACTTAAGCCGGACTCTACTATAGCAAAACTCAAGAGCATAGGTGAACAGGTAGGGCGCATGATCCACCGTGTTTCCAACAAGCGGGGTGGTCTGCGGGGCAGGGACGCGCTACGGCTCGCCCATGCCTTCGTGACCAGCCGGATCCTCTACGCCGTGCCGTACCTACGCACCACCAAACAACAAGACGAGCGCATTCACGCCATCATCAGGAAGGCAACAAAGCGAGCATTGGACCTCCCGGTGGCTACCTCCAACGCCAAACTGAAGGCGTTGTTAATGGTAAACTCCTATCAGTAGTTGCGGGAGGCCCACTTCGTGAACCAATATACGCGGCTATCGCAGACGGTTCCTGGGCGCCGCCTGCTAAACCGCTTACACATCCAACCCACATGCATACCAGAGGGGACGGAGAACATCCCGGTGCTGTGGCGCCACATGCTCTTGGTCGCTCCGCTCCCTCGTAACATGGACATGGCTTCACATGAAGGCAGACGACAAGCGCGGGTTCGCACGCTTGAGAGGCAGTATGGATATAAAGAGGGCGTTTACTACGTGGACATCACAGGGTCGTCGCCCACGGGATTCTTCACGGCTGCCGTAGTCCACCGGGGAATCAATGTCGATGGCCTATCTTTTCGGGCCCCAAATTCAACGCGAGCGGAGGAAGTCGCAATAGCTCTCGCTGCCGCCGATCCAAAATCGAGAACAGTTATCACGGACTCTCGCCGGGCCTGTGAACATTATCTTGCAGGCGATATATCCCCTCTTGCCTCCCAAATTCTAAGACGCGCTCCCGCCGATCCAACTCGCACAAAAGTGATCTGGGCTCCTGGCCACCAGGGTCTACGAGGCAATGAGGCCGCTGATGCGGCCGCCCGAGCGCTCACACACCGGGCTCCTCATCCTAGCTCTCCTGGCTCAGAAGCTCATAAACCGCTTCTGCGGTTCCGCGAAATCCTAATTCATTATTGCGACAGCCACCGTCTCTACCCAGTACCTGCCAAGGGGCTGAGTAAGGCGGAGGAGCGAACTCTGCGGCGCCTGCAGACAGGAACTCTTCTCTGTCCTGCCATAGCAAAACACTTCGATCCGAACACAGATGGGCGCTGCCCGCACTGTGGAGAGATCTGCGATATCTTTCACATGGTGTGGGCATGTACTCGGAATCCTCACCTTCCCCCATCCCCCAGCCCCACCCGAGAGGCATGGGAGACTGCCCTCCTCAACTGCTCCACACTGGAGTCTCAAAGGGCTCTAGTAAAGCGGGCGCGAGACGGGGCCTCGTCATGCGGTGTCCCGGACTAAGGATACCGACCATGTAGCAGGGTTTCTTGACCCTCAAACTCTCTTTGTAAATTACAGTTTTTCACCACCACCACGCCCACGTATGTTGCGTATTAGTCGGCCGGTGGAAATTACAGTTCCGCGTACTGTGCGATGTCAGTGCGCCAGAGAACGTCAAGTGGTCAAAATTTCCGGAGTCCTTCACTTCTGGCGCCTCTCCTAGCCTGAGTCCATTTAGGACGTTAAACCCACATATACCAAACCAAAGAAATCAAAAGCCTGGAGGGCTGTATAGAAAATGGCCACTTCTCTATGCAGAAAACCAATAACAGGAAAGATGAAAACAAGAAACAGTGCGCACTGCGATGGAGCCCGAGTGTGAATGGAGGTGACAGCGTTTTGACTACACTACTGCTTGCTCTCCTATTGAGCGCACAAATCCCTAATGACTAAAAACTTATAACTTTATATATATCTCATAAAGAACCAGAAGGATCAGCTTGATCTTTGAAAATACCACTTCCCTTTCGTTGCTGCGTCGAATTGTTAAACTGCCTGATCGCGTGCGACGAGGGAAGCGAGATAGAAAGATTGCTCCTATTGCTCTGCTCATTTGTAATAGCTTGACACTATCATTGGCGGAGTTTTAGAGGAAATGTAATTTGCGCAGGAGCTGTATCATTTATCGGTATACACCTCAAAGGCGCCATGAGGGCAGGAAGCTGCCTGAGAATCAACGAGAGGAAAAGTGTCGGCGCTATGAGGGAAGAAAGGAGGGTGAGAGAGAAAGAACGAGAGGAAGAAGTGTCGTAGTGCAGAGAGAGAGAAAAAAAAAGGCTTTGCTAAGCCTGGATATCAGGAAGCGAAAAGCTGCGGCAAGGCAGAGGAGGAGGAGGAGGAGGAAAACTTTTATTTCTATTTACAGCGAAAGGTCGATGGGGCGAGCCGGAAGGGCCCGCCCCTTACAAACACTAGGAGGGATCCCTAGTCCGGGATCCCTGTAGCTTCCGCAGCGGCCCGGGCTCTAGCTACCAATGCCTGTTGGGCATGGAGTTCGGAGCAGCCGCGCAGGGCAGCTTCCCAGTCCTCTCGAGTGGGGTGGAGGTGGGGTGGGTAGGCAGGATTGGAAGGGCATGCCCACACCATGTGGTAGGTGTCCGAAAACTCCTCCTCACAGTGTGGGCACGCGCCCGAGAAAGAAGAATTGAAGTGCTTAAGTACTGCCGGGCACAGTACAGTATTGGTATAGAGGCGGAGAAGCCAGCGCTCCTCCACCCTGGTGAGGCCTTTACAGGGAGGGGGATAGAGACCATGAAAATTTTGATAAAGAGAGGTGATCTCTTTAAAGGTGATGGCCGGATTGAAATTGAATTCCGGATCAGGCTGCGGATGAGGCGACGCCCGGTGAGTAAGCGCGCGGGCGGCAGCGTCTGCTGCCTCGTTCCCCTCAAGACCCGCATGAGCCGGAGCCTACACGATGGTACGATGGGTCGGAAACCCTGTGTATTCGCATGCGTGGAGAATTTTGAAAGCACGGTCTGGAATATACCCTTGCTCAATATTGCGGCAGGCGCCCCTGGAGTCCGTAATAATGACTCGGGAATCTGGATCTGCGGCGGCCAGTGCAATGGCGATCTCTTCCGCAAATGTAATGTTTGGGGCACGGAAAGTAAGGCCCTGAACTGTAGTGTTTTGGTGGATGACGGCCGCCGTGTACAAACCCCCATGGTGTGGGCCGGCCGCATCCACATAGAAGACACCTGGCTTATGGCCATATTGTTGAGAAATAGCCTCCGCCCGCGCGAGACGGCGACCATCATGGGTGTCTGCAGTCATGTTCTTCGGAAGGGGTCGCACCTGGAGTGCAAAGCGCCAGGCTTCAGGGATGCGGACCCGTTCTTCTGTATGTGTTGCGTAGGATATGTGTAAGCGGGTCAGAAGGCGGCTCCCCGCAGTTGTTTTGCTTAGGCGCAAGTATTGATTGTTAAGATGAGCTTCTCGTAACTCCCCAAAGGTGTTGGTCATCCCCAGACCGAGGAGACGCTTGTTGGACGTCGTTATGGGGAGGTCGAGCGCTCTCTTATAAATCTTGCGGAGAACTACTTCTAAGGCATTCTCATCGCATTTGCGTAGGTGGAGGTAGGGAGCCGAATATAAAATCCGGCTGGTCACGAATGCATTGGCCAGCCGCAGGGCATCTTTGCATCGTAGTCCCCCCCTTTTATTGGACACCCGGCGGAGCATCCGACCCACCTGGTCCCCCACATTACGTAGCTTGTTTAGGGTAGTGTCTATCTTGCGCCTATGATGAATGAAAAGCCCCAGTACCCGGATCTCCTCGTGTTCAGGTATCGGTCCGCTAAGTAGGGAAAGGGCAATTTTGGTTGTGCACTTTGAGTTGGGGCGTATGTGCACAAATTCAGATTTGCTCGGGGAGCATTCAAGAGCAGAGGAGGAGCCGCGCGTGTAGTGAATACGGTGCTGTCTTAGAAAGTTGCTTTAGAGACATGTACTGTGGCGTGCATTCCTCTCGGGTGTACACCAAGATATGAGAGACAGGCATTTGCTTCCCTTAAAAGCAATTTTCATTTCATTTTCCTTAAGCCTCTTACGGCGCGGTGCGGGTATCCACATAGATATGAGAGAGGCAGGAGTCGTTTCCTTTCCTTATAACCAATTCTCTTTTCATTTTCCTTTCCTTACGGCGTGGTTCGGGTGTCCACCGAGATATGAGAGGTTTCTCATGCACTGATTGTCTTTGCTTTATTTTTTTTTATTTGTGCAGCGTGTGACGTCACTCCTTTCGGGTGTGCGCCAAGATATGAGAGACAGGCATTTCGTTTCCTTAAAACCAATTTTCAGAGGAAGCCGCCATTGCCCTTGCTATAACCCGCACGGAAGCCCGGTACATTTTAAGCGATTCTAAAACTGCGATTCTAAATTTTGCTCGAGGCCGAGTCCATGTCCCTGCTGTTGGCATACTGGATTCGCCCGATGCCCCCCCGCCCCGCCAAGTGGAGCTGATATGGGTGCCCGCGCACTCCGGGAATCCCGGAAACGAGGCCGCCAACCTTTTAGCCCGAGGTTCTTTAAACCGGGCTCAGGTGGCCTCGGATCGGGGATTCACGAAGGATCGCATGCACTCATTCAGTGAGCTGACCCAGGCATACAGAGCCTCTCGCCAGCTCTACCCCCCGCCCCACCCCTCCCTAGATAACAGACACGCAACACTCTGGCGCAGATTACAAACACATACTCTCCCCTCGCCCCTTACCCTAACCCACTATCATCCCTCCTTCCCCACTCCTGCTTGCGCCCTATGCCCAGAACCCTTCGCTTCTTCCCTCCACATCCTTTCCCTCTGCCCGGCGGACCCTCCCCCGCGGGACCTAGAGAACCTCAAGACCTGGGAGGACTGGGAGACCCTGCTGCGCTCGGAGGACCCGGCCTTGCAGACCATCGACACCGGCCGTGCTGCCAGTGTTATGGACCTTCGGAACATAAACACTTGAGTGCAGTGGGGTCGTGCGGGGACCCTGGGGCGTGCCCCGAATTCCTCTGTAAATAAAGTTTTCTCTCTCTCTCTCTCTCTCGTTTCCTTTCCTTATAACCAATTCTCTTTTCATTTTCCTTTCCTTACGGCGTGGTTCGGGTGTCCACCGAGATATGAGAGGTTTCTCATGCACTGATTGTCTTTGCTTTATTTTTTTTTATTTGTGCAGCGTGTGACGTCACTCCTTTCGGGTGTGCGCCAAGATATGAGAGACAGGCATTTCGTTTCCTTAAAACCAATATTCATTTCATTTCATTTTTTTTTCAAGGCCCTTACGGCGCGGTTGAAGATATCCACCGAGATATGAGAGAGACTGGCGTCGTTCCCTTTGCTTAAAACGAATTTTCTTTTCAATTTGCTTCCTTTACGGCGCGGTTCGGGTGGCCACCGTGACGTCACGCAGCTCGCGCGTGTGCACCTGTGGCTTTTTCTGACGACTGGGCCCACGCTAGCCTCGGTGTTGACTAGCCTAGTGAAGCTTTTCGCTTCAAAACATTATTTCAAGAGCAATTCGGGACACGCCCCAAGGTCCCCGCACGACCCCACCGCACTCAAGTGTTTATGTAAAAAACATGCATCCCATCTACCATGAGAGCCGGAGGAGGGATTGAGCAGTAGCTTTGCAAGCCCGATTTGATGGCAGACAGGACGTGTCCTGTATACAGATGCCGCAGAATGCGCGGACGGTACGGGGCGCGTTTCGGTAACAACCAGGAAAAACGAGGGCCCGGTAGCGTGCTGCAGCACCCGAAACTCGACCGCAACGGAGGCGGAAGAGCTGGCCATTGCGCTGGCTCTAACTCAAAAACAGGTCAAAATTATTGTCAGTGACTCAAAGTCAGCGATCAGAAACGTTGACGCGGGCTGCATTTCAGCTGTAGCAGCACGAGTGCTGGCCGGTGCCCCACCACCGGCAGAACAGGTCGCGCTCATTTGGACACCGGCGCTCCAGGGGTTGAGGGGGAACGAGAAAGCGCACACACTGGCCCCAGGATTAGCTACCTTCCGGGATCCCAGGGGCGTCTCATACGCAACCCCATCCCCCTCGCGAGATGAAGAGCCCCTACGGTTCGATGAGATTCTTAATACATACCAAGAAATTCTATATCATTACAAATTAGGCAGAGCGACATTTCCAAAACCGAATAGACAACTCGCTAAAAGCGAAGAGGTCGTGTGGCGCAAGCTTCAAACTGGAGTTTTCCCGAACCCGCAGCTCTATAGTAAGTGGCACCCGGAGATTTTCAGCCCCAGGTGCAAGCGTTGCGAGGGCATAGCGGACATGGTCCATATGATATGGACATGTCCTAGCTTTGGAGAGCCTTACAGAACTGCTGAGTCCTGGGAGGCACTGCTTCTGAAAGAGGACGAAAAAGAACAACGCACTGTCATCTGTCTCGCCCTGGCCGCTGCCGAGATCCAGGAGATTCCGGTCGACGGTTAAGGGGGAGGACATGGCTGGGACCGAGCTGCGACTCGGATCCGGGTCAACCTTTTGACGGGTGTCAATAAATGTTATTTCTCTCTCTCTTATGTTCCTAAGGTCCATAACACTGAAAACACGGCGGGTGGCGATGGTCTGCCCGGCCGGGTCCTCCGAGCGCAGCAGGGTCCCCCAGTCCTCCCAGGTCTTGAGGTTCTCTAGGTCCCGCGGGGGAGGGTCCGCCGGGCAGAGGGAAAGGATGTGGAGGGAAGAAGCGAAGGGTTCTGGGCATAGGGCGCATGCCGGATTGGGGAAGGAGGGATGCTAGGGGGCTAGTGTAAGGGGTGAGGGGGAAGAGTGTGTCTGTAGTCGGTGCCAGAGTGTTGCTTGTTTGTTATCTAGGGAGGAGGAGGGCGGGGGTAGAGCTGGCTTTAGGCTGTTTAGGCCTGCGTCAGCTCTCTGAATGAGTGTATGCGCTCCTTCGCGAATCCCCGATCCGAGGCCACTTGAGCCCGGTTTAAAGAACCTCGCGCTAGAAGGTTGGCGGCCTCGTTTCCGCGATTCCCGGAGTGCACAGGCACCCATATCAGCTCCACTTGGCGGGGTGGGGGTGCATCGGGCGAGGCCATTATGCCAAAAGCAAGGACATGGACTCGGCCTCGAGCAAACTTTAGAATCGCACTTATAGAGTCACTTAAAATGTACCGGGCTTCCGTGCGGGTGATAGCAAGTGCAATGGCGGCTTCCTCTACAGCCTCTGGGGTGGTGTCTGAAGGGAGAGGTAGTGTGTCGAGGGCGGATAAACAGGAGTCCACCACAGCTGCTCTCGCTTCATCACCCTTGCAGGCAGCGTCCTCCCATACGGCGTCCGGCTCGGAACCCTACGCTCGATGGAGTGCCTTTGCACGGGCTCTGCGGCGCTGCTCGTGGTGGGACGGGTGCATATTCCTCGGGAGCGGCCTGATGAGGAGCTCTCGGTGAAGGGGTCGTGGGATGGAGGGGAGGGTTGGGTCGTTGGCCGGTATTCTGATTCCGAGGGAGTCCAGGATATAACGACCTGTGGAGGTTTGTGTGAGCCTAGTGTATTGGGCCTGTCGGTGTCCACCCGTTCCCCGATCGTGTTGTGGAGGCCCAGGCCAAGTAATCTGTCTGCGGGTGTGTTGAGGGGAAGATGAACTGCTGCCTTGAATGCCTCGCGAATCAAAGCATCCAAAGCGTTTATGTCATGTTTGGATAGTTGTAAGTATGGTGTAGTGTACAGCACACGACTGAGGACAAAGGCATGGATGAGGCGACATAGGTCGCGCTCCTTCATGCCTCTATGATGTCCCGTAACTCTGCGGATGAGGTGCGATATCGCGCCTACAACGTGCTTGAGTTTCTTGAGGGTGGTGGTGTTTTTGCCATCTTTCTGGGTGTGCAGGCCCAATACACGGAGGGTGCCAACCTCAGGCACCGGGTCACCATTCAGTTCAATGGCAATGGGGAAGCGGGGGCAGGGGTGGTTCTTAAGCCGGATGAGGAAGAGTTCGGACTTCTCTGGGGAGCAAGATAGTCCGATGGTGTGTGTGTGTGTAATTTTGGGCTAGTGTGGCTGCTTCCTGTAAGTGTTCTCTATGCCGCCGTCACTGCCGTGGGAGGTCTACAGGGTGACATCGTCGGCAGAAAGAGTGTGCTTCAGGTGGGTAATAGTTGCCAATTTTCGGGCGATGGGGATGAGGGTAATGTTAAACAGTAAGGGCGAAAGGACAGACCCATGTGGGGTGCCGATACTCTCAAGCGTGTAGGAGGGGGAAGAAAGAGGGCCGAAGTGTATCTCAGCCGTGCGTCAGTCAGTGAGGAATGCTTGAATGTAGGCGTACGTGCGCACACCCACATTTAATGGGGAAAGTGCAGTCATGATCACCCGGTGTTCAATGCGATCAAAAGCTTTGGTAAGATCCAAAGCTAAGACTGCCTTGGTGTGACCTGAAAGAAGCGGGTCAAAAGGGTCGTGTGTCAGTTGCAGCGTGGCGTCCTGTGCGGATAGATGGGAGCGAAATCCTACCATGCTATGCGGGTAAAGATTGTTGTCCTCCATGTTACTTGTGAGTCTGGCTAACACAACATGCTCCACGAATTTCCCGAGGCATGATGGTACCAGCATAATTTCGACTCGCCGCGGTGCTTCAGTATTTAGGGCGCTCGGCTACTGTGTCTAAGTACTCAGGTTCCAACCCAGCCGCGAGAGCAGCGTTTGGATGGAAGCGAAACAGAAAGGTTCAAGTGCGGTGTAAAATTTCATTGTACTTTAAAGGTTCCCAGGTGGTCTAAACCAACGTAATCTAGTAACATTGGTCTAAATTACTCCGAAGCCCCTACGCTACGAAACCTCTTTCTCTTTATTTTTATTTCCACCTTCCTTTCTTCTCTTATGGCGTGGCTCGGGTGTCCAGCAAGAAGTGAGACAGTTATTGCGCCATTTTCTTACCTGGAAAACTACCTCCAATTTTACAATGATTGTGAGAAAATATACTAATTTGGACATCTAAGGATTCTTTGGAGTGGACTTATGCCACAAAGGCATGGCCGTCATAGCATTTCTGAATCCCGCAGGGGTGGCTCAGTAGTGAATAAGCTCGGCCGCTCAAAGCCCAAGCACGCAGGCTCAATCCCGGCAGCGCCAGACGCGTTGGGATGGAGGCAAAGCTTGGTTTTGTTTGGTTTATGGGGTTTAACGTCTCAAAGCGACCCAGGCTATGAGGGACGCCGTAGTGAAGTAGTAGTAGTAGTAAAAACATTTATTGTTTCAAAAGGAAGAGTTAGGGAGTAGGGGGTGGGGGATAGATAGATGAGGAGCTTCAGTGGTCGGTCTTCCCTATTTCGGTATCCCGTTGGCCTACGCCGCTGCCTTGGCCCTCGTCCCCAGCATAAGCTGTGTGCTCGGGTCGGAGTCAGTCAGGAGGGCCTCCCACTGCTCTAGACTAGGGCTGTTTATCTTTGGTAATAAAGGGCTTTTTTCACAGCCCCAGGAGGCGTGGTATGTTTTGGCGTAGTCCCCACAACACACGCACTCTTTCGCGTATTTGTTCGGCCACATTTTATGATACATGGCTCTGCTTGGCGAAATTCTAGAGGCCTGTGTACTGTGCGATGTCAGTGCACGTTAAAGAATCCCAGGGGATCGAAATTTCCGGAGCCCTTCACTACGGTGTCTGTTTGTAGTCGTCTGAGCGTGGTGGCCTGCTATCCTCCACAGAGAGCAGGCCACCACGCTCAGACGACTTCAAACAGACACCGTGGTGAAGGGCTCCGCAAATTTCGACCACTGGGGTTCTTTAACGTGCACTGACATTGCACAGTACACAGGCCTCTAGAATTTAGCCTCCATCGAAATTCGACCGCCGCGGCCGGAATCGAACCCGCGTCTTTAGGGTCAGCAGCCGAGCACCATAACCACTGAGCCATCGAGGTGGCTGGAGCCAAAGAAATGGCACCTGTGAGGTGCATGGTATTGTGGCACACAGTGGTACCAGATGCGGTGCGGCCATGTTTATTCTTGCTGATGCCGTTCCATGCACGAAGGCGGTTTGTGCAAGCCTTGAAGAGCTGAAGATGATGGCTGCCGTTCGAGCCGGGTGCCTAACCTGTTCTGTTTTTCTCGAGCTTCCAAAGTTATTCTTCATACAGGGGCCCCCACCCAGCGCGAACACGGAGTTTGCGCGAAACGTGCAGATGAGAGGGGCAGAAAAATCGAAAAAAAAATGGTATGTACAAGTTTCTACAGACTGGCCAAGCTCAGGTGACTCGTTCCATGCGGGGCTGTCGGGTAGGCGGTGCAAATTCAGGAGGACGAGCCTGGCTGCTTCTGAGCAGGCGATTGCTGTTACAACGTCTGGGTGTAGACGCAGTGTCCAAGAAGAAAATGTCGCCTAGGGCAAACCGGATTACGTGTTCACTGCATGGAAAGGTATATCCGGGCTGGCTTAGACCTGTGGCAAAAAGTTGCTCATAGAGAGAGCTGACCAGGTCGCCGAGATCCAAGCGATCAATGCCACTAAGCGACAGTAGCCAACCTGCGCCAGAAGGTAGTCTTCCTCTTCAGAGACTCTATAAATAAAGTTTATTCTCTCTCGCGATGCGCTCGATGCAGTCTCGTAGGCTCAGCAGGTTGACAGCCAACGGCGGGACGGGCGCCATACTTGCGCTCAAGTGCTTCGTATACGGCGGTAAGGTCGAATGCGACGCGGCTGGCCACGAGGTTTGACCATGTTTATGAGCAGGCTGCGGTACCGGTGACGAAAAAGCAGTGATTTATGTCCCAGGACATGCGGCTTGCCGCTCCTCGCACGGGCTGTCAGGCAATGAAGGGTATCAAGCAGCGGTGACGGTGCCGGGGTAATCGACTTGTCAGGGCTGGCCGCAGTGATCATAGCTGACGATGTGCCGGCCGCAGCGTGTGAAGGCAAAGCAGGAGTCTGGGACGGCATGGCCACAATCGGCTGGAAGAGATGGTCCAGACGCCACCGGCTGCTGTGAATGTGACGCAAGGAGGTGTCTCGATGCATCGCGAAGAACAGGAGCTGCTGTGGTTGTGTGGGCTGTCATGGTGGCACAGGTATTGTTTGCGGCATCGGATGTATAGCCAGCGGTGTGGCGCGATGGAAGCAGGGCGTCCGGCGCAACTGGGCAGCGTTGGGGGTGCGTGTGGGTGGCGGCAGGAGGCAGAGGGGGCCGCGCTGGAGGGAGGGTGGAGGTGCCAGGAAACTTTGCGTGGAAGGCGATGGGGATCCACAGGTCGCAGAACCAGTCGAAGAGGTGGGTCGCTCGACGAGGGGTACCTAAGCCGGAAGTAGCGCTAGAATACTCACGAGAGTGTGCGAGAAAGGCTGAGCTGCAGCTGCTGTCGGACAGATGCTTGCAGCAGTACTTGCGTCCGTTGCCCGACTATGGAGCAGAGTGCTTGTAGCAGGATGGTGGAGTGGAGCGCCGTAAAAACGGAAAAATGTTTTTTACAGTCAATCGAACAGCTAGTCGTCCGGCGGTAGAAGGTCGACCTGGTCACAGATATTGGCGGGCAGCTTCCACTTGACGAGGAGGAAGCGCGAAACCTGGGACGACACGCCGTTGACGTATAGCTTGGCCTCCACTTGCGCGAACCATGCTATGGGGCTGTGCGGGCGGAATGGCCACACCTGTACTCGGGACGGGTCCTGGGGTGGGATCGAGCGCCACTCATCTTACGGTAGGTACATGGCGCGGCAGAAGCTCAAAGGTATAGCTGCAGTGCGCGGGTTGAGAGGGCGTTGAGCTAGGCTGTCCTAGGTCGCCAAATATGTGAGATTTTGCCTAAGGAGCGAAGGAACGAGCAGCTGACTCGGATCTCTACAAGAATAGCACTGCCTGCAATGGCTTCACGTGCCGCAGGCCCGCGCTGTATTTATTTTTTTCTCGCGCAAGCACGTTTTGCCTGTGGCCTAGGCGCAACCAAAGGAGGGCGCTAGAGTGTCGTGCACAGGAAAGACTGGAATGCACATAGCCCCGTCGGACGGAGTGGTACGTGGAGCCATCTCCAATGCATACTGGAATGAGACCCCAACAGCTCTCGAAGACATCACCGGCAGCCCGGAAGCCCCCCATCATGGACGCCCGCCGAGGGCGCCACGCGTTCCATTCTAATAAGCTTCCGTGATCGACCTCTCCCACGTGCCTTTCTTTATGGAGGAGCCCCCCCCCCCCCCCCCCCACAGGTGTGCACCTCCCGAGTGCATATAGACGACTGCACGAACACCCGCATCCCAGGCCACCGGGCGGATGTATGTGCCCACCCAAGATCCCTTAAGTGGCCCCGCTGCAGGAAGTCCTATCCCAAAGAAGATGTGCCCTCATGCACCTCCAGCTGCATTCTCTGTAGAGGCCCACATATGACCGGAACTGGGAACTGCAAGGCACGGGGCCGTAACTAGAGCCCCTGAAGAACGCTCTCTCTCACCCGTCTACGGAGACTTGCCTCAGCATTCGGAAAGAGCGGACGTCTTTCACGTCGGCACCACCGAATTTATGAACCTTTCCCGAAGCATTTGCCTAAGTGATACAACACTATCGGGCTGGCTACACTTCCAGAACAACGAGGAGAGCACCCAACCTTGTTCAGGTTAACCGTTTTCTGAAATCCTACGAGGATTTGAAATCTACGAGGATCACGCGAGTAGCTAACCTTAACAGTTAGGCCTCGGATCAGCTGCCCGCCGCGGCTCCGCGGGCAAACTCTGCCGCAAACCTTGGCGACCCTGACGGGATACAACCCGGAGGGTTTGCGAATCGTCACCATGCCTCAGGCGGAAACGCCAGTTTTCGACAAGTTTACGGAGCGATCAACCAACGCAAGATAGAAGAGTGGGAACGCGCATCAGCCCGTGACAACCACTCGGCACGGCAGAAAGGTCAAACGCCAGATGGTCACGTCACTGCGGCAGCTGGTACGCCGCTCCAGCAGACGCGCCGCACGCAAGTCAAGGGTTAGAAGCCTCCTCCGGAGCCGCGTCTGGACAAGCAAGTTGCAGTCATGATAATGCGGCCTGTAGGAACGCTGGATCAGCAAATTCGGCGAAGCAACCGCGGTCAGAAACGCCTTGCACATGGCAGCTTTCGAAAAATGTCAAGCTCTTCAGGCAAAGTGTCTGGGCCTACTGATATGGTGCCGCACCACGCCGGCAGCCGTCCAGCCGAGAAGACAACAGGACCCCATTACAAGCAGCAGCGTAACGGCAGCAAGGTCAGCTGTGTAGCTGCCTCTTCCCCCGAAGCGTCGGCTTAAAATCAACTTAAAGCAGAGATTGAACAACTAAAAACAGAAAATAGCAAATTAAAACAGCAATTAGGCATCGCAGCCATTTGGAACAATTCATTACCTCCATCAACGCAACGGGCATGTCCAATGGAAGAAGATAAGGCGGAGCTACCCCCTCAGTTCCAACAGCAATTAGACACTAGCACCCCAGAGAGACAACAAACCCTACCACAAGAGGCACCAACTCCACCACCACCCCCACCGCAGGCACCAAAGCTGCAATATACACAGCCCCCTCAAACCCAGGACCGCATC
Source organism: Amblyomma mixtum (assembly GCF_055824585.1). Classification (NCBI taxonomy): domain Eukaryota; kingdom Metazoa; phylum Arthropoda; class Arachnida; order Ixodida; family Ixodidae; genus Amblyomma; species Amblyomma mixtum. The sequence continues at coordinate 87,314,836 of NC_143019.1, read as the reverse complement.
ACCCGCTTGGAAAACACAATTCAAGACCTCATTGGGAATAAATGACAAAAATATGATTGAGACGACTGTAAAAAGCATGTCCGAATCAGTTATTAAACCCATCATGAAAAACTTCGAGCCAGTTCTAATCAGGATGCAAGTGCAGGAGATTGGAATTGATCGCCCACCTCAGGAATTATCAGATGTTTCTCACAACGCGGGCAGAAAGCTACAGGGTAAAATGGGAACTCGTCCCCTACTAAGCACTGAACTAGATAAAGAACCTGAAGGCGCACCACATGATCAGACCCACGTTTCTAATCCTCAACATAGCACGACAAGCCAGACCTAAACTCACCATCCTACAATGGAACTGCAGGGGGCTAAAACGGAAGACGGAAACATTGAAAGAATACATAGACTCTTATGCCTATACGCCGCAAATAATGGCCCTGTAAGAAGTGACTATGGAGGCTAAGCACAGGATACTCATAACATCAAAACAAAAATCCCTCGACATGCATCGTGGTCCAAAAATCATGCACAGCAACCACTGTGCACTTTAATCTCGCCCCAAACAGCAACACGTAGCCTTCGGCGCGATCTTTCTCAAAGCCCTAAGAGAAGCCCTAAAAGCTCGCGTAGCTGTAGTTGGAGACTTTAATACTTCTAGCCCCCTATGGGGATACCCGAGGGAAGACGCGAAAGGCACAAAACTAACATCCGCCATCTTTGACATGGCCCTGACCCTACTCACGGACCCACGGTACCCGACGAGAGTCGGCAGCGAAACTTTCCCCCGAACTCACGCTCTTCCGCAATACCCGCAACAAGAGCGGCTGAATGCGGGTGAAAGTACACTAATACAAATGGCCTTATTAGAATTATTACAGGGGAATTATTAGAAATGGGAAGTTATAATTCCGTGCATTATCAAATGCACAGCTCGAGTGATATCTTGGTGAACATTGAGAAGACACTGACAGCAGTTATTTTTTGTGACTCGTTTGGAGAGCAACCGGCACTTGTATGCCGGTCCCGTAGGAGGGCTTAGAGAGTCTCGTTGAATCTCGTTAAATTTCGTACGGTGCCCGGATGTTCTCGTTTCACTGCACGGATGAGTGGAATTCAGTGCCCGGATGTTGGCTCTCGGTCTCGGCGTGACGTCACCACACTGCAGACAACGGGAACTAAAAGCATTTCATGCTTAAAACACAAGTCAGTTGGCGGCAGCTCCAAAGACACTTTCTTTAATCCGTAGATGTACTCCATATGGTTCCCGGAGCAGTACAGCCCCGTCTGTTCTCTCTGTGGGCACCAAAAGGCAGACACACCGCACATCATATACTCATGTACTCAAGACAAGCAATCGCACAGTCTGCAGCTCTCTACCCAATCTCAGTGGGAGGCCGCGCTGCTCAGCTCAGACCCGGAGGTTCAACTTCCAGTCAAAGAGCGAGCCGGAGAGGTCGCCGAACGACATCGTCGGTCGGCCACCTGGCGTCCGGCCTAGAAGAGGAGCCCACCGCGGGGAGGGGAACAACACCTCAATCCGCGCCTAAGACCTCTTCTTTAATAAAGTGTACCTCCTCCTCCTCCATGGAGTCTCTGAATGCCGAAGAATCGTCTATGAGTAGTGCAGAGCGATATAATTGCCACAGAAGAAAGCGCCGTGTAGAAGAGCCACCGGAACGCGAAGCTATGCCAAACCACCAGCAGAGCCAAGCGCAGCCAGGGAGCTATTGCTTTCGCACTCAGGCTGAACCACAGCTAAGCCATAGCTAATTTTGTTGTGATGTATGGACATTAAAAGACACGAAATTATTAAAGATACAACGGGAGCGTCCAATGCGAACACGAAACCAATCGGACGGACAGGGCGTGAATTGTGGACAAAGCTGCACCCTTTCGAGTACATTACTCTACGCTTTGGTATTTGGCGGACAAACTTTTATTGGATTATTTGGGTATTTTTGTGAAATATTCACAACAATTATGTGTTTATCGCGCTCACCGCACGAAATTGAGCTTCACTTTGAGCGCTCCGTCAATATTTTAGTATTATAAATAACGCATGACGAGTCAATCGAGAAGGTAGTGGTATTGTCATTCTTCTAGTTTTATTAGCTACCAACAAGCATAGCTACTGTCATGCAAATAGAAGGCGCATTATAGGTGCTGGAATGATGATTACCCGACAGCGGTGGTCGCGTTTCGATGGAGGCGGAACGCAACAGGCGCCCGTGTGCTGTGCGATCAGTCCACGTTAAATATCCCCAGGAGGTCGAAATTATTCCACAGACCTCCAATACGGCCCCCCTTTCTCTTTTTCTCCTTTCCCTCCCATCTTCCTCCCTTCCCTTACGGCGCGATTCAGGTGTTCACCGAGATATTTGAGACAGAAACACTTGATTGCAGTGGGGTCGTGCGGGGACCCTGGGGCGTGCCCCGAATTCCTGTTGCAATAAAGTTTTTCTCTCGCTCTAACTCTTTCGCTACCGCGGAAAAATGCACGATTTGGAGCGTACTGGAAGAAAATTTTGTTCTCAAGAACTAATACACCCAGCACATATTGCAATGCATGAAATTGTAGCTTATTAGTTACACTTCTGAATGAAACAAACAGCAGAGTTGTGTGTGCAAAAGTAAATGAACATTTATTTGTGAAATTTGCTAAAAACACAAAAAAAGAATATAGCAAAAACAAAAATTACCGGCTGCACTAAGCTCGAACTTGATTAGAGGAAAACTGGAATATACAAACTGTTGCACATGTTCATAGCTGTCGTTATTCACAGTTTCAGCTATGAGAAATATTTACTGCACTTTCCATGGCTTGTCAAGTCAGGGGTCATGACTGTGGTGCCACTGTGAAGAGCAATCAGGGGTGAAGATGTGAAGCAGAGGTAGACTGACAAGTGCTTCACATAAGGTTTTATCTTTGTTCCTCCCTTGTTTTCTGATAGCCAAGCTTGCAGTTTCTTCTTTTTTTCATTCTTTTCGGTTGGTGTCGAATGGATTCTAGAGAGGATTGGGGGCGTGGACTTCTTTTCCCTCATCATACCCGAAGATTTTTTGAATGAGCTGCTCCCTGAAAGCCAGCTGATGAAATCTGGCATTTTAGGCAAGCTCTAAAACATCAGGATCGATGAAATAAGTTTTATCGATGTGGTTCAAAAGCCAGGACTTTCCATGTGTTGTCAATAGAAGCTGCCGCCACTGAATCATCCGGGTCCGTTACAAAAAAAAACGAAAAAAGCGAAAAACCAATTTTGAGAAATTATTTTTGATGGCAGAGGGCCAGAACAGATTATTCTGGTATTTCAGTAGAGATACAGTCGTGCCAGGTCAACAATTCCAATGTATATGATGATTCAAATGAGCATCAGAATCTCCAACAGATTCACGTCTTCCCATGAGCCGTCACGCCGAATTTGCTGAAAATCTTCATCCATGCATACTTATTAGTGTTTCCGCACACGGTCTTCATTTCCTCCGTGAAGAGCATCAAAAAAAAGTAGAGAACTCGAGTGAATCTCCGAGCGCCGCACCGCAGCGATGTGCCGATATGGACACCTAGCTGTCGTCTTGGTTGAAAAACGCAACGCGACCTTGAGCATTTGGCAAACTGTCTTCGCCATACGTTGTCAAGACCCTGAAGCACAAAAATAAACCACTGTCATCAATTACAAACCGTATGCACCGCAGAAAACACACAGCGAACGAAAACAGAACTTACATGCAAGTACGCGCTGACGTTCCAGGCTCCCGAGGCGAAGTCTCGCTGTCGAAACCGAAATCCGACGTTTGTACATTGTTGCCCGACTAATAACCGCTGCTTTCGTCGCAAAAAACGATACCGAAACCGGCCGACGTGCACGGTGTCAGCTTTCGCTTTCGAAGAGCGCGCGGCGACACGGACGCCATTTTCTCCGGCTGACGCTGCTGTGGCCGCTCAAAGTTTTATTTTTCACTGCGCCCCCTCATCTCAAAACACTAAAACTAAGGCTGCAATCGAAAGAGCAGTTGTTCAGCTCGCTAACTAGATGGCGGAGCACGTTCACAACGCTCTAAAATGAGCTTTTTTGCGCGGGCGATTTGAATCGATCATATGCAAACGATAGCCTATGGCGCGGTAGCGAAAGACTAAACTGCGCCATTTCCTTACTTCAAAAACTAATTTTTTTAGGCATAAGCCGTCCGTGTTCATTGCGTTTAATGGTGTTGGTGTTGACAACGTTTTACACTCCGGTGATTTTTAAGGAAAGGAAGTGCGCATAACTAGCTCCCTGTGTCAGCGGATGCCGAAATTGCGGTTTGAGGTACGCGGGGTGGTGAGAGAGAGATGTGGGCTGCATGCATTAGCGCGGAGGTGGTGGTGATTGAAACATTAAGGAACAGGAGGTATGTTCGGGTCAGCCCGTAAGGGACCGATCCTTGCAAGCACTAGGTACAGGTCCCTAGTAAGGAAATCCAGTGGTGGTGGCCGCCGCCCGGGCGCGCACGACTAAGGCTTGATGGGCCTTTAATTCGTGGCAGCCAAGCAGGGTCGTCTCCCAGTGTTACCGGGTGGGTTGGGGATGGGGACAATAGCCGGGTTGGAGGGGCAGGCCCACACCTTGTGATAGGTGTCAGAAAACACCGCACTACAGTATGGGCAGCTGCCGTTAAAGGAGGAGTCAAATTGTTTTAGTCCTGCCGGGCATAGCAATATATTGGTGAGAAGGCGTAGAAGGAAAGAATCCGCTCATCCGCCTTCTTCAGAAATTTACATGGGCTGGGGTAAAGACGATGACTATTTTGATAGTAGGTTGTAACATCTTTGAAAGTATAGATCAGATTAGGATCGGGTTCCTAATCGGGTGGTGAGGTGACAACTGCCTAGTGAGAGAGCGCGCGGACGGCTGCGTCTGCTGCCTCGTTTCCTGCCAACCCCTGATGAACAGGGGCCCATATAAGGTAACGGTGGGCGGGGTCCGTATCCCGTATGCAATATTGGTAGATTCGAAAGACTAGGAAGGGAGAATCAGAATACCTGCCAACGACCAAACCCTCCTCGCCATACCACGACCCCTTCACCGGAATATATGCACCCGTCCCACCATGAGCAGCGCCGCAGAGCCCGTGCGAAGGCACTCCATCGAGCGTACGGCTCTGAGCCGCACGCCGTATGGGTGGATGCTGCCTGCACGGGTGATGAAGCGACAGCAGCTGTGGTGGACTCCTCTTTATCCACCCTACTCACACTACCTCTCCCTCCAGACACCTCCCCAGAGGCTGCAGAGGAAGCCACCGTTGCATTTGCTATCACCCGCATGGAAGCCCGGTACATTTTAAGTGACTCTAAAACGGCGATTCTAAATTTTGCTCGAGGCCGACTCCATGTCCCTGCTTTTGGCATACTGGACTCGCCCGATGCACCTCCACCCCGCCAAGTGGAGCTGATATGGGTGCCTGCGCACTCCGGGAATACCGGAAACGGGGCCGCCAACCTTTTAGCCCGAGGTTCTTTAAACCGGGCTCAGGTGGCCTCGGATCGCGGATTCACGAAGGAGCCCATGCACTCATTCAGCGAGCTGAAGCAGGCCTACAGAGCCTCACGCCAGCTCTACCCCCTGCCGCACCCCTCCCTAGATAACAAACAAGCAAAACTCTGGCGCAGACTACAGACACACTCTCTCCCTTCACCCCTTACCCTAGCACACTATCATCCTTCCTTCCCCAATCCGGCATGCGCCCTATGCCCAGAACCCTCCGCCTCTTCCCTCCACATCCTTCCCCTCTGCCCGGCGGACCCTCCGCCGCGGGACCTAGAGAACCTCGAGACCTGGGAGGACTGGGAGCCCCTGCTGCACTCGGAGGACCCGGCCGTGCAGACCGTGGCCACCGGCCGGGCTGTCAGTGTTATGGACCTTAGGAACATAAACACTTCAGTGCGGCGGGGTCGTGCGGGGACCCTGGGGCGTGCCCCGAATTCCTTGTACAATAAAGTTTCTCTCTCTCTCTCTTGTTCGACGTTCCGACAGGCCCCTCGCGAGTAGGTGATTATATATTCTGAATCGGAATGTGAGGCCGCGAGAGCAATCGCGACCTCTTCTGCTTGTGTTGCACTGCGGGCTCTGAAGGTGAGGCCGTTAACTGTGTTGCTGTTGTGAGCTACCGCGACCGTGTGCCATCCCCCGTGGGGAGGACCGGAGGCGTACACGTAGTATAAGTACACCTATTTTGATGCCATAATGTAGGGCTAGGGCTTCCGCTAGCGCCAGGTGCCGACCATTATGGTCTTCGTGTGACATGTTGGCTGGAAGAGGCCGCACGTGGAGGGCACGTCTCCATAGTTCTGGGATGTAAAACCTGTCTTCCATGGGAGTGGAGTGTTGGATATGGCGTCGAGCAAGAAGGCGGCGACCCGACTCCGTTAGCGACAAGCGCGTGTACTGGTTTGTAAGGTGCACCTCCCGGAGCTCCCGGAAAGTATTGCCACGTATCATTGTAGTATTTGTTCGTTCACGCTCAAGGCTGCAGGAAAGGGCTGTTATCATTTTTGTTCGTGACGCGAGTAGCGTCCAGTATAATCTCGATTGATCGCAGCCATGAAAGGCGGCATCTAGGTTTTTCCAGATTACTGTAGATGATCTGTCCTGCTATCTGGAAGTTTCCTTGCCAGCTTTAAATTGAGCGATGCCGCGAGCGGCGGACATTCGCAGTTCGACGACCGACGAGCACGCTTGTTGCTTACGCCGCCGCCGAGTGATTCAGTTCTTTTGCGGGCGCAAGTCAGCCCAAATAAAGAGCTTCGTTTGCAAGTATTTCTGGTGTCTTCCTGACCGCTGGACTGCCGTCACTACAACGTGACATCTGGTGGAGGTGCTGGGAGGCCTTCCATGTACCGGACACCCCTGCAAGCCGTGACGCCAGCCCTCTGAGTCATCAACCGCAGGACCTGAGTCCAGTCCACCGCGCTAGCCGACGCCTGGAAGGGGACGCACCAGAGTTCGGGAATCTGCCGGACCCTACCCGGAAGCGGAAGCCAGCCGCAACGTCTACCATGAGCTTGCCCCAGACGACGACTCCAATCATTCTTCAGCAGCCCCGGGTGCCACCAACCTTCGACGCTTCGCCTGGCGCCGACCCCGAAGAATGGCTGGAGCAGTTCGACCGTCTGGCTGTCTTCAACAACTGGGACGATGCCACAAAACTTAGGTACGTCTTCTTCGCCTTGAAGGGACCAGCAAAAGTCTGGTTTGAGAATGAGGAAGCTAACCTCACGAACTGGGAAACCTTCAAGGAGCAGCTTCTAAAGACCTTCACGAACGTCGTGCGAAAGGAGAGAGCCCAGCAGCTGCTACAGTCTCGCATACAACACCCAAACGAGACCGTTGCTGTGTACACTGAGGAAATGAAGCGTCTCTTCCGGCGTGCCGACGCGAGCATGAAGGAAGAAGAAAGGTGAAGTTGCTTATGCGAGGAGTTAAAGAGCAACTATTTGCCGGCCTCGTTCGCAACCCACCGAAAACCGTCGCGGAATTCGTACAAGAGGCATCCACAATGGAGAAAACTCTTGACGCCCGAGCCCGCCAGTATGACCGCCAGGAGCGCTTTTTGTCAGCAAGCTGCATGGATACCGCTAACAACGATAACCTGCGGGAGGTTATACGTGAAGTTGTGCGAGAGGAGCTCCGACGAATGCTGACAACGGGAACGCAGCCGCAACTTTCATCGCTCACTGACGTCATCCGGGACGAGGTTCAACAGGCCTTGGGTGTGACGCCGACACCCACGCAGCCTCTGCAGCCCCCAGCCATGACTTACGCCGCAGCTGTGCGCCGTCCTGCACCTCGACGACGGGGCCCAAGCCCCTATCGCCCTCAGCCAGCTGCGTTGGACCGCCGCCCACTCGCCCCAACCCGCCCGTCCTACGAGCGACGCGCGCAGCCGAGGAAATGCGACGAGTGGAGAACTCCCGACCAGCGCCGCCCACTATGCTTCCACTGTGGCGAAGCCGGTCACGTCCTCCGGCACTGCCCATACAGAAGACTGGGCATCCGAGGGTTCTCTTACGACGCTCCACGACCCCGACCCGGCCAGCGACCAGCCGAAATCGAGGAGTTTTTACGTCGGGAAGAATACTCATCGCCGAGCCGCCTATCACGTTCCTCGTCGCCATCGTCCCCGCGCTTTGTATCTCCTAGCCGAGGTTACGCCGTGCGTGGACGCTCCCCCAGCCCCCGAAGGTTAAACTAAATAAAGCAGCCTCTGGAGGTGAGGTTGCTTCTAAGCGCAATGACAAAGATCCTCCATCGACGAGTACTCAAGACCATGCCTCAACTACGACGACAACACCGACGACGACGACACCGACGACGGCGACACCGACGACGGCGACACCGACGACGACGACGCGGCCAGACTTGAAGCTTTTACCGCTGCCCAGTGAAGTAACGTCGCAGTACGCCCACCGCAGCCTCACTACTCGACGAAGCCGAGATCGGACACCAAAGACAACGTACAATACGAGAACGCAAACAAGTGACCTTGAAGTTACGGTCGACGGTCACGCGGTTACTGCCTTGGTGGACACGGGAGCTGACTACTCTGTCATGAGTGGCCCACTCGCTGTCCGACTCAGGAAGGTAACAACAACCTGGGATGGCCCGCTGATCCGCACCGCAGGTGGCAACCTGATTACGCCGTCAGGACGCTGCACCGCGAGAGTTACTGTAAATGGGAGAACTTATGCGACAACCTTCCTGATCCTACAGCAATGCTCGAGAGACGTGATTTTGGGAATGGACTTCCTGAACGAACATCGGGCGATCATCGACCTTCGATCTAAGTCGATCAAGCTTTCCACGGAAAAAGCCATACCTGTTGCGATGGGCGCGACTCATCACGTTGCCTTAAACGTCCTTGATGAAGCATTGAGCGTGCCGCCCCGATCAAGTGTTCTCGTCGGCATAGGTACTGGACACATCGAAAATGCTGAAGGCGTTATCGAGGGGAACACCCAGTTACTCCTGGATCGAGGATTGGGCGTCGCGAGGGGAGTCGCCGAAATCCGAAATGGCCAAGCCCAGGTGTTGCTAACCAACTTCACGGAAGAATACCGGCATCTAAACAAAGGTACGACGATCGCTTTCCTCGACGAGCTGACAGACATCAGAGACGTATTTGCCCTACCCGACCAACCCGCAGAACCATCTGACCAAGGCCATCAACCCACGTTCGACATCAACCCGGCATTACCCCGGAGCAGACAAGACCAACTACGCAGTCTTCTTCAAAGGTACACCAATTGCTTCTCATCAGCATCGAATGTGCGACGAACCCGGCTTGCCAAGCACCGCATTGTCACAGACGAACACGCGCGACCACTGCGACAGAGCCCCTACCGCGTATCGCCGCTAGAACGCCAAGCTATCCGCAAGCAAGTTGAGGAAATGCTTCGTGACGACGTCATACAGCCATCGAGGAGCCCCTGGGCAGCACCGGTCGTCCTAGTGAAAAAGAAAGACGGCACCCGTCGCTTTTGCGTCGATTACAGCCGCCTGAACAACATTACGAAGAAGGATGTCTACCCCCTCCCCCGCATCGACGATACACTGGACCGGCTGTGCAACGCTAAGTACTTCTCATCGATGGACCTGAAGAGCGGCTACTGGCAAATTGAAGTCGACGAAAGAGATCGCGAGAAGACTGCGTTCATCATGCCAGACGGACTCTTCGAGTTCAAGGTGATGCCATTCGGCCTCTGCTCTGCCCCAGCGACGTTCCAGCGAGTAATGGATACGGTGCTCGCAGGCTTGAAGTGGCAGATTTGCCTAGTCTACTTAGATGACGTTGTTGTCTTCTCCTCAAGCTTTGAAGACCACCTCAGAAGGCTTCGGATAGTGCTGGAAACGATCAAGTCTTCAGGCCTGACACTGAAACCAGAGAAGTGCCACTTCGCCTACGAGGAGCTGCTCTTCCTTGGTCACGTCGTAAGCAAGGATGGAGTTCGCCCAGACCCCCAGAAGACGGCTGCGATCGCAGAGTTTCCACAGCCTAATGACAAGAAGGCTATACGCAGATTTCTTGGATTGTGCGCTTATTACCGGCGATTCGTGAAGAACTTTTCGCGCATCGCTGAACCTTTGACTCAACTTACCAAGGCTGACGTTCCTTTTAAATGGGAAAGGCCACAAGAGGAAGCTTTCAACGAGCTGAAGCGCCGCTTACAGTCCCCTCCTGTGCTCGGGCACTTTGATGAAAACGCCGAAACCGAAGTTCATACCGATGCAAGCGGGGTGGGCTTAGGAGCGGTTCTCGTTCAGAAAAATGGCAGACAGGAGAAAGTTATCGCGTACGCTAGCCGTTCACTGTCGAGAGCCGAAGCCAACTATTCGACGACAGAGAAAGAATGTCTCGCCATTATTTGGGCCACGTCCAAATTTCGCCCCTACCTATACGGACGACCATTCAAGGTTGTGAGCGATCACCATGCTCTGTGCTGGCTGGCCAATTTGAAAGATCCCTCCGGCCGCCTTGCTCGTTGGAGCCTGCGTCTTCAAGAATTCGACATAACTGTAGTCTACAAATCTGGCCGCAAGCATTCCGATGCAGACTGCTTGTCACGAGCTCCTGTCGACGCAGCACCCGAAGAGGAAGACGACGACGCTTTCTTAGGACCGGTAAGCGCCAGCAGTTTCGCGCAGCAGCAGCACTCGGATCCTGACTTGCAAAGCCTAGTTGATTATCTGAAAGGCAAGACCGCATCGCCTCCCCGAGGGTTCAAGCGGCAACTGTCGTCCTTCGTCCTTCACGATAATGTCCTCCTGAAGAAGAACTTCGCGCCGAACAGGACAGTGCATCTTCTTGTCGTGCCCAAAAATCTCAGGCAACAAATTATGCAGGCATGTCATGATGAGCCGACTGCAGGACATCTCGGGAACAAATTCTCCTGCGACACGGCGCCCCGGAAGTGCTCATCACAGACAGAGGAACGGCGTTTACAGCGGAGCTGACGCAAGCCATTTTAAACTACAGCCAGACAAGCCATCGGAGGACAACTGCCTATCATCCACAAACCAACGGACTCACAGAGCGTCTGAACAAGACCATCGCAGACATGCTCTCCATGTACATCGACGCCGAACACAAGACGTGGGACTCCATTCTGCCCTACGTGATCTTCGCTTATAATACTGCCGTCCAGGAGACAACCAGGTTTACCCCATTCCAGCCGGTATACGGGAGGAAGCCTACGACAACACTCCACGCAATGCTCCCGCACGTTTCCGACGAAGACAACCTCGACGTCGCCGCCTACCTTCATCGCGCCGAGGAAGCCCGAAGACTTGCTCGGCTTCGCATTCAAGACCAGCAGCACACCGACGCCCGACGCTACAACCTGCGCCGACGAGACACACATTTCAGGCCAGGTGATCGGGTTTGGATATGGACGCCAGTTCGCCGCCGTGGATTGAGCGAAAAGTTGCTGCGACGCTACTTTGGCCCGTACAGGGTTCTCCGTCGGATCGGTGACCTCGACTATGAAGTCATCCCCGACGCCACGACAGCATCTCAGCGACGCCGCCCACGCCCGGAAGTCGTACATGTCGTACGCCTGAAGCCATATTATGAACGCTAAAGGACTCGAAGTTTCATTTTCCGTGTTTATTTTCATTTCAAAGCATCGAGACGATGCTTCTTTGGAAGGGGGGTAATGCCACGTATCATTGTAGTATTTGTTCGTTCACGCTCAAGGCTACAGGAAAGGGCTGTTATCATTTTTGTTCGTGACGCGAGTAGCGACCAGTATAATCTCGATTGATCGCAGCCATGAAAGACGGCATCTAGGTTTTTCCAGATGACTGTAGATGATCTGTCCTGCTATCTGGAAGTTTCCTTGCCAGCTTTAAATTGAGCGATGCCGCGAGCGGCGGACATTCGCAGTTCGACGACCGACGATCACGCTTGTTGCTTACGCCGCCGCTGAGTGATTCAGTTCTTTTGCGGGCGCAAGTAAGCCCAAATAAAGAGCTTCGTCATAGAGTAATATAGAAGTAAAGAGCGGACACTCCCGTAGGCCCCAGCGGCCGACTTTTGTGCACAGCGCACCTAGCGGACCCGGGGAAACGCAATGGCCTCAGAGATGACAGGTTATAACAGGAATCTTGGAGGCTCTATTTTCAAAACCTGGTGGTGGGCATCTGCCCTTGACGCAGCTTTGTTGCCACTTTGGAAGTGCTTAGGAAGAGCCGCCGCCGCCGCCTTTAAGGTCGACAGCTGCAGCTTCTTGTTGGACAGTTCACGGGGTGGAAGAAACAACCGTCGCAGCACAACAGCAGTACACAAAACGGACGTGCCCACGAAGCTTGCAGACGCCTCAAAAAAATAGCCGCTCACACCGTCGGTCCGTCGCTCACTGCCGCCTGGGCGTGCTTGCCCGTTGGCTTGACGCACTTAAAAAACGCCGCTGTTGCTGACGTGACTGCTGCCGTAGGCGCGCAGCGCACGTCACTGCAAGCCAAGAGATGCCAAGACCATACTCTTTTTCTTTTTTTTTATTTGCACGTTCAGTGCCATCTGGCGGAAACGGGGAAGCGCCGAACTCGGCCGCGAAAGGGCCCGAGTGTCCGCTCTTTACTTTTATGTTACTCTATGGCTTCGTTTCCAAGACTGGTTGATGTCTTCCTGACCGCTGGACTGCCGTCACTACAACGTGACAGTATTCACCACCCCAACACCCATAAGCCGGCTGTTTGAAGTAGTGACGGGGAGGTCAAGGGCACGCTTAATAATTTTGCGAAGGATGACCTCAAGCGCATCCTCCTCTTGTTTCCATAGGTGGAGATAAGGAGTCGAATAGAGAATTCGACTGGTTACAAAGGCGTTTGCCAGCCGCAAGGCATCCTTACTTCGTAAACCCACGCGTTTGTTGGAAACACGGCGGACCATACGGCCCACCTGGTCCCCCAACTTTCGGAGTTTGGCCAGTGTAGTGTAGGGCCGTTTGTGTTTATGGATGTAGAGTCCTAGTACCCGTATCTCGTCACTTTCGCGTATGGGACCACTCTCAAGAGAAAGAGATTTTAGTTGCGCACTTCTGTGAGGGGCGGAGGTGCACAAACTCTGATTTTTGAGGGGAACATTGAAGACCGCAGTGGCACGAGTAGCGGTCTACTATTTCCGCCGCTGTTTGCAGGCTGGTTTCAATGTCTCCTGTGCTGCCCTGCGGGGCCCACAGGGTGATGTCATCGGCGTACAGGGCGTGCTGCACGCTGGCGACACCACCCAGCTGGGCCGGCAGGTGCATCATAGCCAGACTGAAGAGCAGCGGGGAAAGTACCGCTCTTTGAGGGGTTCCCAGCATGCCGAGTAGGTAAAGACCGTGCTCTCTATCTTGGATACCGATGTAGGATTGACGATCCATTAAAAATTGGCATATGTGGAGAACGTCGTGGTAGACACGCGGCACTGCAGCGATGGGCCGGAGGGTTCATTGTGCGAGCAAACTTTCGTTATCAACCATTAACTGCTACCTGCCAGGCTGGCAGGGTGGGTGTGCTGCCTATCCAGTGTACGGAACGCACTCAGTTACAGACGCCAAGCCGCGTTTGTTTTAAGGCGGAAGCCTTTAATTCCTCATCATTGTAAGCAGGATTTGGCAGAAATGACACGCTTTTCAATTTTTCACGCCCGAAGTCTTGGCAGGCACAAGGGCGACAGCACAGGGCACAGATCACAGTGAACGCTGAGCGGATAGCGCGCACACACCGGACACTTCCTCCATGTGATCTTTACGGACATTATCCGTTACAATATTATAATAATTATTATGCACAAGTACAAAATAAGGCCACAAAGAGACTAAAAAGGGGAAAAATGAAAGGGAGCAAATAAAAAAATCCTCCACCAAGTACTCTACTTGCAGTCTCCCCTCTTTCAACTTTCTAACTTTCTACTATTTAATCTATTAAATAACTTTTTCCCACCCCTTATACCCTCACTCCTATAATAAAAAGAACGTAAAGAAAAATGTAAAACGTAAACAACAGCTCCCAATTCTAAACAAAGAGAAAAAATGTAAATAAAAACAACTGAACCTCAGAGCACAAACTACCTATCACTACATCTCAACCACTCATTTCACCTAAAACCCCGCTTCAATAGTCTCCAACACAAATCAAACAACAAAATCACCTTATGCATTCAATAACATACACACACCACTGTTCCAACCCCCCCTCCCCCCCCCCCCCCCGTTAAACTAATCAACACAACCTTCACAACAACACATATCTCCATAGGGTGGGTGAGGTAACAAATTCTAGAGGCCCGTGTGTTCTGCGATGTCAGTGGACGTTAAAGAACCCCAGGTGGTCGCAATTTCCAGAGCCCTTCACTACGGCGTCCCTCATAGCCTGAGTTGCTTCGGGACGTTAAGCCCCAATAAACCAGCCAATAATTATTTTCAGTTTTTCAGCCCCGCGTTCCTCTCCAGACAAAAGGGCCAAGCCATCCCCAAGCCCATCCAGCCCCTGTACTAGGCTATCCTCAAGCCAACATCCCATTGCCTCAAGCCGTCTCACCATACCATACCAGCACTGAAATTTCAACACACCTCCCAGATTACTTCTTGGAAAAATTAAGACATAATTTCGAGAATGTAGACAGGCACAAGAATTCACTGTATAACTACTCTTCCTCGTTAAAATAAATCCCTGAGCTGCCACGTCCGCTCCTTTGGTCGTGGTTTCGCCTGTGAGAGTAGTATTTTTTCTTTCTCCCCTAACTCTCTTTTCTACCCAAAATTATTATTGGAGCAATCCCTTTTCATTTACTTTATTCATTTTTTCAAGCCCACTATACTGAGGGCACGGGCAGTGGGACTTTATTTTTCGTTCTTTTTATCGTCCCACAATAATTTTCGTCTCTTTAAAGCGTAATAGAAGTTTTCACCACCGCCAGGGAAAGCTGCTTATGCGGCGGGCGTAGAGACGCCCATTTAGGTGGAGGGTCTCTAAACTAGTGAAAAAATTGGTTGAGAAAGGTAGAGGGTAGAGCCGGTTTGCCCTGCACAGCAAACTTACTCTACCAGATATTCCACTCTAACCCAATAACCGATAGTCTAACAGACATTCTAGACCTAGGGTGTCGGCCCTAGTATAGCCATTGACACCTGAATGTCCTGGCACGCAGGTGGTGACGTGCCACTCGAAGAAGTTGCTCACCGGCCACGGTTTTGTACATAGAAGATTTAGTTGCGACCTCCCACCTTCCACTCAAAGTGTAAAGAGAGAAATTCCCATCTCCACTTGTATGGAATGTTTGGGCGAGCACGAAAGCTCACAGTGAGGTTCTTATCCTATTGCGTCGTCACAAGTGACAGTAATTAAGTGTCCTCCATAGTTTATTCCACAGCTTCGTTGCCACTTAATCTTTTATTTTCACTGTTATCACAGCAGCTGCCTTGCAAAGTTATAAGCTAGATTAGTTTATAGTTTAGGGGGATTTACATCTCAAAGCGACTCAGGCTAATAGGGACGCCGTAGTGAAGGGCTCCGGAAAATTTGACCATCTGGGTTTCTTTAACGGGCACTGATAGCGCACAGTAAACGGGCCTCTAGAATTTTCTCTTCATCGAAATTAGACCGCCGCGGCCGAGACCGAACACGCGCCTTTCGGGTCAACAGCGAAGCGTCATAACCACTGAGCCGCCGCGGTGGCTGCAATAAGAAGCATGCAGCCGTTATTGCAGGTTCCCCCATCCTTCCTTGGAGCGCTTGCACTCGACGCCTAACGTCTGACACATTTTGAGCAAGGCGTTTCTCCATCAAGCCTGCATTGCTTTTTTCCCTATCCGCTCTGAACATTCCCAGGGTACCCTAAAATGATCACAAACGACTGTGCAGTTCCGCCTTGCACGCTGCGCTGCAGTGTTTAGCTGACACGAATATTCAACTTCTGTTCTACATTATCGAAAGCTTTCCTAAGGTCAAGATCCACTAGTACTTCGCATCGATCAACTTAGTGTCTAATGTGTCATGTTTGAGCTGTATCATGACATATTGCCAGTACAAATGCGATCTTATCATCGAATGAGGGTGTACATCGTTGTCTGCCATGGAAATTTTAATCGGGTTTGTATCACAAGTTTCGTTACTTTTCCGCAGCAAGATGCGCCGGATATAGGCCTCATATTTTCTAGGGCGATCGGTTTCCGTGGCAAAGATATAAAAACTACCTTAGCGGTTTTCCTCTATTTTGGAATCTCCCCTTTCTCCCAGCATTATTGCAGAAAATTCGTAGGTGCTGTCACAGATTTCTCGTTTTTAAGCATTTGTTGGTTATACCATCGGGCCCGGGGGCTGATTTGGTTTTGAGTTGGAGTATTTTTGTTCGAACCTCAAATTCGTTGATAGGGGCGTCTGGTTTGCAGTTGGATTTACCGTCTTAACGCGGGAAGGGAGTTTTGGTGGCTCTGCCTGTATATCGACAACGAATTGCATCGAAGAGTTCCTGTTCCAGCCTTGAAATTTAGAACCTAATTTCTGTAAATTTTGTCACTGTGTTAACTTCCTGCTTTCTGAATCCAGAAGTTTGCGAAGGAGGTTTCATGTTTTGGCTAGGCCGATGTTGCCGTCAGGCTAGTCACATGTTGTCCACCAGTTCCAATCGCAGAGTTTAAGTGCATATTCCTCAACCTTTTTGTTATGGCGCGCTAGGCGTCTTCTGAAATTGCGATTCCACTTTTTCTTCTTTAATGCTGTCGGGTAACCCAGAGATTGCAGAGGAAGCTGCAATAGCACTGGCTAGCATAGGCACAAAAGCGAAGTATATCATCAATGACTCCCAGGTTGCCATACTAAATTTCAGCAGGGGTCGGGCATCCCCCCAGACACATGCAATTCTGAGTGATCATGTAATAGACCGAACTATTACGCTAGTCTGGACACCAGCACATGCATGCCTGCCTTGTAATGCGACGGCCCATGAGTTCGGCCGAGGCTTTTCTTTCCGGGTGGACCCGAGCGAGGTGGTCGTCAAAGACAGCGATCAAAGGTGGGATAGAGCGAAATTACACAGCACTATCGTTTGCAAAGAGTTGACTTCGTTCAGCGTATAGATTCTTAACCAGATACCAAGCCATCAGCTGGCGCAGGTTACAAATCCGACCCTCGTAACCTGACCCTCTGGAGTCTTATGTACCCATGCCAATTTTCAGAAAATGGCGCTAAATTCGAACCTTCGGCCACCTTGGATCACATACTATGGAAGTGTCCTCATGCCCACCGGGAACGACGACACTTAACGTAGAAAGATGAATGGGAAGCCTTACTACTGGGCTTCTACCCGGAGACTCAACTACAACTCGTCTTACTGGCTGAAGCCGCCGCAGAGAGCCAGGGCCTTTCGGCCCTCGTTAGGCTGGTAGCCCTCTAGCTACCCTCATTCTGTTGAACACTTCGAGTTTTCCTATCTATCAACTTCTGGTCATCTGTCGCTATAATAGCACCTCTTTAAAGAACCGGAGAGGACAACACTCTTTTATAAGAATGGATTAAGTTTCGTGAGCAATGCTATAAAAAAGTTGCCCAATTAAGTAGGCTGCTTTAATCGCTGCTCGGGACGTTAACCTTTATATTTTTCGTGCGATTTTTCAAAAGCCTTCGACCGTGTACCTCATAAACGACTAACACTGAAAATGCGCAGCATCGACCTCGACTGCAACACAACTCGATGGCTTGAACAATTTTTAACAAATCGTTCTCAGGCGGTTAAATTAAATGACAATATTTACAGCCTAACCCCTGTCAAGTCTGTCGTCCCTCAAGGCTCAGTAATAGGACCGCTTTTATTTTTAATATATATTAATGATATAGCACTAAATATCAATTCGACACTTCACCTTTTTGCCGACGACTGTGTAATTTACAGAGACATATCTAGTCCTAACGACGTCATAGCTTTGTAATCTGACCTGAGCAAGCTAACAGAGTGGTGCGGCAAATTGCAGATACAAATAAATAGAGAAAAGACTAAACATTTGAAATTCACTTCTGTTTCAGAATCGCAACCAAACACTTACCTAATGAATGACAGCATAGTAGACTCGGTTTCATCGGTTAAATACCTCGGCATTCTGCTAAATTCTAGCTTAACATAGACAGACCACATCGAATATATTACATCTAAAGCACGAAGAAAACTTGGCTTTCTGAAGCGGCGCCTATATCTAGCCGACAGGGACACCACGCTTCAAGCATTCAATTCTCTTGTTCGCCCTTCACTGTAATATGCGTCCATCATTTGGCATCCCTACCAAACCACCCTCACCAATATACTTGAAGCCGTCCAGAATAGAGCCGCGCGATTCATCTTATCATCGTACTCGAGATTTCAAAGCGTTTCATCTTTGAAGCAAGAGCTCAACATGCCGCCCCTCGCAATGCGCAGAAAACTTGCCAGATTATATTTTTTTTTCACACTCCCTTTCACAGCAGTACATCATTTGACCGGTCCCACATCTTACCGCCACCTCATACTTCACGCCGCACCGATCATATCTACAAAGTTAACCCCATCTTCGCTCGTACGGAAAAGTACAAGAATTCGCTTTTAACCTTGTCAATAAAAGAATGGAATGAGTTGCCCTCCAGTATCCCTACCATAACCCAGTTTTCCTTATTTCAGTCGGAACTGCTAACATGTCTGGAATCCCAGCGCGTTTAGTAACCAGGTTTGCTTTTATGTCACTTACTTGCAAACTAGTATGTTCTCTTTCTTTGTTATTAGAGCATTTTTTGTAACAGTTTCTACGTTATATTCTTTCTCAACATGAAGTATTAACCACCTAAAGTGCTTTTTTGCCTTTGAAAATTGTGCTCTGATTTGTCCGCCCCCCCCCCCCCCCATGTAATGCCCCCAGTGGGCCCTTAGGGTATTTGAATAAATAAATAAATAATAAATATGCTGCGTTGCTTCAGTCTTTAGGAACCCATTTAGAGCACGGGCACTGTAGGAGATATGCAAGTAGCGCAAACAACTAGCAGGAACAAATTTTTACCAATCTCTTATTCATCGCGCGGGGACCGGGGACGACAAAACACTTTTTTGGGAGTGGCCACATTAGCACTAATTTATCATTAAGCACAACACAATGCGAACCACCGCACATTAACGAATTGCTGATGAGCTAATAGGGGCTTTTAGCATACCGAAGATGTACAAGCGCAGACATTTACCGGTTTACCAGACGCTAGCTGCGCCCGCCACTGGCCACGATCACTGCGCGTGCACAGCTGGCATCTGGTAAACCGGTATACGTCAACGCTGTTATGTCTCTGGTATTCTAAAAGCCTTTAATGCCAAAGTAGCCAACGCTTCCTTCTACGTGCTACGTCCACAAACCTACGCGTTCCTGTGTTTCAAAGACACAAAATAGAAGCAGAAAGAGTATAAATCGTCGTCATTGGAAAAAATCTCTACACAACCATCATTCTTCTTCTTCTTCTTCACCTCATTGCAAGCCCTCTTTCTTCTTTTTCGAATCTGAACTTGGATGTTGCCTTTGTTGGTGACTTCGAACACAACCTTAGTGGTGCCATTAAGTTTAGTGATATCTTTAAAAGAAGCGTCGCAGGTACACAGTGTAAAAGCATTAAGACAAACGCCGCGGATATACTCCAAACACATTCCACTATCCACGAAAGTTTTCTTCTTTCTTTCCCAGCCTCTGGGTAGGACGAGCTCTTAACTTCTTTCTCGTCTGTTCTTTTTTCGATCTAGCTTCGGCTTCGCAGTGAGACAGCCGCTTCTTAAGAGGTCAGGGTCCCAACAGGAACTAGAGGCTACAACGATGGCTCCTGGGGGCTTCAGAAGAGACCCTGAGCGGCAGGAGAAATGTAAGCTAAGTCTCTGTGCGAGCCAATTTCTGGGTGCCTTCCTTGAGGCGCCTATTGCACAACTAGTGACGTTGCTTGTTCCAGGGCTCGTGGGTAACCCGCGTGTAACAACATTTTGTGAGATCTGTTTCAGCGGTGTTTACTGTTCGGTATACAACTTCTATTTACAATGCGCGAGAAAGGGACAGCCTAGAAACAGTCCAGAAGAATCCATCTATTTGGATCCATGATATGCGTAGCGCAGACGAAAACACAGGGATGGAACGCGTTGGTTCCTCCCATGGCCATATCTTGTCTGCTATGCGAAGTCTTGTCTAAAATCCAAGTTGTCTTCAAGCAGTTTTTTTACACTTGGAAGCCACTCTTGAGTGCGCTGTCGACATATGCCAGCTAAGGCCGCCATAGTTGTAGGCCCTCAGCAGCTGTAGCACTATGCCATCCGCACGGTGACCGGTTCGAGACCTCTTTTCGTTGCCAGTGAGGAAGTTAATAAACTTTTTAATATTGTGCAGCGGTACATATTATGGTAAGCAGGTGGCCAGAGAGAAACCGTCTGCGGCTCAGTTTGTTTCCCTTTGGCTCTCTGTGGTCTCTCTATCAGAGGGCGCCGCAGTGGTGGCACAGTTGTTATGGTGCCCGACTGCTGACCATTGATACCGGGATCGATGGAGCAGAAACGCTACAGGCCAGTGTACTGTTGCTATGTCAGTGCACGTTAAAGAACCCCAGGTGATCGAAATTTCGGGAGTCCTCCGCTACGGTGTCCCTCATAAACCCGCATAAAACATAAACCATCTGACTGTCAGACTAAGAAAGAAAATGAGGTGTTTTTCTTGCCCGTTCGGGCAAATCAGAGGCTGCGCGTTCGGCTCCTCACCACCAGACCTCGGATCTCATCCTGGACGCGTCGATATTTCGAACCAGGAGAAGAGAGAGAGAGAAAACGAGAAAGTCATTTTCTGAGATGTACTACATAAACTTTAAACGACCTCGGGTGGCCTACGTGAATCTGAAGCGCCCCCTCTCCCTATTACATTTTCCTTATTTTAAGCTATCTTGCACAAGCGTTATTCAGGTTTGTCGCTGTTTGTTTACTTGTTTTTGCGTTTTAAAAAGTGGGGTGAACACTGCATGCTAATAACCCCTTTTTAATTTCCAGCTTTCGATGATTTGTAAGTATTCACCGCCGGGTAGATTTCTAGCGTGTACTGTTTCATTGATATCCAGGCAGTTTGTGTATCTGCACGCAGGGCAACATTTTCTGAAAACAGTGCAAAAGCGCTGGTTCTGGAATTTTTGAACCTATTGTCGCTTCTCAGCCGCGATTTTCTCGGACAAATTTTCTTTTTTATTCGCTTTTTCGCGGCTGTCAACAGGCTTAACCCTTTTAGGCTCTGCTGAGCATCACCATGGAAAAAAAATTCTCTTAAATAGTTTAGGGCAAAGAAGAGAAATTGTTCAACTTTTTGACCATAAGTGATTCGCTGTGTCCAGTAAGGACCAAACAAAGCCTTTTCGCATTTCGCATTCATAGCATGCTCCCGTCCTACGTAAGGGACAAACAAAAGATGTGAGATAGCGATAGCCTTAACCTGCCAGATCTCATCCCCTGCCTCATGAAAGCGCCCACGTCAAGGCTGACTCCACGAATATTGCCACGTATCATTGTAGTGTTTGTTCGTTCACGCTCAAGGCTGCAGGAAAGAGCTGTTATCATTTCCTTAGTGTACACAGCAACGGTCTCGTTTGGGTGTTGTATGCGAGACTGTGGCAGCTGCTGGGCTCTCTCCTTTCGCACGACGTTCGTGAACACCTTCAGAAGCTGCTCCTTGAAGGTTTCCCAGTTCATGAGGCTAGCTTCCTCATTCTCAAACCAGATCCTTGCTGGTCCCTCCAAGGCAAAGAAGACGTACCTAAGTTTCGTAGCATCATCCCAGTTGTTGAAGACAGCCACACGGTCGAACTGTTCCAGCCATTCTTCGGGGTCGGCGCCAGGCGAAGCGTCGAAGGTTGGTGGCACTCGGGGCTGCTGAAGAATGATTGGAGTCGTCGTCTGGGGCAAGCTCATGGTATACGTTTCTGCTGGCTTTCGCTTCCGGGTAGGGTCCGGCAGAATCCCGAACTCTGGTGCGTCCCCTTGCAGGCGTCGGCTTGCGCGGTGGACTGGACTCAGGTCCTGCGGTTGATGACTAAGAGGGCTGGCGTCACGACTTGTAGGGGGTGTCCGGAACATGAAATGCAACCCAGCACCTCCACCAGATGTCACGTAGTAGTGACGGCAGTCCAGAGGTCAGGAAGACACCAGAAATACTTGCAAACGAAGCTCTTTATTTGGGCTGACTTGCGCCCGCAAAAGAACTGGATCACTCGGTGGCGGCGTAAGCAACAAGCGTGCTCGTCAATCGTCGATCTACGAATACCCGCCGCTCAAGGCATCGCTCAATTTAAAGCCGGCAAAGAAACTTCCAGATAGCAGGACAAGATCATCTACAGTGAACGAACAAACACTACAATGATACGTGGCAATATGCGTGGATTACATCATGTCACAGGGAATTTTCTCTCAAGCGGCTTCTACGTGGCAGAAGTTGAAAAAACTTTCTCGGCAAATCGTTGACCCCGGGAGTCCTCGGGTACACAGTATGTCGCCGATACCAATTTTCATTGAGAAGACACCCCGACGCAATCTTCATTGCAGAACGTATTATCAGTGGGCGGCAATCAAGCCGACGACGTTGCAGCTGGTAACAAAATGCGCTGCGCAGAGCCGCCCTGCAAGCGCGGAGCCACAAAAGTTGTACCCGACAAGGCGAATATTGCCTCGACGTCATTCATAGACGCGCGAAGGCGTAAAGTACGCCGCTGTTGATACATAGTGTCCAACATCGAGGCTTAGAATTGCGCCGAGTTTGAGCAGGCGGACATCCACTTGTGCTTATCTGCACCAGCGTAATGTACTGAGTAACAACGATTTTGTACTTACTGCATGGACTCAGTTCTATGTGTGGCACAGTCTTTCACAGTAACGATTCGGCCTACGCCGCAGGCCGATGATATGGGACCGCAAAAGCATCCTCACCACTGTCGGCTTCTTCGGTGGGGCCATCGTGGTGGCTCTGGCGGCTTGCACAGTTTTGGACTGGTTTGGTAAGTGCCTATTCCAGCATATCCTTATGAGCGGTCATTAAATAATGTGCCTGTAATTATATGCGCCAAGATGTAGCCAAGAAGGGAGGTATGTTATATGCAATAGATCGGATTATTCTCGACCATGTGAAATATTTTATCGTGACACCAAGCATCACACTTCGCCTCCGCAGATTGCGAATGCAGTGTTCAGAAAAGTACAAGCCCTCCCTTAATGCAGCGGAACTACACTGTAACGTTGTAAAACCCGCCATGACTAACCGAGCCGTCACTTTTACTCCGACAGTGGCTATAAACAATAAGCAGCTCATCGAGGCACTCTAGCAGGTGGCCACCCAGGATACTTGACAATGCGGTAGTAATTGATGTGAGTTTAGTGGGCGTATTTTGTTGCTTTTTGTTTCGTCTTAAATTTAATCAGACCTAACAATTTATTCAGTACATGCGCGATGATGGTTTGATTTGGTTTATGGGGTTTAACCTCCCAAAACGACCCAGGCTATGAGAGATGCCGTAGTGGAGGGCTCCGGAAATTTCGACCACATGGGGTTCTTCAACGCGCACCGACATCGCACCGTACATGGACCTCTAGAATTAAGTCTCCATCGAAATTCTACCGCCGCGGCCGGGATCGAACCCGCGTGTTTTGGGTCAGCAGCCGAGCACCATAACCACTGAGCCACCGCGTTGAGTACATAACTATCAGTATACAGGCGACGGTCCGGAGTCTGGAGGCTGTGACGGGACCCTCGGTATATTAACCCTTAATTAAGGTTTAATTAAAATTATTGAATTAGGGTGGCAATGCAGACAGATAATTATGTCATTATGACATAGTTAATAGACATAGAAAAGCGTTCTATGCGATGCAAACAAAACGACTTCATATATTATCACGGCTAAAAACAGAAAGGCAGGACTGAGATAACCATCGTTATACATCAGGCCGACAAGTGAAGGGAAAAGAGGTGTTCGTTATGACATCCATGACGGAAGCCAACAGCCACTGAAACCAAGGAGCACAGGAAATTTTTTTTCAATGTGTGGCGTTAATTAATAGGAGGCTAAATGTGGATTTGATTTATCGCTTAAAAATAACTTATAAGAAAGCAGCAGAAAAACCACTTGCTGCCGGTGGGATCCGAACCTACGAGCTCCGAATTTCGCGTCCGGTGCTCTACCAACTGAACTACAGCGACGGCTGTCCAGTCTGCTTTCAGGGGTACTTACCTGTATTGAACCTGAACCTTGAGATTTTCCGCCAGTGCCGCCATCGTCCATAGCGGTTTGGTTTGGTTTATTGGGGCTTAACGTCCCAAAGCAAATGAGGCTATGAGGTGAACCGTAGTGAAGGGCTCCGGAAATTTCGACCACCTGGTGTTCTTTAACGTGCACTGATATCGCACAGTACACCGGCCTCTAGGATTTCGCCTCCATCGAAATTCAGCCGTCGCGGCCGGGATCGAACCTGCGTCTTTGGGGTAAGCAGCCGAACGATGTAACCACTGAGTCACCGCGGCGTGTCGTGCATAGCGGCGAGCGTAGTACGTTCTTTATTCCCGCGAGTAACACTTTTTATGCTACCCACGGTATCCTCTTATGCTACATGCTACCCTCTTCTGCTACCCACGGCATCAAGACTGCCAGATTCGTGGCTTTCACTATTAAACATACAAGTGAAGGGAAACGAGGTGCTCGGAAAAGGTGAGTACAGGTCTGAAGCCAACAGCCACCGAAACCAAGCAGCATAGATGATTTCTTTTTCTGAAGCCAGAATTTTGGAACTGAAGCAAGAAACAAAAAGCAAACTAACTGAAGCAAGAATTTTGAGGGGTTGATTGGCCTAAGAATAAATTTGCCACGAGAAAGTTTCCTAGAAACATTCAAATATATGATTTTAATAAAGATAGGAAAAAAGCTGTTAAGCATTTTATTGTTGCAAAAGAAAAAATTCAAAGTTGATTTAAACACACACACAGATATGTGTGATTTTTAACTCGGAGGTAGATTACTCCAATAAGTAATACAGTTGAAATCAAATCTCTGTTTTTTATAATTATTGTTAACTTGGGACAGCAAATATATTTGTGCTGCAAGCCTAGTGAGGTGACTAATCTGCTCAAAAGTGTTGTAAATATATTGAAAATATGTCTTTTCGATTAAACTAAAAACCATATGATAGCTAGATTATAAAGAAACAGTTGAATACTCAATATTTTAACGGTTGGTAATGATGTGCATAGCCTGATTTTGAATGATTGATTTTGATTTTGATTTTGGATGGAGGGCAAATGCTAGTGGTCAGTGCTCCCCGTGGTACAATGGTAGGCAATGTGTATGAATAAATGCTAATTAAAACAAAAACTGCCAGGGCGAAGAAAATTGACGAGCTTTCATTAGAACATGGATTGCAGCTGGGAGTTTTTTTTCGAGCTGTTATTGTGATGAATATTTAGATAATCATCAAGTTGAAGACCAGGAATGTTAACGCTGTCACTTGCGTAAATTTAAATATAGGAGCAAGCGATAAGGCAAATGATTTATAAGATTATGAGTGGATCATATAATCATCATTTTTGTTTTACTGGATTGATAATTATGTGGTTATGTTCATGCCGCGTCATAAGGTTAACTAGTGTGGCAGTTTATTGCGCAGACACTTCTCGGAAGAAGAAACGGTTGTATCAGCCGCATATAATACGCAATGATTGTCAGACGGTAAGTCAGGAAAATCAGTAATATAAATTTAAAAAACCAATGAGCCGAAAGTCGATCCTTGGAGGGCACCATTCAGCAACTGAGCCCACCACGAACACCACGTCCTGCCGGTCAAGTAACATTTTCATAAAAGTTTGTTGGGCACCAGTTATGCAGTATGCTTCAAGTACGGTAATCAATACATTGCGATTATTCGTGTCGAAGGCTTTAGTAAAATCATAAAAAATTACAGAGCCGAGACAATCTCCATTGCCCACTCATTTTTTAATATAGTCATAGGGGTCTGTTATTCCCTGCTCCTGTCGACATAGGCTGCCAGTATAGACGCTGCTGGCTATGGTGCACTCACCCGCTTTCATGTGCCCTATGCCCCAATAGACCCGCACCGGCGAATGGCGGAGCACCACAAATGGTTTGACGCACTTGGCGAGCTTTTTTCGGTACTTCTTACGTCTCGCTAAATAAGCTGTACGTTGGCTGTGCCGCAAATCACTGAAGCATGGTCCCTGTGACTCGGACGGGCTGGATGCGGTGGTGCTAGCGTGGCCAGCAGTACCGTGCAAGCAGATCGGTCGTGTTTTGTTCTGAAAGCAACACTACTGGAGACCAGCTCGGCTCCAAACGCCACGGCATATGCTAGTGGCGGTGCGGTTACCAAACTGCCTAGAGTCGCCGTTGCCTAGCAACCGCTTCAGCTACGCTCCAACCCGAGTTACTACCCGAGCTCACCTGGGGAAGCTCGGTTAAGTTCGGTCAAGTTCGGAGCACCGTCGCGCCAGTTGCGCGAGAGGTTGGGGGTGGGGAGGGGGGGGGGGGGAGAGCAACATGGGTCGCACAATCCCTACCGGTGGCTGTGATCGAAACAGCCACCTGCCAATGCAGTGGCGCATCTCTTAGCCACTGCGCCACTAGTACGATGAGGACTCCCTGGGATCTGGGAATGAATGTAAAGTAGAGAATGACCTCCGGCGTATACGGGAATTAACCTATTACGCTATCGCGTCATACGCCTAAGGCGGAGCTTAAGTGCCCCCTCCAATTGAAGAATGAGCATCTGCGTTCGCACGTCTCCTCGATTTAATTACGTTAAACCCTCACCAATTTTTTCATTGTTCGTTTGCCTGCCAGCTTGGCCAACCATGACTGATGTCACTACCAAATAAAACAAAACAAATTACAGCTCAAAGCAAAGTCAGCTGCCGTACTTGAAAGGAGCAGATGTACACATGTAGCCATTGTGTTCGGGGCGCAGGAAGTGGCAAGGTGACTCTGCTGAGCCGCGAGGAAGCAGCCCGCCTGATGCGAGAGGAGGGTTGCAGGTGCCGCAAGGTGCGCCCCTCCACCGTCGCCGGCGCAAAGAGTCCCAGGAAAGAGGCCTACGTATGCAACTGCCCGCCGGCGGGAAGGCAGAAACCGGACAAGAATCCGAAGACGCAACCAAAAGGTACCCACTGCGGTGGCTCAGTGGTTAAGGCGCTCGTCTACCGAACCGGAGTACCCGGGTTCGAACCCACCCGCGGCGGCCGCGTTTCGATGGAGGCGGAACGCAACAGGCGCCCGTGTGCTGTGATGATGAAAACTTTAATGAGAACACGGGAGTTTTGGACACGTAGACCCTTGGGTCCCCGCACGGCCCCATTGCACTCAAACGTTCATGTGCCGGAGGCTCATGACGCTGGCAGCCCGGCCTGCAGCGATGGCTTGCTTGGCCGGGTCCTCGGAGCACAGTAGGGTCTCCCAAGCCTCCCAAGTAGTAAGGTTTGGAAGACCCTACTGTGCGATGTCAGTGCACGATAAAGGTCGCCAGGTGGTCGAAATTATTCCGGAGATCTCTACTATGGCACTTCTTTCACTCTTTCTTCTTTCACTCCCACTTTTCCTCTCTTCCCTTCGGGCGCGGTTCAGGTGTCTCCCGATATATGAGAGACAGATATTGCGCCTTTTCATTTCGTCAAAAACCAATTGAACAATTTACTAATTTAGTCAAAAGGTTATCGAAAAGTGCATACATTCTTTTCTTAGATGAACGCAAGGAGTGGGTGGTGCCTTGCAGCGGCACAGCCTATTCCTTTTAAAACGGAACAAAAATTACAAAACTAACAACCTGTGCAAAACACAATATCGCAATGGCACAAAAGTTTAAGATGTTATGGCAGACAAAAAAAAAGAGAAGAACACGCAGTTGATTTTAAACAATTAGCAACCGTATGCATGGTCATATAACACTAATACTTAATCAAAAATGGTGCCGTAGCTATTATGCAAAGTTGCTGATCTCTCCCAGAGTTTAAACAGAATTAGCTCCGATAGCTGGAATACCATGCTAAGCTAACAACCAGCAGACCTCTCCTGTATTCATTAAAGTCTCTCTCTCTGATAGAGTCGATCGGCCATGCATCCACCTGTTTTCGCTGAACGTGGAATGCGACCCTTTTCTCGCGCTTACTTTTCAGTGTGTGTTCCTTTCAGTCGCAGTGTAGTCACGAGTACGAGAAGTAACTCTGACAATATTATTCAGTACAACATGATGCGAAAGGAACACAGACGTTACAAATATAGCCAATGAACGACCAGCCAATTGAAAACACAGAGACACGAGTATGCTAATATTATTTTTCTGAGCACAATAAGAGTTACACACTCTGTTTTACCCCGAAACATTGCTTTTATGTTAGCGCTACCATATTTCTCGCTACCTAGTAAAACGAAATTGCATACCTGTTGCTCAAAATAAGCCACAAGAACGCATCCAAAAACTGAACTCTACGACGGCCGCTCAAATGGGACTTTTAATGAGAGCACCCTAGCCAATAATGGCGTCTCGAATAGCGGGCGAGAGAGCACGGGCACTGCGCTTCTTCTTCTTCTTCTTCTTCTTCCTCCTCTTAAAACATGGCACATACCCATGTGGGGAATGGGCTGCCTGCGGCTCTTCTTCATTAAGGATGGCGCGAGAGATTCAATGTCTCTTTCGCGTCAGATACGGCAATGCCAAATGTAGATTACACTTCTAGGCTTTGTGAGGTAAATCTTTCATGTAATGAGCACGACAATACACACCAATACTGGAAGTCATTGATTATGCTATGTGAAGGAAACAGATTCATGCATCTGATTTCGAGGAAACCTTTTCATCGGTCATCATCATCCAGCAGGCTAAATTTGCCGCAGAGAAAAACCACCTTTTGTGAATATCCACCTAGCCCTGCCAGAAACAGTCACGGCCATGCCACCTCCCTTTACGTTGCTTATACAGTGCGGAATATATTAACATAGGCCAATCCAAGATGTAAATTTCTGTGCCAAAACAATGTGATATGAGGTGCATCGCATTAGGAGATATAGATTAGGATCAAACCAAATGGTGCAAAAGCGGTTGAAAGTGCACAGAAATATCAGCACACAGAAATTTTTCAATTTTGCCTCCATCGATATCTTGCCGCGGCAGTGTGCACAGAAGTCGCGATGTTGTATTCAGCAGCCGCGAATTTGTACTCAGCAGCTAAGCTGGATAACCTCTGCGGCTCTGTGACCAACTTGGTGAGGAGTTATGACAAGTGACAAATAAGGTACGACCATTTTTAAATTATAAAAGCAACAGCAGCTATTACTCATACAATGCTGAAGCGATTTAGCCATAAAATTTAGATAATTTCTTGCTCTAGCCAACGCATACATCGATTCTTGTGCGTAAATGATACCGATTTAACATAACTATAACCTTTAGTTTTTCATTAATTCTTCCATGTGGTGTCCTTACAGCCCCCGACGAAGAACCTTCTGCAGGCGACGACGAGGTGCATCCTGCTTCTGGAGCCGGAAGTTCTGGAATCAAGGAATCTCTGTGACCACTTTTTCGCAGGCTAACTACATGTAGACTTTTGATTTTTATATTGATCTCGAACTGCGTATAAATGTGCCGTTTACCTTTGTGTTGTAATCTCTTGCAGACAGCGTTAAGCCTGTATAAAATGTCATTAAAAAAATGTGCTTTTGGTGTAGACGCCCGCAGGTTTTATCACCATTTGTCCGCTTTGGTAATGATGTTTCCAGCTCATAATTTTCTTAATCAGCTTCTAAATGCTTTGTGACATGCCCTTCCTGTAAAATCCCCATTGAAATGGCAGTATGAGTAAATAAAATAAATAAAATTACCTTTTGCATAAAGAAAGTAGCAACATAGTGAGATATGACCTGCTTTATTTCTGTGGTCCGAAATACTCCATCAAAATCACAGCGGCTATTTTAAACACACAGCAGCATCAAAGAACTTCTCGGACTTTTCCTCTTTTACTTTTTCTCACGCCCTTGCAGCAGAACGTCGTTACCGTGGATAACGTGCATAGAGCGATGTTGCGATTCCTCTAAAAGCACAAGCCTGCGCAAAGACGATTCGCTACGGGGACAATGGAAGCATTGCAAGCCAGCATTACCTGACGCCGCGCCCAATGGCGAGATTTGCAGTGGACATAATAAGCTGGCCTGCTCGCCCACGCTTAAGATATAAGCCTACAGCATGCTGCAGTGATGCCTAAAATGAACGGTTATATGAAACCCCAACTGATCCTCGTTTTGTGTATAGATTCCGTTTTCGTTGAACGCGATTACTCTTTCTTACATCTGTACAAAGAGGGTACAGAGAAATCATTGATTAAATAATGCATGATTTCGTAGGGACAGCTGAAACCTGCTTCTGTTTATCGTAATTAACGAATATATCCCACATTTAAGTGCTGTTCTGGTACAGGTTACCCGCAAGTCCGAGTCATGGGGGAAGAAAACATGGAGAGGTCCCAGCTGTCAGAGCTGGGCCATAAAAGGCGTATAAGTTTTGGGGGAAGATTAGCAGATTCGCGAAGGAGAGCGCAGCTGGCACACGGCAAGGTTACACGGAGACACAAGTGAGGCTTGTCTTGCAGTGAACGTAGTTAAACTAATTATAATGATAGTCAAAATACTCACCGGAATGTGGGGACAACGTCTACTGCTTTCACTGAAATCCCGTTATGCCCGTACACATACAAAATACTTCCTTTAGTTCATAGGCCTGTATTGTATGTTGGCATGATGCGCTACTCTTAACAAAAGTTTTGAGGCAATCGTCTTGCTCCTAGCTCGTGGATTTGAGCTATAATATCATCATATGGTGTAAACGTTGACCAGAAAATATTTCGAGCGTCTTTCATCAATATTCCATGTTAGAGGTGCTGCAATAGCCACACTTTCAAGATGAGCACCGAAATCAGCATCGTGAAAACTTTGGAACGAGATGGTGCATATCTTCCATTAGTGTAATGCTTCGTAATAGACATGTGGCAATTACGGCGGTATGCACAAACATGCTATTTATTGTCTCAGAAATTAAAGCTGTCTAGCCATTTCTACATGTAAAGCTGAAATTTCAAATATATTTATTTTTAAAGAAATAAACAAACACACCATTACTATTCCTCGAAATACTCCCGCTCCAGGACAGAGATGCTAGTTACTAAATAGTGGCTGTTTGTCACAAGGCCGTAACTTGTTTTCTAGCTGGCCGGACCAGACACTAGAAGGGGGCGAGCTCATCCAAAGGCTCTCGTACAACACGCCCTCTCAGAGGCTGCGTAGCTCGTGTGTTCTCGACAATAAAACCGTCCCGGGGCGCCAGGATGGTTTCACTGTGTGACGTCAGTTTCTGGAATGCATGCAGCTGCAGCGGAGACACTTCGATAGCTTCCTTGTACACAATCCAAGTCACGTTCTCGCACCACGGCGGGCTCGTCAAAGATCCCTCGTATGTCCAATACGAACTCCCGGCAGGAATCAATGAGGTCACGTCCAGATGCTGATCCAGAGCACGCTTCTGCCCTTTGTAGATCACATCAGACAGGCAATCGACGATCTTGCTCACTTCTGGATGAAGACTGCCCTCTTTCAAGAAGACACCCACCACTTGCAACCCCTTCTCAGCCCAGGTGGCTTGGGCAAAATTTTTATGCCGGTCGGCATTGTAGTGAACCAGATGCAGTTCGCCCGCGTAGTGCTCTCCATCCACAGTGTGCTCACTGCCGTTGGCGATGGAGCGGCTCCAGTGTCCATGGAACTGCGCCAACTGGTAGTTGTAGGCCAGAGGTCCTCCGCGAAGATTTGGTCCCGCCGCATCTACGCTGACCTCCCAGCCTCGGCCGGTGTTGAACAGATGGCTGCACCGTAGACCAGTGTCGGACCATTGCAAGGGCGTCTTGTTTAACGATGGATCCTGCAGGACAGCTTTCCGCTTGATGTCGATAGGGGACTGCTTGTCGCCAACTGACTTCTCGGACTGCAACAAGCAGCGACAAAGCCACGCTGGGCAGAAGCATTTAAATAAGCACGTATAGCTCATTTTATGGGGAAAGTTGGGTCACGTATCTGGAGGAAGATGCTCAGAGACGTCAGCCTTGCTTGCCTGGGGTAGTGGCTGCTCTGTTCTCCAATACACGAGGCACGTCGGGCAAGGTCCTAGCTGTATGGCAACCAGCTTAGCGATCGGTCCCCGGCTGATGTGTTCTTCCTCTTCGTTCACGCCGGATATGATTGGCAACCCACTGCCCGTGCACACCAGTGGAGCGGAAGATCACTTGAATACAAAAGAGGTAATAAAAAAGAATTTCGCGCGCGCAGAGTGTCCAGTCGAGCGAGTATATTTAATTACTTAACGAAGTGATAAGTATAACGTCTTATATATGCTCCTGCTTAAAAAACACGACAAATCGAAAGACGCGACCACGCACACGGGTGAAAGAAAAATTTTCTTCTGGTTTAAGTGCGGCCTATGAGTGGATCATGGAAAACGAAAAGATAGGAATAATGAAAGCGTGGTAATCTTTCTTCGGATGTTTTCCTTTTTTTCGTTTTCGGTTCTCCAGGAGTACAAGTATCAATCTCTAGAATCTACAGATGTCAAAAACCTTTAGAACATGTTAGCCCCGCTTCAGTTCGATCTATCTCTTTGCAACGAGTTGCTGATACGCAGGATGATGGCGTATTCTAATATGACCATATTTTTCCCTCCCATGCGGAGCATGCCCGCATATATCCTAAATGGTCCTCTTGTCCAACACCTAGAGACCTTTCCTCATTATACTGTTCTCTCCATTAATGCCTCTGGGAGCTGTGAGATGGCGGCGATTGGGATATATTCGCAGGATCTGGCTTGGAGCTATTCCGTTCGTGTCCCTGATTATACTCCTGTATTCTTTGCAGAGTTCTTGGCTATTCATTTGGCTCTTCTCGAAATTCCGAGGCATGTAGCATGAGCTCTTATCCTTGCAGACTGCCTTTCAGTGTTTGTCTCTCTCCAAACTTCCGGAAAATCCCTACTGAGGTTTTTGTTACGTTCACAGTGAGTGAGTTCCGTTTTGTCTAAGTACCTGGTCATTCAGGGGTCTATTTTAACGGTGTGGCTGATTTACTGGCAAGGTCAGCTCTCAGTGCCCATGTTATCTGCACCGTCCCTCACCTCATTCTGCTGGAGACTTCCCGTTTCCAGCGGTTCCAATATGACTCAGCCAGCTTTAGTGATCCGTTGCACATTACCGTGGATTTTCAGCACGTAAAGTACCCTTGGAATGTCCGGTCGTGTAAATTAAGGCTGTGTCAGATGTCAATGAAGCTTCTGCGATGCAGTCTTTCACCTAAATTTGTACTTATGCAGATGCGGGTTCGCTACAACAAACCATTGTGACTCATGTGGTGTAGTTGAAACAACAGAACATTTTCTCTTCTCTTGCCGGCAGTTCGAATTTCAGAGAAAGCAATGTCTGGAGGTCCCTCTTTCGAAGTGTATCTTCCAGTCCTTTTCTCGTTCGGTGAGAGCGCTAAGGGATTCTCGTTAAGTTGTGTTTGCGGCTACCTTCATGGTTACATTACTGCAACTGGTAGGTTACCTTGTTAACTGTGTACGGGGTGCTTCACCCTAAGACTTTACAAAATTTTTAAAAATTGGGTTTTTTTAGTTAGAACAGCGCTTGTAGCGGCATAGAATTGTCAGTGGCATAGCACACCACAATAGAGCTAAGACGGGCTTGTAAAATAAACCTATCTACGCGTCTGCATATTGAATCCGTTCACAAGTAAACGACGATCAGAGCGATAAGTAGGAAGTGGGGAAATCTCCCCAAGATACCCAAATGCTGTGTTCGCCCCTTTGTTTTTCATGAGAAAGAACCCCATCAATTTTGTTTCCCACTATACACAGGACACTAGCATCGGCTCAGCATCGTCAATGTATTTACCCTTTGTTTTACTTGATGTTCTTAGCGACTTGTTCTTACAAAGACAATACAAATTTCCTTCGTCTGACGGGTTCTTGTCGGACACCGAAATTTAGAGGGACATTGAAGGAAACGGCATGCAATTTATTTTATAAGATTTTGATTCTCAGCCTATTTATAGGTCTGCCCCTTTTTTTTCGACACGAAAAGAACCATTTATAGCTCAGAAAATTGAATTTAAAAATTTCTCCGCAGCTAGACTGAAACTCGGGACGTTTACATTGAAAAGAATTGGTTACCAATGTTTTGGTGTCAATTGTGATGCAACCTAGCCTGTGCGATGCGCACCCAAAAATCGGTGTTGCTGAACGCAGTTTACATGCGAATGAGCCGATGAAGGATAAACCTTTATTCCGTTTTAGATTGCTACCCCTTGTTAGCTTAATCCTGAGTTGCACGCTGTTACGTGCTGCGTCGGCCTCCGCAGCGCACCTGCCTTGCATCGGGAAGGAAAAATTTAGCGGTGATCAATCAGATTGATGCAGAGGAAATGCGACAGTATGTTTTTTTCACTCTCTACTCTATTTCAGTCCTGAGTTCGTTGCTTTTCATTCGCCAGTCTGTTCCATTTCTAATTTTATTTTAGTTACAAGTATGCAACTACGCTATATTTGTCACATTCATTCTCGCAGGCAGTCCTCACACACTACTGGTGCCGTGGTGCAGTGCTTAAAGGGAAGCTGAAGCACTTTTCGAAAAAACTGAGTTCCCTGCGGCATTTGATACTTTTTAGTCCGCTGAAAAAGAACATCATCTCATTCAAAAATAGCAGAAATAAACGCAAAAAGCTGTTTTTTTTTTAGAAGAAGAAGTAAACGGGCAACAGCGCCTCAGGGCGCCGAGCGAACGCCGCTGTTGCCCGCGATTGGCCGGGACCGTCGTGACGTCATCGACGGGGATCTCCGGCCAGCACCGACTGAGTTGCTGCGTAGCGCGTTGATTCAGCTGGCTTGAGAACCGCGTTTTGCAAATTATGGATAATTCAAACTGGGTTGAACGGTTTGGTCTCTCATCATACATGTTCGAGCCATCAGCGTGTCCAGAAAACGGCGGAACCAACGACGCCGCGGAGTGCGCCGGCAGCGAAAGTGAAGTCGCGACATTTTCACGTGTTGCAAATCTCAACTGGTACGTATGTTTTGCGTACGTGCGTACATAGCGTTGGGTAGGTGCGTGTCCAAGTGGCAGTAGAAAAAAAAGGAAATCGTGTCGAAACGTTGTTGTGTACTCGCTGCTGCATAAAAGATGGACTACAGCTTGTAACACGTGTAAACATGATCAGATTGAAATCGCCGGCATGCTTACACGAGTCGCGGGAGGCAAAGCGTTTTTTGTTCATTTATTTATAGTGAGGTACCTAATTACACCCAAATGCTTTTTACAGCTACAAAAAAATGCAGAACTGGACGAGTTGGAGTGGGTTCAATGTTGTACTGCAAAGCGAAGAGATGAGACGACGGAGGAAGCTCTCGCGTGCGCTATTCCATCTGTAGTATGTTCACGCTACCGTTCAACCATGAAACTTCTGCGCTTAACTCCGTGCATTTTGTTACCTTTTTTTCGCATGCAGAACACGCTTCTGAACAATAATTATGGCTGTGTTTCGGAATTCGCTGTGCTGCTTGTCAAAACTAGTGTGCTGCGAGATATAGTGCGCTGCGAAATGCTCATCGTGGTAACCAGCATAGTTAGTTGTGGCAGATATACGCGTACCGCTTTGATGTTCTGGCTCCAGACAAAATTTGCATGAATTCGGCCGCCATTGTCGATCGTCAGTTATGAACAAGCGTTCATGAATATAAATGTTCCCATTGATCAAGTATACTAGGTTGATATAATCAGTTTTTTGTTCAGATAGGTGCACGAACATTTACGGCGCGCTGATGAAGGATGAAGACGATTGCTTGTGTTGCCAGGAGGTGCAAGAATACAGGAAGAAGAAAAAGGCACACAGTTCGTAACGAGCTCGAAAGAGTTCAGGACTGTGTGCCTCAGTAAGGCAGTTCTGGGGAACTTTACGCGGCCGCGGCAGCCGCATTCCAGTTTTTGGAAAATGCAAGATGTAAATGCGGGTCGGCGAGCCCTTCGCTACTGCGTCCTTCATATGGCTTCACTCGGTTCGCGGAACGCTGAACCATACAAACAAGAAACCGCTAAATAGACAAGCGTATCTTAAAGCACTTACCTCACGCCGCTTTCTTTTGGCGAAGGCCGCTGTAGGATGTGGCGGAGCGCTTCTATTTTGTGGGAACACTGATGGAACGACGCCGGGCCTCAGTCCCGCCGATTTAATTGAAATACGGAGTGCCCACATCGTTCCCAAGCATCGATAATAGTCACTGTCGCGGAAATGGTCGGAGCACAAGACAGTCGATTTCGTAGGCACGAATTTCTTCCTTTTCACGCCAGTGAGACACAGCGCAGAAAGTTTCCTATCCTACGGGAACGTGTGGAACACCCCGTCGACTCGGCCGCCAGTGTTCGCGGAACCGAAAGCTGCGCAAAACGAGGACATGATGACGACTCGTCGCTGCACGCACTCGGCACAGAACGCCCGAACCAGAGATAACAAACGGCGCTGGCAGATGACTGCGTTGATCCGTCGTTCACCAAAGCGCGGGCCGAAAAGCAGCAAGCAAAGCAGGACGGCCGGCAGACTACCCGTGAATGGCGTCACTTTCGCCAGTTCTCCCTTATTGCCATCCCCCCCCCCCCCCCCACCTCCCGGCGCTTCCGGAAGCGACGAGGGCGCGTCGGCGCCAGGTTTTAACAAGCGATTTCACAGCAATATTGACGGCGTGAACTCTCAATGTAAAAGGTTGGTATATGATTCAGAATGCAAAAAAAAAACTATTCTTCATTAGCCTAGAAACCAACCACTCTTTACAATATGCGATGAGTTGCAGGCCTACATGTCCACAACATTAGAATGAAATCACTGAGGGAATACGTAAGGGGGAGGCGAGCAAATTACCGATACTTCACAGCGAATGAACTATCCTTTTTGGATGCTGGCGTTCCTCAAGAGGAAGATGTATAGTACTTTCATCTTACCACTGCTCAGGTATTAGACACAAATATGGGACCTAAAGAGAGGCCCTAAAAATGAAGGAGACTTCAGGGAGCCACTGGGACGAAAATGGTTGGTTGAAGACCGGGAGAGAGTGCGTTACAAAATTATACCGGAGACCTCCACTACGGCACCTCTTTCACTCTTTCTTCTTCCAAGCCTACCTTCCTCCCTTTCCTTACGGTGCGGTTCAGGTGTCCACCGAGATGTGAGACATACTGCCCCTGTTTCTTTCCTCAAAAACGAATTTTCCAAATACAAGCGCAGGGCATGTAATGCGAAGGCAAGAAGTAACGAAGCGCTCGTCCTGTCTCCTATGTCTGTGTCCTTGTTTTCTGCGCTAGTCTTTTAATTAACAATGACACACCAACTAGCCCAGCTTTCCGCCTCGATTAACGAAGCGAATTTCAAACGTAGGCAACAGCAGCCGGGAGTAGCAGATTGTCAGTTGGGCTGATGCAATTAGGAAGTTTGCGGAGATAAGACGGCCACAGCTTCCCCAAGAGAGCTTGGTTTAAAGATCGAGAAGGGAGGCTTTTCTACAGCAGTGATTAGGCTTGAGTGATGATAATGAGGTAATAATAAGGCCGCTAAAATGCGGCGCAGAAAACGCGTAGTGTCATAGTGATCCGCAGCCTTGACTTATATTAACGCGCAAGGCGGGTGTCGTCACTCATGATGCAGGCAATATTCGAGAAGGTCCACGTGACTGGTACGGGAGGTCAAAAAGACCTGGCTGTCAGAAAACTGGCACAGTGCCTGCCGCATCAATATAAAATCCACAGTATTTTAGCAGCTTTGATTCTTAGTCAACGGGGTATAATTTGCGAGTTTGACATCGAGTATCTTTTCTAATCTTTTTCTAATCACCTGCCGCGGTGACTCAGTGGTTACGGCGCTCAGCTGCTGGCCCGAAAGACGCGGGTTCGATCTCGCCCGCGGGAGCCGAATTTCGACGAAGGCGAAAGTCAAGAGGCCCGTGTGCTGTGCAATGTCAGTGCACGTTCAAGAACACCAGGTGGTCGAAATTTCAGTAGCCCTTCACTACGGCGTCCCTCATAGTCTGGGTTGCTTCGGGAAGTTAAACCCGAATAAACCAAACCAACTATCTCTTCTAATCAGAGGAGCAGAGTGAACTGCATGACAAACGTGCCTTTTCAGTGGCCTCCAATCAATCATTTTAAACTATCCTCCCTATATTCCACTTTGAATGCCCCCAATAATGCACCTTGTCCTTCATCACCCACTGTTTGGCTCTCATACACGGCTAGCTGTGAGTACTGCTTTTTCAAGAATGTTACGTTTTTCTTGCCGTTTACAAGTATGAATTTTTAAGCCTACTATTCCACTTTTATTCCGTGTGTGCGCACTGATTTGCTGTAATTCGTGCCTTGGTATTGCTTATAAAAAATAGCGTTAGCAAATTTTATGCCGCAGAGGCATTTCAAGTGAATCACTACATCTAAGTTATTCGACTTTAACGCAAATATTTCATGTATCTAAGTGGTATTCCGTCTGCAATAATGACACTTTTGTGTTTACAGTTTCGGCTCCTTTAGAGGGTAATTTGGTTAACGCGTTCTTATCCTACATGTTCTCTGGCAAATTTGCAACGCTTCTTTAACGCTTTAGCTTGGCAATGCATGCATGAGAGCCACTCTCTGTGCTCAACCAAATAATTTCCACCGATTTATCAGGATAATATGAAAGGGCCGACCACATTCGAATTTTCTATATCTTTCTAGCACAATCTGTCACCTTTTCTGAGTATATATTCTGAAAATATGCTTGCAACCTCAGCTCGAAGAAGTTTCCCTACGATCGATAGAGGGACGCGCTTTTCGAACACTACATTCTCACTCTCTCACTCTAACAGAGTTTCGCCGGAATTTTTTTCTCATTCCACTGTTCGTAAAGATTTTATTGCCTATTCATTTCCGATGGATGTTTTTACATGTTCGGGTTTAAGGTATTCAGGTTGCTTTTATTACTGGATGGCCGCGTAAAGGTGTCTTCCGCACTGCTTTTTCGCCATTGTTTGCGGCATTTAAATATTTTTCAATGTGGACATTTCTGTAAATGCCATTCTTTGCGTTTTGCCCTCGCTACACCTTGTTTTATATTATGTTTTATATTGTGCAACCAAATGATCAGGCAGGCTCTCTTAAAGGATACTCGACAATACACCATATCCACACTATCAGTCATGTGATAGAGAAATGCGCAGAATATAACCGACCCCTATATATAGCCTTCATTGATTACGAGAAAGCACTTGAATCAGTGTAAACCTCAACAGTCATGCAGGCATTGCGGAATCAGGGTGTGGAATGGGCTTATGTGAAAATACTGAAAGATATTTATAACGACTGCACAGCTACCATAGTCCTTCATAAAGTCCGGAATAAAATTCAAATAAAGAATAGTATCAGGTAGGGAGACACGATCTTGGCAACACTATTCACTACCTGTTTACAAGAGGTCTGGATGGGGAACAATTGGGGATAAGAGTTAATGGAGAATATATAAGTAGTTTGCAATTCGCTGATGACATTGCCTTGATAAGTCCCTCAGGAGATGAGCTCTAAAGCATGATCAATAAGCTAGGCAGAGCAGAATGGTAGGCCTTAAAATTAATATGCAGAAAACCAAAGTAATGTTCAACAGTCTCACAAGGGGAACACCAGTTCACAATTGGTAGCGAGGTGCTGGAAGTGGTAAGGTACAACGTCTACTTAGGGCAGCAGGTGGCCGCTGATCCGGATCATGAGAGGGAAATAACTTAAAGAATAAGAATAGGCGTGGTATATGGCAGGTTCCCTCAGATCATGAATGGCAGTTTACCAATATCCCTCAAGAGAAAAGTATACAACAGCTGCATCTCACCAGTACTCACCTATAGGGACAGATACCTGGAGGCTAACGAAGAGGGTTCAGCGTCAGGGCAACGCAGAGAGCAATGGAAAGAAAAATGATAGGTGTAATGTCAGGAGATCAGAAGTGGGCGGTGTGGGTGAGGGAACGGACGTGGGTTATTGATACCGCGGTAGGAATCAAGAGGAAGAAGTGGGCTTGGGCGGGCATGTAACGCGAAGGCAAGATAACCGCTAGTTTGTTAAGGTTAACGGAGTGAGTTGCAAGAGAAGGCAAGCGTAGCAGGGAGCGGCAGAAAGTTAGATGGGCGGATGAGATTAAGAAGTTGCGGGGATACGGTGGCTGCAGCTAGCAAAATGCAGGGTTTGAATTGGACAGAAATGGGAGAGGCCTTTGCTCTGCAGTGGTGATGATGCTGTTGTGTAACATCTGGTTTTGTGAAACGAAGTAGTAAAGACAAAGCGGCCTTAAAGCCTCCAAACACACACACACACAGATATATATATATATATATATATATATATATATATATATATATATATATATATATATATATATATTGGTCAAATGTTTTAGGGGAAACCCCCAAGGTGGAGTAGATTTCTAATAAGGGAGTAATTACTCACTGGCATCCACCCAAGCGCAGCCAAACGGCTACAAAGGAAAGCTATACAGCTTTCTCAGAAACTTCGTAGTTAAAGAAAAATTCGTCCTGGTCCGGGGTTCGAACCCGGAACCACCGCCACACCGGAGCAGTCGCTCTACCAATTGAGCTAACCGGGACGGCAAGCTTATGGTAGGGCGAGAGCGAATTGATCAGTAACTCGAAGTGGGAAGAGTGTTGGTCAAATGTTTTAGGGGAATCCCCCAAGGTGGAGTAGATTTCTAATAAGGGAGTAATTACTCACTGGCATCCACCCAAGCGCAGCCAAACGGCTACAAAGGAAAGCTATACAGCTTTCTCAGAAACTTCGTAGTTAAAGAAAAATTCGTCCTGGTCCGGGGTTCGAACCCGGAACCACCGCCACACCGGAGCAGTCGCTCTACCAATTGAGCTAACCGGGACGGCAAGCTTATGGTAGGGCGAGAGCGAATTGATCAGTAACTCGAAGTGGGAAGAGTGTTGGTCAAATGTTTTAGGGGAATCCCCCAAGGTGGAGTAGATTTCTAATAAGGGAGTAATTACTCACTGGCATCCACCCAAGCGCAGCCAAACGGCTACAAAGGAAAGCTATACAGCTTTCTCAGAAACTTCGTAGTTAAAGAAAAATTCGTCCTGGTCTGGGGTTCGAACCCGGAACCACTGCCACACCGGAGCAGTCGCTCTACCAATTGAGCTAACCGGGACGGCAAGCTTATGGTAGGGCGAGAGCGAATTGATCAGTAACTCGAAGTGGGAAGAGTGTTGGTCAAATGTTTTAGGGGACATTTGACCCTAAAACATTTGACCAACACTCTTCCCACTTCGAGTTACTGATCAATTCGCTCTCGCCCTACCATAAGCTTGCCGTCCCGGTTAGCTCAATTGGTAGAGCGACTGCTCCGGTGTGGCGGTGGTTCCGGGTTCGAACCCCGGACCAGGACGAATTTTTCTTTAACTACGAAGTTTCTGAGAAAGCTGTATAGCTTTCCTTTGTAGCCGTTTGGCTGCGCTTGGGTGGATGCCAGTGAGTAATTACTCCCTTATTATATATATATATATATATATACATATATATATATATATATATATATATATATATATGACAGAAGCCAACAGGCACAGAAACCAAGGGGCAAAGGGGATTTCTTTTTATTTATTTATTTATTTTGTGGTGCTGATCAATTTAGAATAGTAATGAATATGTTATCGCTTTAAGGTAATTGATTAGAAAAGCAGAAGAAAAACAACCACATGCCGCCGGTGGGATCCGAACCCACGACCCCCGAATTACGCGTCCGGTGCTCTACCTCTGAGCTACGGCGACGGCTGCCAAATCTTCTGCTTTCGGGGGTAT
Organism: Amblyomma mixtum; assembly: GCF_055824585.1. Lineage (NCBI taxonomy): Eukaryota > Metazoa > Arthropoda > Arachnida > Ixodida > Ixodidae > Amblyomma > Amblyomma mixtum. Next base: position 87,272,865 of record NC_143019.1, on the reverse strand, counting down.
TTATGTTTACAAATAACCTAACCTTGAGAGTGTTCATCAGCGCCACCCACGTTCGTAAGCGGTGGACGTAGAACGTCCTCAGTTATATATATATGTATATATATATAAAGCATTTTGCATAAAGCATTTTGCCGGCGCCGATGTCGAACTTTGATGCCTGAGCGAATGGGGTCCGCGACATGCGCTGTTGATAGCCTTTTTCTGTCCGATGTTTCCGAAAAAGTATAAATGTTGCCCGCTACTTAAAATCTTGGTCGCATTGCTGGATAAATGTCTCTGTGTATTCCTTTGCATCGTCAGTGGTGCTCAAACAGACTGAAGGAATTAAGCCGACACGCGAAAAACCGCTCAGAAAACACCGCGGTCTTCGCTCGATTGCGTCCTCAGTGCTCAAGTTAATGCGCTATGGTGGGTTGTTTTCCAGAAAAGCTTTTAAATTCGCTCTTTCGTCGTCTAACCACTCCTGCTAATTTGTTCCACTGAGTGCAGCACTTCAAAAAGCATTTCCGTGTCGTCTTTCGAACATCTCACATCGATTAGAGTATGTTTATGTGCTTGAAAGGTAGGCAGAAATATCGAAGCGCACCCTAGCTTGGGGTGCTAACAAAGTGCCCAGCACTGATGCGCGTAGAACCGTTGATATTATTCACTAAGAATTCCATTTCAGTCCCGTTACAGAGCCGCTGTAGACAGCTCAGTTTTCTCGGTCTATAGGAGAGGCAGATACTTTTAAGCAACGCCTTTTGCGAAATTATACCCTATTATGTTCTGAAAACCACATTTTATTGAAATAGCTTGTCTCAGGTTCCGCGATAATACTCCCAATTTTCCAAAGGCATCGACAGGAAGATACGCGTCTTTGCTAGGGAGAAGCAGTGGGTTTTCTACAGAGAAGCCCGCGGGTTAAATTTTCTAAACTTAAAAGTCGTCACGATCAGTTTTCATTCTGCCAATGTGTCCTCGGTGGGCTTCGGTGTTGCTCCTTCTGTTTGGTTTCTTCATCTCAGCATCTTCTCCCCTTTCAACGGCTATGGTCGAAGCTATGGATGCAACAAAGCATTCACATCGTCCTGTGAAAGTTCTGTTCGAACGCACTCAAACTGAGCATCTTCGGTTGCACTTGAAACATCTGCCGGTGCCCGTTCAACTGGAGGCTGTCTCGCGAAGGAGCTGGATTTGCGTGTTTTTCTCTTACTTAGCACAGAAGCAGATAAGATACCGCAGTCGGGAGTCAATGCTATTCAGGTTTCTTTACCCCGACGCATTTGTGTTCATTCCGTGGAACCAGACTTTGTGTGAAGCAACAGGATTAAGACATTCGCTTACTGACATCGGACCATTGCTGTGGACGCTGTTTGTTCAGTCGCACTCACACCAGCAAACTTTACGGAAGTTTTCCAAAATGCTTTGCAATCTTGTGAGCATAGGCAACACCGACGCCAATATTCCGGAGGACACTTACAAAAGATGCCGCATGCGCGCAACAGTTCCACCTGGCAAAGTATTTCGGAGCAGGCGTCACAGTGGCAATAGTTTTCCGAAGGGTGGCGAGCTCTTTGCCTATGTCGATGGGGATGGGAGTAGTTTGAAAGACATTGAAAGAATGCCGGAAGTGTTAGCGCTGATAGACGCTTATAAAACGCTCAACAACAATCTCACTATTGCACAGAGTCGGAGTTATGTAAAGTTTTTTGAAAAAAAAGTGGACCTACTTTTACTTCCTTTACCTGCCCAGTTGCTGGAACACGCTCTGATTTTCACAGATTCCCAGTATTCTCCAGCGCCTTTGTGCTTTTTCACTCGTCTTGTAGTTACCCCTGGTTTCGCCTTCATCGACTCTTGGATATCTTTTGTGTGGTTGCTTCTGACTCTTGCGTCTCTCATTGCCTTGGTTACCGTTATTTCACGGCTGCGCGCTCAGCCACCGATCTCCCAGAACACGATCGCGAAGGCTGACGTGCTTATCTTCCTTATCTGCACGTTATTGGGACGTAGTCCACCTAAGCCCATCCGAAGTGTCCTGCTGGTCTGCTGGGCTTTCGGCATGTTTTTTCTCGGCAATTACATACAAACCACAGCCACAGCCACTCGCAGCGTCCCGAGCATTTCCAAAAGTATCAGTAGCGTGGAGCAACTGCAGCAGCACCTGGATAGAGGAACTTTGCGGCCGTGCTTGAATAACGACTGGACCGGAATCATCGTGGAATACATTCACCAACACGACGCACCCGGAGTGCTGGGATCTGTTGTGGCTGCCTTCAGGCGCTGCAAGGGAGACTGCTTCGTGGCAGCCCGTACATTAGAGTGCTACAAGAAGGCGCGGGAGGGGACCCACGTCGCGCTCACGCTCTGCACTCATCAGAAAGTGTCCAGTGCTTCGAGATTTAACCTCGTGCCTGGCGATCGCTTCATGACCCTACTTCGAACTTCTGGAATTCTCGCTTCGAATCCTATTAGGTAAGTGCCTTTTCTCTCTACACGCGGTCATATTACGGCAGCTGATCAGGGTGTGTGCTCACGTGTTACAAAACGTTACTTGATTGCAGTTCCCCTATTACGCAGTGCAGCAACTTATTGCTTTCGGCGCTCTCTTACTCTATTCTTCGTGCAATTCAAGCCCTTTTAAGCTAATCATCGAGTTCTAGTTAGTTACTTGGCGGCATGTTCAGTATTCCTTGTGTACATGTAAGTTTCCACGAAAAAGCTTATTAATGATTTTTGCGCAGAATCATGGAAATACTCTTTCTTACCGTTTCTGATGGCTTCCGGGTACAGGACTTGTTGAACCATCGTAGAAGGGGGAAGGAGCATCATGTATAAAGTGTGCTTATTACAGAAGCGGCCACGTACGGATCTTTGTCAAAATAAAATGAAAGTGAAATTGCAGGCAATCACGTGTCTATCAGCCACTCTAATAAAGTAAGATCGCACTTTTTATCATAATAAAAAAGTAGGCAGTGGCTTAGCTCTGCTATGCCAGCATATACGTAGCGCGAGCAGTGACGTCACGTGGCTCTACGCCGGCGGCAGCAGCTGCAGCGGAGAGCGCGCGTGGCGAGGCGCGCCAGACTCACTCCTCGCACATGCGCAGTATCGTCGACGGAGGGAGCACGCAAAACGGCGGGACTATGGGCAATGTAGCTAACGCTACAAAAACCGCTTTTTTATGGTATTTTAGCCCCAAACATGGATTGAACGAAATAAATCTAAAAGCTAAAGTAAACCGTTCACACTCTCCATTCCTGATGGCATTGCTGAAGATGGAAATGCCTAAGGTATGCTGCCCTCAATGTCTTGGCTTTCGTAGCAGCTCATGCCATAAACGATCTCTTCTACTACCTACTTTCGGCGATAATTGTGCCTGCCTACACTGCACAATCCATGGTTCAGTGTAGAGACTGGTGCACTGTTTTCCATTGTCCCAGCGATGACTGTGGTTCAGAAAAGAGAACCAATCATGCCCCGATGTGTACGATGCAGGTTCCAGCACCGGCGACTCATGCGGGCCCTGATGGAAGCTGCGTTGGACATTCGCCACCAGAAGCCAACTTTCCAGACCAAAGCAGAGACGGACGGTTCGTCAGAGGACCTCTGGCTGTTTTTCGCTGTGTATGCCGTCGGATGCACGGCCGCCGTTTTTGTTCTCTCGTGGGAGCTGTTCTGGCACTGGTGTAACAAGGAACAAACTTGAGAAAGTATTGAAAGAACTCCTACACAGTTTCTTTGTGCTCTCGGAAAAGTAACGTCAGTCGTTCCACTACTCGTTTCGCACAGATCTCAAGACATTCGCGTCATGTTGAGACCGCAGCACCAGTGTTCCAGGCATATAATCATCGCTTGATATACCGCTGCTGTCTTTCATTAGTAAAATTGTCCAGCGTCGTCTTTTCCATAAATTATATTAAAATTTTGTCTCGCTTGCACAACACACTCCCGTTTCAACGCGAAAGACGCGGGTTCGGTGGTGGCGAATTTCTAGAGGCCCGTGTACTGTGCGATGTCAGCGCACGTTAAAGAACGCCAGGTGGCCGAGATTTCCGCAGCCTTTCACTACGGCGTCCCTCGCAGCCTGAGTCGCTTTGGAACTTTAAACATCATTAACTGAACCCTAAACAAAACTACCTCCACCCAACCCAACATTGCGCCGTTTACTTTAAAGATTAGGTCTGCAACGTTTACATGGCTCCACTAATGCCTTCCATAAACCCTTCTTGCCATCAGGCATAAAACAATGAAATCAGTTGCAAGAGCCCGGATCAACTGAGCGTCATCCAAACAAATCTGAGAATCTACACTCACCACATATTTATCATTAGCCACAATTAACCACATTGCCTGTTACCCCTCATGTACCACAGCTTCATTTCTTATTAACGTTTTTTTCGAGTCACTTGTGGCATCCTTATCAGTATTATGTGCACCCTTTTTGATCTTGCATTGACGGAAGGCCATGGTGAACCAGTGTATGCTCCTTTCGACCTTTTTCAATGCCCTGTTACTTGATTGATATGTGATCACATTGTACTTGTGTATTTTTATGCTCCCCCATTGTGTAATACCCCACCTAGGGACACTTAAAAGACAATAAATGATTATTATTACTATTAGTCCCGTTCATCCCTGTGGTGTTATCCTCTCCTCGGTAATGTTTCTAAAAATGTACGAGTCAAGGTTGGCATTCAAATCTGATGTGTGGGGCGAAAAAGCGGTTGATGACCATATTTATATTTAACAAATGTTGTAAACAATATTTGGGCATAACAAATTTATTCCCAATAACTTGCTCACATAATAAACGCGATTATCAATTATAGTAACGTAGGTGTAAGCAATGGCAGCAGCGAACTTGCAGTTTTATAAAAATTGCCATACACGGAAGAGACATGAAGGCGCTAGACACCGCAGCGGACACGGGACAAGAAAGAAGACGACACAGGGCGGTACTTGCAACTAAAATTTTATTTGAAACTTCATGGCTTTATAAAGACAGAGGCACGTGTGATCTTACAATCAGGTAAAAAAGATGAATGAAAAGCAACAGATAGCAAAACCTAACTGACAACAATGCACAGGAAAGATATGCGCGTCACAATGTACAGAAATCAGACTTTAAAACGTTATGCAAAGCTCATCATGCGAGTCACAATCTACATAAATCAGAAGTGTTAAAAACCGTCGACCGCATGTGGAAGCAGAAAAACCACAAAACAAAGGAAGAAAAAGAACGTTAAAAGGAAGCCACCCAACCTGTTACCTGTCAAGGAAACCCAGTTCTTTTTGGAGGATGGAAACCGAAGGCGAACTAACGCATTCATCCGGTTGCGAGCGCAAGATGGCAATGGCCTCCACAATCTCTCTCTCGAGCTGCCCCTTCCTTCTTCCAACAATCTGGGTCTGGCTGAACTGAGGGCAACAACCCCGACACTTGCGGCAATGAACAGGCAGATTCGAACCCCCCGCCTCCCCCAAGGAACGCGCATGTTCTCTCAAGCGATCATTTAAGCACCTACCGGTTTGTCCAATATAAACACGCCCACAACTGAGGGGGATCTTGTAGATTACCCCTGTTGCACATGCGACACGCTTATTTTCTTCCAAATGTTTCTTGCCGCAAGTTCCTCGAATCGAGTCCCCTTTTCCCACTAGATTGCATAATCTAGAGAGCTTACAGGGTGCCGAAAATACAATGTCGATGCCATATTTGCCTGAAATCTTTTTGAGATTATGTGAAACCCTGTGCAGGTAGGGAATGACTTCCACTTTTTTCTGGCCGGCAGGTTCTTGGGAAGCAACTTTTTTCTTTTTACTGAGCTTATTGGCCACTGTTTCAGCAACCGCAGTTAACAGAAACCTCGGGTACCCTGCCTTTTCCAGCCGCTCTACTTGAAGGAAAAAACTGGACTTCAACATATGAGTGCATGATTTTAAAACTGCGGATCTAAAACAGGAGGAGGCAATACCCCGCTTTACCACCTTGGAGTGGGAGGAATCAAAAGGCAGCAATGCTTTCTTTGACCTAGGTTGGAAGGCCCAGCACACATGATCACTTCTGTTAAAAGATAACTTTAAATCCAGAAACTGAATGGATCCGTTTTGTGGAAGTTCTAGAGTGAATTTAAGAAATTGTGAACAGTTTGAGAATACACTTAAAATCATGCCAGCTACTTCTGTCAAAGAGTCATGAGAAGAAAGTTTCAAAATAATTAAAAAGTCGTCTACATATCTGATGATCTTTGCTATGAAAGGTTGGGTTAGCTTGAGCTCGAGCACTCGACCTAGACGCGCAAGAAATATTTCACACAGCACTGGCGCGACACTGGAACCTATACAAATTCCTTTTTTCTGCACATACAATTTCTCGCCAAAGGAAACAAAAGTAGAATCAAGATAAAAAGCGAGCAGCTCCATAAAAGAATCAGGCGACACACCACAGGTATTCTGGAATCCAACCACGCCGGTAACGTCAATCAGTTCTCTTACTGCACTGAAAAGTTCATCGTGCGGTAAAATGATCGGTGTTTCTGCAAAAGTTTCCAGGACCCTTGGGCATGGGTAGAACAGGCCTAGATGCATGCAGGTTGCCCCTGTGCCTTATCCTCCCGTGAAGATTAAAAAATTTGATGCTTAAGGGGCAATAAATTATTATTATTATTATTATTATTATTATTATTATTATTATTATTATTATTATTATTATTATTATTATTATTATTATTATTATTATTATTATTATTATTATTATTATTATTATTATTGGAATGAAGAAGATGATCCAGCACCGCCACCAACGACGACGAAGCGCTAGCGCCGCCCGTAGCAGGCTCGTGCTGGAGAACTGCCGCTTGTGTGCCTGTCCCTCGCCTCGCTCGTTCCTAGACTTCTTGCGCCAGGGTCTTCGTCGCCGGCGCTTGAAGGTGCCAATAAACCGCTCTACATTTGGTGGACGTTGCTGCGGTCACCACCGTTCCCGCTCACCGTGGAACTTCGCAGTCGCACCATCTCGATGTCCAAGGCCGGTCAGCAGCCCCCCAGTCAACAGCCAGCCCCTCCGCCGGAGCCAGTCATCTGCTCCGGTGCCGTCCGGCAGCGGGACCCCGCTGTTTTCAGCGGCCACAGCGATCAAGATGTGGAAGATTGGCTGGAGTCGTATGAACGGGTGAGCCGCCATAACAACTGGGACGACCGCGTCAAACTCACTAATGTGATATTCTACCTGAGCGACGTCGCAAACCTGTGGTTCCGGAACCACGAGGCCGACATTCCCACCTGGGCCGTTCTAAAGACCACACTCGCGGAGGTTTTTACCTGATTGTAAGATCACACGTGCCTCTGTCTTTATAAAGCCATGAAGTTTCAAATAAAGTTTTAGTTGCAAGTACCGCCCTGTGTCGTCTTCTTTCTTGTCCCGTGTCCGCTGCGGTGTCTAGCGCCTTCATGTCTCACCAACTGGCCTACACAGCTACCCTCCTAAGTTACGGAAGAGACCATAGTAGCTGAAAAAGGCTTTTATATCTGAAAATGCCTGTCACCAATATCAGATATCAGAGCTATGGGTAAAATGATCGGTGTTTCTGCAAAAGTTTCCAGGACCCTTGGGCATGGGTAGAACAGGCCTAGATGCATGCAGGTTGCCCCTGTGCCTTATCCTCCCGTGAAGATTAAAAAATTTGATGCTTAAGGGGCAATAAATTATTATTATTATTATTATTATTATTATTATTATTATTATTATTATTATTATTATTATTATTATTATTATTATTATTATTATTATTATTATTATTGGAATGAAGAAGATGATCCAGCACCGCCACCAACGACGACGAAGCGCTAGCGCCGCCCGTAGCAGGCTCGTGCTGGAGAACTGCCGCTTGTGTGCCTGTCCCTCGCCTCGCTCGTTCCTAGACTTCTTGCGCCAGGGTCTTCGTCGCCGGCGCTTGAAGGTGCCAATAAACCGCTCTACATTTGGTGGACGTTGCTGCGGTCACCACCGTTCCCGCTCACCGTGGAACTTCGCAGTCGCACCATCTCGATGTCCAAGGCCGGTCAGCAGCCCCCCAGTCAACAGCCAGCCCCTCCGCCGGAGCCAGTCATCTGCTCCGGTGCCGTCCGGCAGCGGGACCCCGCTGTTTTCAGCGGCCACAGCGATCAAGATGTGGAAGATTGGCTTGAGTCGTATGAACGGGTGAGCCGCCATAACAACTGGGACGACCGCGTCAAACCAAAGCCACCTAGACTAGACAAGGCCTGTTCACTCCTCCTCTCCACAGGGGCCTACGTCACACTAGTTGCCCGACCGCGAAAGGCTTTGCCGCGAACGATGGTGAGTCTTCTGTGAAACGCAGGCGGATGCAACAAAGCATGGCACCTGGGAGGCGACGCGGGTGGATCGTGCCACTTTGGTTAGGTTAGGCAGCGAACGTACTGACATTTCTCTTTTCCGGCTTCTCGGTTTTCGAGCTGCAGGTCGTCAAACTGTTTTGTTTTCACTTGTGCGCGTTGAAACCATGATGTGGTAGTGAATTAAAACACACTCAATTTGTAACCGCACCAACATAGGCCGGTGCTGCGTGCATGGGCGCCACGGAAATTGCGACGGTGGTCAAAAAGTTAGGGTGTTTGGTTTTCCCAAGGATGAAGCTCGCAGAAAACTTTGATGATAGTAGTTCCTCGCAAGGATTTTACGCCAACCATGCGTTCCAAGGTAAGTAACTGCAATTTAACCGCTTTTGATTGCTTATGTTCTATAAAACCCAACACTAAACAAAAACGTTAGTTGTTGAAAAGTGGTTTCGAAAGAACTGCATGGTATAACAAATAAGCTTCCTGAGACAGTTATGCGAGCTCCATTTCTATGCGCAAGACTTGATCCCAAGCTCTCACATGATGATAAACAAACGGGAAGAACCATGCAGCCCAAGTGCGATGGTGTTCAACTTCAAAAGGGTGAAGTGCGTACGGTGTTCCCCAATCGCCCATCGTACCTTTATTCCACACCTTCATGTCGCGAGTCCACAGCAAGAAAGAGAGCACGTTGGGAAAATGACGCTATCCAGGAAGCCATCAACCATCAAGCGAGGCAGAAAAACCCATAAATTCAGTGTCTTCGTTTGAAGTATTGCAAATCAAGCTAGTCAACATTCAACATTCGCGACACGAAGTTTCAAGTTTCGGACAGTCACTGCGAAGGAAAGCCCATCATGTTTCTTAGTTTAGAAAGAGAGCCGTCTTCGTATGTGAAACGTGCTGTCACAGTCCTTCCGTATCTGGCAATATCTTTGACTATAGGCATGGTGAGGCTGCACTAACTATCATTAAATTGAAGAATCACGCCATTTAGGCCAGCAGTCGGAAGGTAGCTGCCAGGAAGCTAAAAAAATTAAAGAATGGAAATATTTTAATGCAAAGCACTGAGAGCAATAAAATGTTCACATAGTCTTCATGTTACTGTTTTCCATGACTTCATTCTTTTTGTTTATATCAATGTTTAGCACGCCATCCGCTTTCGAAAATGGCAAAAAAAAACATACTTTTTAAAAAAAAAAAGCAGTACAATACATAAGATGCGGCTAGATACAGCATTTCATGCATTCTACTGCATTTTACTGCTATGCTGTCTAGGAAATAATATTTTGGTCTTAATATGAACTACTTGCGATGACCTGAAGAGCAGGAACTGTAGCAATGCAATGCTTTATCACAAGTATTACCATGAAACTATAAAAACGAATCACTGATCTGCAGCACGAAGTGTACCGTGAGGGTCACGAAAGAAAGCACAAATTACAATAAACTAGCGCTGAAGATATAGAGCGAAATTAAGCACGCGGTTAAAAAGCTGTTCTTCAGTCGCTAATTCATGTTTATCGGCTTATTACTACAGCCATTGAACCCCGGATACTAAAATAATGCGCTGAAAACTGCCGGCGAACCCCCGCAGCCGCAAGCGGAGGCGCGGAGGACGGTCAACTAGCGTGACGTCACGGAGCAAGCGGAGAGGCCTTGAGTAGTCTAGGTGGCTTTGGTCAAACTCACTAATGTGATATTCTACCTGAGCGACGTCGCAAACCTGTGGTTCCGGAACCACGAGGCCGACATTCCCACCTGGGCCGTTCTAAAGACCACACTCGCGGAGGTTTTCGGTCGTCCCGCCGTGCGGAAACTACGCGCTGAGCAAAGCCTGCGTGTCCGAGCTCAGCACACCAATGAGACTTTCACGAGCTACATTGAGGATGTAGTTGACCTTTGCAAGCGTGTTGACCCGGCTATGACCGAGGCTGACAAGATCAAGCACATCCTGAAAGGCATCGACGACGACGCCTTTCAGATGTTGTTGGCGAAGAGCCCCACCACCGTTGCCTCGGTGTATACCCTGTGCCAAGGTTTCAACGAGTTGCGGAAACAACGCCTTTGCGCTCGTCGCTCTCCCCAACCTGCTGACTCCATCTGCGGCCTGGGCATCAACAATGAATTACTCGCTACCATCAAAGACTTCATGCGGGACGAGGTCGCCAGGCAACTCTCGCTCCTATCTCACCAACACCCGTCACCGCCAGTCCTAAGTCCTGAGATCCGGCATGCCATTACGCAGGAGGTCGCCGATGCACTTCCTTGTCTTTGGCAACCGGCACCCTTGGCTCCCCAGGCCGGTCTTTTCCCAATCCAGCCCACTCCTGTTGCCGCCCCGTTGAGCTACGATCCTGCAGTAACCGTGCCGCCTGCGCCCGCACCCGTGCCTCTCACATATGCCGACGTTGTCCGACGACCACCGCCGCCGCAGGCCTATGCATACGCTCCTCCTGCGGTGTCTGCGCCTGCTGCTCCCCGGCACCGTTTCGCTCCCGTTGCCTACAATCCTTGGCGCACAGCTGACAACAACACCGATATTCCCCCTGAGAGTGCTGTGCTCGTCCCTGTGTGCGCCGCCTGTTTCTGACGCCACCGTTCTCTTCACGCCTTCCCCCCTCCTTGCCTCTCGCCGACGTCTCTCTCTTCCCTTCGCCGTCATCGACATACACCACGGTGCTGCCGCAATCGTAGTCTCCAACACCTCATTCTCTGCGTTTCCCCTGCTTCGTGGCGAGTGCCTTGGTCATATTGAAACCACTGACTTCATCTCTTCCTTGGACACCGATGCGCCCTCCTCCAGTCTCGACCTCGCTGCCCTCACCCCACGTGCCGCTCCTCCCGATCACCCACTGTCTTCGGACATTTTCGACCGCTCTATTGATCCCGCCCTCGACACAGCTCAACACGCGCAGCTTCTTGTCCTGCTCAATCAGTTTCGCTCATCGTTTGACCACCACTCCTCTTCTTTGGGCCGTGCGACCACTGTCGAGCACCACATTGAAACCGGTACACATCCTCCTCTCCGCCAGCGCCCCTACCGTGTGTCACTTCCCGAGCGCCGCCTCATCGCTGAGGAAGTGGACGACTGTCACCCAGACTTCGCGCACTTTTACGTGGGAAGTTCCCAGACACCCTTAGAGCGTGTGGGGGTAGCGGTCTCGGACTCAAAGGAGATGCCCTCGACTCAGCGTGGCAAGCTCAGCGGAGACCAGCTACCAAGTGACAAGAGGTTTTTGGGCGTTCGGTGCCCAGCTTTCGCTGGCCGCAAGCCAGAGAATGGGTCGGAGCCAAAGGTTCACAAAACAAAACAAAGTTTATACAGCAAAGAGACGATACAGAGGATTACACAATCACTAGTACAAACACATACCAAGTGATTAACGAAACAATGCAACTCGTGCAATGTTAACCTCGAGAGAGAATACAATACAGAGGCAATATTGCACCTAAAGTGCACTAACACAAGAGAGAGAGGTAAACAAACAAAACACAATTTGTTCACCGGGCACTGCGGCAGTCCGACGACCAGAGCTCCACAACGATGCCGTCCCGCAGACTGGCGAACGTTGCCTCGTTGGTCCGATGCTGGCCGAGTGGTGTTTCCCGGGAGTGAAACGGGCGCTTCGATGAAGCTTGAACGGCGGTCCGGATTGACTTGACAGCGGTCAACGTCCTTCTTTATAGGCTCGCTCTCCCGTCTGTTTGTTGTACTCGCCAAAGTAGGCGCGCACATACACGCAGTATCTCCCGTGCAGTTCCCCTTCCTTTCTCTCGCCGGCCGCGCGTCCTCATTGGTTAAAGTCAGGAGTCGTTTCGCGAAGGTTCCAGCGTGTTCTAGCGTGGCGCCGTCGTGGCGGCGTAGCCGACGTCCGAGTGCAGAGGAGGGGGACATGTCTTAGCGCACGCAAGGCTTCCCCCTCTTCCCCCGGTTAACAGAAGAAACGACTCGCATGTTCTAGAGCAATCGGCGGGGATGACTCATTTCCTCGGCGCACGCCGCGGCGGTGGAGAGAGAGGCACGCGCTCGGCGGGGGCTTTCCTTCTCTCCCGTTGGACTCGCGCCGGCGAGACGCCGTGCACGCGGCGGTTTTTCTTTGTTTGTTCCCAAAAAGCGCCGAATTTTGTGACAACGACATGCTACAACGCGGCATTATTCAGCCATCTGCCAGTCCTTGGTCATCCCCAGTTGTCCTGGTGAAAAAGAAGGACGGCTCGATACAATTTTGCGTGGACTATCGCCGGCTCAACAAAATTACGCGGAAAGACGTCTACCCGCTACCCCGTATTGACGACGCCCTTGACTGCTTGCAAGGCGCCGAATTCTTCTCATCTTTGGACCTAAGTCCCGATGTCTGCGTCCGACCGTCCTAAAACGGCATTCGTTACGCCTGACGGCCTATATCAATTCACCGTAACGCCATTCGGTCTGTGTAACGCTCCCGCCACGTTCGAACGAATGATGGACAACATCTTGCGCGGCCTCAAGTGGAACATTTGTCTTTGCTATTTAGATGATGTTGTGTTTTCGCCAGATTTTCCGACGCATCTCCAGCGCTTGCGTCAGATATTGAGCTGCCTCACCCGTGCTGGCCTTCAACTAAACCTCAAGAAATGTCACTTTGGCGCCCGACAACTAACAATACTCGGCCACCTCGTATCCAAAGATGGCGTCATACCTGATCCTGACGAACTCCGTGCTGTTTCTGACTTTCCTAAACCGACCTCTACGAAACAGGTGCGCCGATTTGTGGGCCTCTGCTCCTATTTTCGGCGCTTTGTCCCTAATTTCGCCTCTATCGTCGCGCCCCTTACGAAACTCCTCAATGGTCCCGCCGACCTGTCTACGTGGGACTCTGCCTGCGATGAAGCTTTTGTTGCGCTCCGTCGCCTTCTTACTTCGCCCCCTATTCTTCAGCACTATGACCCCAGTGCTCCTACTGAGGTGCACACTGACGCAAGCGGAGTCGGCCTCGGTGCTGTTCTGGCCCAGCGCAAGCCCGAATTTTCTGAATACGTTGTTGCGTACGCCAGCCGTGCTCTCACCAAAGCAGAGTCGAACTACACCGTGACTGAAAAGGAGTGTTTGGCCGTAGTGTGGGCTCTCACAAAATTTTGCCCATACTTATATGGTCGCCCGTTCACCGTCGTTACTGATCACCACGCCTTGTGCTGGCTGGCCTCCCTCAAAGATTCCTCAGGACGCCTTGGCCGCTGGGCACTCCGTCTTCAGGAATTCGATATTACCGTAGTCTACCGGTCGGGCCGCAAGCACTCCGACGCCGACGCCTTGTCACGCTCGCGACTGCCCTCTCCTTCTCCCTCTTCCCCCTTATCTGATCCCCTACTCGCAGCGCTCACTACTATGGACATGCCCAATCAACAACGCCAGGATCCATGGATTTCGTCCTTGCTCGATGTCCTTCGTGCACACTCTACGTCCCCCTTCCCTCGAGCTCTTCGTCGCCAAGCTTCCCATTTTGCCATCCGCGACGATCTCCTGTACCGCCGCAACTATCGTCCGGACGGCCGAAAGTGGCTCCTCGTGATTCCCCGACACCTTCGGTCTGAGATCTGTGCACACTACCATGCCGACCCTCAGAGCGCTCACGCTGGATCGCTAAAAACCTACGAGCGACTACGGCAGCGGTACTACTGGCGAGGCATGTACAACTTCGTTCGTCGCTACGTTCGCTCCTGCACAGCCTGTCAGCAGCGGAAGTCGCCACCTCGACCCTGGACTGCTCCGTTACAGCCATTACCGTGCCCGGCTCGCCCTTTCGATCGTGTGGGCATCGACCTATATGGGCCGCTCCCCTTCACGACCGCCCGAGAATCGATGGATTATAGCTGCCGTGGACCACCTCACTCGGTATGCTGAGACCGCTGCCCTACCTGCGGCTACTGCTCGCGACGTCGCCCTCTTCCTTCTTCATCACTTCGTCCTGCGTCACGGCGCTCCGCGAGAACTTCTCAGTGACCGCGGCCGTGTTTTCTTGTCTGAAGTTGTTCGCGAGCTTCTCGATGCGTGCCACTCAGTCCACCGTACCACTGCTGCTTACCACCCTCAAACTAACGGCCTCACCGAACGATTCAACCGGACTCTTGGGGACATGATCGCCATGTACATTAGCTCCGACCGCTCTAATTGGGATCAAGTCCTTCCGTTCGTTACCTATGCATTGTTGGGACTGGGAGTCCGAGCCAGGAAACGGTCGAGGCGACGGTGAGTAAAATGACTTTTATGTACAGTATGTACAAGGGCTTTTACATGATACAAGGGTCAAGAGCACCACGGGCAGGCACACAGAAGAAGGGCGGCCCCGGCGGCGAGCGTAGCTCCGGCGTGATGGCTCTTCTGCTGCCCGTCTGCTGCTCGGGTTCAGCGCGGCTCCGTTTTTATAGCCGCTGGTAACGGTTACGGCAGCCAGCCGTTCAAATCCTCCAATCACTGGCCACCGTTCAAATTAGACCAATGGTCGAGAGCCGGCGAGCGTCTGGGGAGTTCGCACCAACGGAGAGGAGGAGAGGAGGAAGGGTCCGTGTCGGCGCCGCGGCGGCGGGATGAGTCACGCTGCATGTCGCGACTTGTCCGAGAAAGTCTGGGCCTGCTTTGAGCGGCGGCGAGCGCGCAGCGCTTGTTTAGACAGGCCCGCCAGCGAAATGTGGGCGCCGGCACGACAGCATATAACACCGCATCCCAGGCAACCACCGGCTTTTCCCCTTTCTTTTATTCGGGCGCAAGCCTTCCTGCCTCCTGGACACCATCCTTCCCTACAACCCGGACAGCTCAGAATATACTTCCCTTTCTGGCATTACCCGCCATGCTGAGCAGTGCCGCCAGTTGGCTCGCTCCTTCACCGCCGAACGTCAAGGACTCCGCAAACATGAGTCCGATCAAGACACGCCCGCTGCACACTTTTCCACTGGATCATTGGTCTGGCTCTCTGTTCCGGCTGCGTCCAAATTTTCAGCCAAGCACATTGGTCCCTACCGTATCTTAGAGCGTTCGTCACCTGTCAACTATATCATCGAACCGGTGACACCTTCTTTGGACCATCGCCGCCGTGGTCGCGACGTCGTTCATGTCAGCCGCTTGAAGCCTTATTACAGCCCTCTCGTCGTCTCCTCGCCTTGAGTCGCCAGGATGGCTCCCTCTTTCCGCTGGGGCAGTTGGAATGAAGAAGATGATCCAGCACCGCCACCAACGACGACGAAGCGCTAGCGCCGCCCGTAGCAGGATCGTGCTGGAGAACTGCCGCTTGTGTGCCGGTCCCTCGCCTCGCTCGTTCCTAGACTTCTTGCGCCAGGGTCTTCGGCGCCGGCGCTTGAAGGTGCCAATAAACCGCTCTACATTATTATTATTATTAGTAGTAGTATTAGTATTATTATTAGTCCCGTTCATCCTTGCGGTGTTTACCTCTCCTCGGTAATGTTTCTAAAAATTTGCGAGTCAAGGTTGGCATTCAAATCTGTAGTGTGGGGTGAAAAAACGTTTGATGACCATATTTACCCCCGACTACCAACAAGTACAAAACATCACTTACTGTATTTGTGCATAAACCTTGCCATAATGTTCGTATTTCTTAAAAAGTGCTGAAATAATGATACCTCTTTCCTGATAACTCTCTACGCATTAATAAATAACTTACTGCTCAGGACATCAGTTATGTGTCCCAGGCGCAACAGAACACCAACGTAGCAAATTTAAAACCTGGCGTGGGTTAATGACACCCCTGCCGAAATCAAAAGGAAGAAATGGGTTTGGGCGGGCATATAATGTGAAGGCGAGATAACCGCTGGTCCTTAAGGGTTACGGAGTGGATTCGAAGAGAAGGCGAACGTAGCAGGGGGCGGGAGAAAGTAAGGTGGGCGGGTGAGATTCAGAAGTTTGCGGGGCTACGGTGGCCGCAAGTGGCGAAGGACAGGGTTAATTGGAGAGACATGGGAGAGGCCCTTGTCCTGCTATGGGCGTAGTCAGGCTGATGATGATGACGCAGATAAGTTAGTCGCAGCTGGCACAGGAACTGGTCAGTTAGAGAGGTATAGGTCAGGCATTTGTCCTGCAGAGGGCGTAGTCAGACTGGTGGTGATGATGACCGGTCTAGTGCACTGGGCTGGGCTCAGTTTGCCAGAGAGGTGATTACTGCATTCCAGTCACTTTCAACGATTTCGAAGCAGCCCCCCTTGGGAAATGATGGATACTAAAGTGAACGAAGTGAACAAGACCTGCAGTTTCATCACGTTCAAGCAACCGCAGGTAGGAATCCAGCAGTGGACAATGCACCATGGTTGTTTGTGATGTTCGTTTTTGGGCAAGAGAGAAAATTTATATCATTCTTGTATTCTCTCGATAACTCGCCCTTGTTAAAAACAAGTTTATGGCGATTTACTAAATGAAAGCCCTGCTCTGTGTGCCAAGCATTGACGTCCTCGCTAGCCACTAGCTGGGTAGCTTAAGCCGCTCTAGAAACATAGTCCAATCCTACTGATAAATAGGGGTCGAGGTGTGTGCACTGCGGTGTCGGCGTTGTTTCATCATCATCAGCTTGACTACAGCCACTACAAGCCAAGGGCCTCTCCCATGGCTCTCGAATTATTCTTCTCCTTTGCCAGCTGCGGCCAAAGTATCCTCGAAAACTTCTTACACTTCGCAGTGACTACAGTGAGGGGGCCCGTCACTTTAAAATCTAGGCTACAGCAAGGGGGCCCGTCACTTTAAAATCTAGGCTACAGTGAGGGGGCCCGTCACTTTAACATCAACGCTACAGTGAGGGGACAGCAGAAATAAATTTTTCTCGTAAATTAAAAAAAAACTCGTTGACCGCTATAATACTTATTTAAATATCTTAAATAACAAATTGTTGTAAACATGAAGTTTAAGTTTGCTTGCAGTTACACGTAATTATATATTTTTATAATTTTGTTTGCTTCCTCCGTCATCTGGAGCCGCTGCCACCGCTAGCGATGCGCTACGCCATGCGCCCGTGCGACGCTGCTTCAGTTATAGGAAGGTTGCAGACATCACGCACGTGTTTCACGCATCGCGCTGCTCCCAGGTATTGTTCGGTTAGTGTGTGCATTGCGGCATGGAAAACCTCGCCGTTCTGCCCAATGGCCCGTTTGACGTGGGGGCTACGTTTTCGTCATTAGAAGACCTGCAGGCTACCATCCACCAGTACGAAGACGATAATTGCGTCCAGTTTTGGGTGAATTCGTCGCGAACGATATCAGCAGCGAGAAAGAAAGGCTTGACAAGAGAGGTGGACCCGGCTCTCAAGTTTGCCGAGATTGAGTATGTTTGCACTAATGGTGGGTTGGGTTGGGTTGGGTTGGGTTGGGTTAGGTTAGGTTAGGTTAGGTTAGGTTAGGTTAGGTTAGGTTAGGTTAGGTTAGGTTAGGTTAGGTTAGGTTAGGTTAGCTAGGTTAGGTGACTACAGTGAGGGGGCCCGTAGATGTTAGTGACGGGCCCCATCACTGTAGCGTAGGTGTTACACTGACGGGCCCCCTCACTGTAGCTTAGATTTTAAAGTGACGGGCCCCCTCGCTGTAGCCTAGATTTTAAAGTGACGGGCCCCCTCACTGTAGCCTGGATTTTAAAGCGACGGGCCCTCACTGTAGTCACTGCCAACTTCTTAACCTCATCCGCCCACCTAACTTTCTGCCGCAGCCTGCTCCGCTTGCATTTTTTTCAAGTCCACTCCATTACCATTAAAGACCAGCGGTCATCTTCCCTTCGCACTGTTGAGCAGAAAATGTGAAAGTTCAGGTAAGCGAACGTTCTAACCGTACCCTCGTTCATGATTGTCCTGGCTGCGATAAACAGTTTTGGGAGCCGCACTCATCAATATACTCTGCTTATCGGCCACCGCAACCATGAGGCGTATAGTGCTTCAACTCAGCCGCTGTTTTGTGATCTGAGCGTGATATACGAAGTTGTTCTGCAGCGTTGGACCTGCGACGCTGGCAGGTATATCGCAATATCCTTGGCTGTGTTTGGCTCGGTAGCGTCTCAAGCATTTCCACTCAGTTCAGACCAACTCTGCCATAATTTATTTGTACGGTGTGAACTGGACCAGTTTTTTTTTTATTGCTGAGGTGCTCCCCTTTACCACTACGTAGAAAGGAATATGACTTACGACAACGGAAATGACTTACTACTGATTTCACGAGGCCTTCGGGCTTACCAAACAGTTGCTTGGCTTCCAGGCCCAGAGTACATGCACGATCGTATCCGAGGGCACACTCCCGCATTTATGAATTTAATGGAAGGAACACCGACCAAAAGGTTGTTGTTAATATGAAGACGAAGACGTTTGGGCTTCCATACGGAAACCTTGATCACTGGGCGGGAAGCCCAAAACACAGCGCTTAAGTACGTTGCAGTAATTGCCCCAAGCATCTTGAGTACGTAGGCGGGAGATTGCCTGCGTTGTGGTTAAGGGTTTTTCCTGTTTGGATTATTATGGATTCCAGATATCGACGTGACAGCCAATTCTTTTCTCTTGCGATGACTGATGCTTCTTCCCAGGCTATTCTGTGCGTCGCGGCTTCCATGTGTTCCGCAAATGCATTAGATGCAATCCTCTGATTCATGAATCTTCTACCCGACCAGACGAATTTTCGTCGAACGATTAATTTCGCTCACGCATTTGCGGTCTAATGCCACACGGTATTACTTGCCGTGAGTTTTGCTACTTTGTCATGGCTTTCCAAAGCTGATTTGTGCAAAGTTATCGGGCACTGCGACTCAGTGCTGAGTGCAGTCACCGTCTAACAATTCTGCAGACAAAAAAGCAAAGGACTTCTGTACCAAACCAGGAACAAATCCTTTGAAATTACGTGAGCAAAAAAAGAGAGAAGTATCTTTTATTACACGAACATTTCAGTGCAAGCGCAAGGGATAGTGTGGAATTCTTCATGAACCAATAGGTGCATTTCGTTATGTCAGGTGACTGCGAACTAAGCAATAAACACAGAAATAAACATCGCATTGCGGGAAATGGATTTACATTAATACATCTCTTTCAAATACATAAAACAAAATCGGAAGCGCAGCTATCGCTGCCGATTTAACGTAATGTTCATAAGAAAAGAGTACAGCTGATTCGCCGGGCATGCGTACAGCGAAGGCCCGTCACTCTAGCGCAACGCGGCGGTGTCTTCTAATGACGCCGCTCACGTGGGCGACAAATAGCGGACGCGGCAAGTCATCCCCTTCTGAGCAAGTCTCCCGTATGTCGTCCTTATCGACGTAGTTCAGCGACCAGCCGAAGTTCTTGCGCTCGATGTTCTGGAACACGAGGTCCATCTGCGGGAAATACACCGTGTCCTTGAGAATCGTTCGCAGAAGTTGAAAGGCACAACAAGACAGCGGGCGGAGCAGTCGCAGAAACCAGTCAAGCCTGAGCTGAAGACTCCCACATAAGGAAGCTTCCCGCAGTCGTAAGAGCTGAGTTGGGCCACACTTATAGCACTAAGTCGCCGAGTGAGGTTGGGGATGGTGGTGGTGAAAACTTTATTTACAACTGGGGAGTTTGGGACACACAGGTCCGTGGGCTTGGGGAGAGAAGCTGGGGGGAAACTGTGGTGGCGGGCTGGTCATAATTGGTGATTTCATCCCTGAATCTTGCCTAATTTGCGGCTGCACTTCCAGTGCTCGCACTGTTTTGTACTGGTAAGGGGGGGGGGGGGGGGGATAATCGGGAGTGCTTTTCATCAAAATATGCGGGATGCTTGATGGTGCATAGAAGCGGTAGGGCCTATGAGGAATATGGTGTGACAGGGAGGAGATACAGTTTATGAAGAACCTAGCGCGTAAAAAATGACTTCTATAGCTGATGTATGCATGATATGGTTCTGCATAATGTTTGGCCTTCTGCTTCTCTTGACTTTCGACCAATGATTTATTCCTGACGGTTACTTCAAACATGCTACAAGCGCTCACGCTGCTGCGCGGGCTTTTTTTTCCAGTATTCCCTTTTTATACCTTACGTAGGGAACATGGCGGACTAGAATATTCAAATTTATTCCGGCACCACTTTCTTTATTGCTCGTATGACTTCGACCAAGTCGGCCACTCTTTCCGGCTGTGTTTTTGACTACTTCCGGGCAGCCTGAAGGAAGTCAAATTCTGCATCACTTGTGAAGCAGGCATATGGACTGGCATCGCTCGCTAAGCCCGTACAGCACGTGTACTGTTGGGCAATTTGGTTTCCTTGGGTAGTCAAGAGACAGAGTTGCTTAGAAAGGCCGATAGAGTGCAGAAGGAAAGGCAGGAAGGTGGACAAGTAGAAGGCACTGGTTTTGCTGCGCTGGCTGCACTCGGGAAAAGAGAACAGCAGATGTAAATCTACATGAGAAAAAAAAATTAATGTGAAAATGAAGACATCAGAGTACAGAGGTTAACAATAAAATTCAGGGGGCACTTCGGCTCTCTAAAGTGCTGCAAAGCGAAAGCGTTTCCTGGCCACTGTTTGTTTTTATTTACTTTTTATTTTTCATATTGTGTTTTTATTTATTTTTTGCTCCTTTTCTTAATTTTATTTTTTTTTTCACATCTTATTTTATTCTGTTTTTATTTTTGTTTATTTTCTTATTTTATTTTTATTTTATTTTTCTTGACTTTACTCCTTTTATTTTATTTATGAAGCCCATGCATTCACTAGATGCGCCTTTATTCATGCTGGAACCTTGAGCCTTTTAAGTAGTGACGCCGAAAGGCGGACGAATCTGCCGACGCGTCTGTCGACACGGCTGCCGACGCGTCTGCTAACGACAGTATGAGGCATTAAAGGCTTTCGCCTTAAAAGCTGTTTATAGGCAATCAGTGAATTGCAAAGAATGCCTTGATTTCGATAAGCTAGCCACATGGCTACTATTTTGCTGTGCTGCTTTGATACGGCGCACAAGGACTCATCCTGTGGCACCCATCACTTTTCTCAATGTCCCGCTTTGTAGCGAGGCGGCGTTGACAATGTGATTGGTCGATGGGCTGTTTTGTTCCTGTCATTTTTCTCTGTACAGATGTTTTTCTGCAAGTTCTTTCGTCGTGCGCTGCTTTCTGGCTGTTGTGTTGCTTCACTGTTTTTGTCGCATCTTTCCGAGAAAAATTTAATGCCGAGAACTTACGTATTCTATCTTTGCGATGCCTTACTCACTACGTAAGTCCGCCGTAATGCTCCTTTTTACTTAGTTCTCAATTTTTGCCCTGAGAAATATCATTTCCGGGAAGCAAAAAAAAAGTATTCTTAGTTTAATATATTCGTTCTGGGACAGAGTGGTGCCCTTCCCTGTCACATGTTGCCCTACTGTGCATCGCAGCTAAGCAGCTGAGTATTCCATCTCACCCTACGAATCCGAACCTCGGCTCTAAACTTTGGCACAGGGAGTTAATAGCTATCAGTTGAACGACATTTTGAGCAAACCTACAAGACTGTCAGGTAGTTTCTAGGCAACCAAAACATTATTTCTATCGGACTTATTTGCCTTATTCTGGTGCACTTACTCGGCTTAGCTTATCCAGTCATGTGCATGCACTAAAACACCTCAGTGCGCGGTGGTACGGCATAGTACGCGCGCCACACCAGCGCACTTTGCCTCGGTGTAAACGTGGCACCAATCAAGTGTGCTTTGACGGATGCGCTACTTTAGTCCGGAGCAGCACTAGTGCCTTTACTTCAAAGGAGTTCCTTGACGTACGATAGCATATATATATACTAGCTCTTATTGACCGCAATAACTTTAACTTTGCGCACTGCACTCGCTAAGAAAAAAATAAATGTACAAAATTGACACCCTCGTGAGTGAAGACAAAGAACTTGCAGATAAATAAATAACGATACGAATCGGTACAGGACGCATTTTACGAACAGTACAGCTAGAAAAAACTGCGGTGCTGAAAGAAGCGCGCAGTTTGTGACCGTATTTTACTGATAACACACAGGTGGCGTTTACCAAATATAACAGTGCATCCTTAGTGAATGATCATGGAGAACTACAGGAGCTAAGCGTAATTTTTAAGCCTACACCTGCATTACAATCGCAAACGCGATTAAGTTCTATGGTTATCTATTCGAGCCCTGTATTGCACTTAGGCATTACAAGGTCTGTGTGAAAAAAAAAAAAGCTGACAGGCTAGTTTATGGTTTATGGAGGTTTAACCTCCTGAGGCGACAGTCTATGAGGGACGCCGTAGTGGAGGGCTCCGGAAATTTCGACCACCTGGGGTTCTTTAACGTGCACCGACGTCGCACAGCACACAGGCCTCTAGAATTTCGCCTCCATCGAAATTCGACCGCCGCGGAAACTGAGAGGCGCCGCTACAAATGAAGGCTGAGGCTAAACATGAAATAATTAGCCGAGCGAAGTGCTAGGCATGATAGGAATCGCCTTTTAAGGCAAAGACAATAAGAAGCGGAGAGGTCGTGCTTACCTTGGTTTCCATAGTGGTGCGGTTGTCGTATAAGATCAGGGGCTGAAACTGTATGCTCTGCGGCTTGAGCATCATGATCATGTCTTTGTCGACATACTCTGATGTATGTAGTTCTTTCCCTTGGCACGTCTGGCGGCAGGACAAATGCAGGAGTTTTGAATTCACGCCACACGAAAGATAAAACTGACATGAGTACACTCGTCATCATCATCACCAGTTCAGCTATGTCAATACCAGCCCCAAGGTATCCCTCTGTCTATATCGAACTTACTTTCCCTGCACACGCAGCGGCCACCTTATTCCAGCATATTTCCCCGTCCATTGTACCAAACTGCCTGCATGCCTCCTTCCAGGTTTACTGAATACTCGATATCCCCTGCCTAATTATAGCAAGTTAGGCTTAGTCTATATTGAGAGATTTTAACGTCCAGAAGCTACTCAGGCTAAGAGGGACGCCGTAAAGAAGGCCTCCAGAATGATTTATAACGCGTGGGGTGTATTAACTTGCGCTTACACTGCACACTACACGGGCGTGTTCGTACTTCGCCTCCAACGAAATACGGCGGTTGCAGCCGGGATCAAACCCGCAACCTTTGGAGCAGCACCCGAACGCCTACGCCACTGAACGACCGCGGCGGACTCCAGGCGATGGTCTGTTCACAGCAGTACATGGCCGGATGATTAAAATTTATCTTGTTTGATTATGCCTAAGATATCACTACCTGGTGCTTGTAAGCTAACCAAATTTGTTTCCATACTTTCGCATACTTTCCCCCACTGTAATGCCAAATGGCGCTGTGGGTAAAAGATAAATAAATAAATAAATAATAAATAAAATAAATAATAAGCAGATGAATTCGTCGAGCTGTCTCATAACGACCGGCATCATACGGTCCTCAGGTCTTAATACCCCTTCCTTGACCACGACGTTACCGTATAAAAACAGAAATAATTTTAGGAACCCATGACGCCTCTAATGCACAATAAACATTAAGAAATTGTAAATGAGAAGAACGTACTCGACCAATTGCCTCGAGTCTTCATTTATGGTGTTAACATCGTAAGTGACAGAGCAATACACGGCGTTACTCAAGGTAGAAGCGGAAGCATGTTGTCCTTCTCAGTAGGTGCTATTGATCAGCGATTTCGTTTGGCGGGGTTCTGTATTATACTGTTTCCCAGGGCTGATTTCTTGCTGCCGTCGAGCGTTTACTCTCACATTAGGCTATATGACAACGCCCCTTTCTAGATCATAAATTAGACGAAAAGTAAGTAAAAAATAAGTATGTAAACAGGGCAGCGTGCCAAACGTACTGGCCTCCCAATCTTGGCAGTAATTCTGAGGGCGTAGATCATACCCAGCACTTCACTAACTTTAGGAAGCGTAACCACGTTCTGTAAGTCATTGCTTAAAAACATCACCGGATGGAAAGCATTGTATGACGTTGCGTCCAATAGGAGATATCGCAAGCAACACCATTCGCTTGCGCAGTGAAGCGAAGAGCGCGTAGTCATCTGTCAGCTACTGAAAAAAAAAACTCTTCAAGATGCCCTTCGGCGCACTCACTTCTTCGTACATAGCGGCACGGACGTCCCAGCAGGCGTCGCCGTAATTCACCGTCGACTTGCCCGTCCTCCCTGGCAACTGGAACACGGTGCCTCCTACCTTAAGGGAGAATAGCACTGTCACCGTGTCCGGTATCTTCGCCTGGTCCATGAGCGCCATAGTCGAGACCTGCGTGCCGTGTGCAAAGCACCGCTTGGTTTTAGAGCGAGAGCGCTACTCCTCGGGGTACAACTTCCGGTTTCGATGTGGATGAGACAACGACTTTCAATGCCTCACAAGGTCGAACCGAACTTAACTGCGTGGTGGCATGGTAGGATGACCACGTGAGCATATGACTGTGACCGTTGGGTACCTGACCTTAAACTTTGACCTTGACCTTGACATTTGAGAAAGTGGGCACCACATCGACAATGACCTTCAATGCCTCACAAGATCAAACCCAACTTAACTGCGTGGTGGTATGGCCACAATTATGGTAGTATGACCATGTGAGCATATGACTATGACCGTTGGGTACTTGACCTTGACCTTTGACCTTGACCCTTATCTTGGCTTTTGATTTCAGACAGTGGAGATCATACTTAACAGAGCTTTCGCTCGTATAACAAGGTTCAAGCCACCTTCAGCCGCAAAAATGTTTTGAAACAGGAATGAAACGGCACACCTGGACAGCACTTGTTAAAGTTATCATTTTCCTAAAAAGTTTCGCCTTAATTGCATTCCTTCCTTGATGTTGTCTTTGCTACCCTTGTAATGCGAACCGCTAATAATATTTCCACACAAACTCAATTTTTTTTAATTTCCTTACGAATGTGCGACAGACTATGTGAAAACAGCCTCATACCTTGAATTCCTGTGCTCACAGCAGCTAGTATTGTGGAAGGCTGGTAGTGCAAAAATCCGAACATGGGCACAGCAATTTTCAAAGGCCATTTCTAATATACTTTATTCGTGAAATACTTCGAAAAGTACTTTCAGTACCTTTTCAATAATAATTTCATATGAAGCCGGGCATGAACAAGAAGTTATGTAAAATATTATCAACATGTTCGTTCTGCACTGTATTTACACTAAGGTGTATCATTTCTGCGCAGGGTCATGCCTTTTTTAATGCACTTAGTCCATTGAGCCGCAAGAGCGCGTATTCGTTTCGAGAAGAACGTTTCCTGTTGTTCGTATTTCTAGTCTAGGTTTCTGATAAATGAGCTCAAACAGATGCCCGCACATGGATCGCTACAAAAGTAAAACTATCAACAAGTTGCATTTTGATGTACTGGAAAACCCTTCCTACAGTCCATGTTTTGCTCCCTCCGACTTCCACCTATTGGGCCGCTCAAGGAAGCTTTGCGTAGTCCCTGATTTTCAGCGAACCTTGACGTAAGGGAAACGGCGAAAATTTGGCTTCACGAACAACCGAAAACTTTCTCCTTGGAAGAAATATGCAAGCTTGTGACCCAGCGGGCGAAGTGCACTGAAAATGGGGGGGACTATGTAGATAAATGATAACGTTGTACTCGTATATCTGTCCAAATAGCTGCCTAAGAAAAGCTGTCGGTAATTTCCAACTTCCCCGCGTATATTTCAAAACTTTCTTTTCACCAGGAAACTAAGGGCTCCCATTTTCATGACCTTGTGTTTATGTCTAAAATGACCACTCCGTGTGATTGCGAGTGTCTTACAGCGATGGCTGATTGTAGGACATCATTCAGCCACCGACAACGGATACCCCGGCTCTGTGATTACTAAATGAATATAATTGTGCACCCGCTGCTGTGGTTCAGTTGTTGCGGCGCACGGCTACTGAGCCGGAGTTCCCGGGCTCGGCCTCGGAGGACGCGTTTCTACGGAGGCGAGATGCAAAGGCGCCCGTGTGCTGTGCGATGTCAGTGCACGTTAAAGATCCCCAGGTGGTCGAAATTATTCCGGAGACCTCCACTACGGCACCTCTTTCTCTCTTTCTTATTTCACTCCCACCTTCCTGCCTCCCTTACGGCGCGGTTCGGCAGTCTACCGAGATATCTGAGATAATTACTGCGCCATTTCGTTTCCTCAAAAACCAAAACTATATACTTTACGCAAAAAATAGTTTATGGTCTATGGGGGTTTAGCGTCCCAAAGCGACTCAGGCTATGAGGGACGCCGTCGTGGAGGGCTCCGCATAATTTCGACCCCCTGGGATTCTTTAACGTGCACTAGCGCACACACACGGGCCTCCAGAATTTTGCCTCCACCGAAATTCGACCATTGCAGCCAGGATCGAACCCGCATCTTTTTTTCGTGTCAGCAGCCAAACGCCATAACTACTGAGTCACCATTCCGGATGCGCAGAAATATGGAAAAAAAGAGTTAAACGACAGGACAGGTGATGGTGGTGATGGAAAACATTTATTTAGGCTGTTGACAGGGGAGAATGGGGACTGGCCTTAAGGGTTCGCTTTTTACAAATTCTAGGAGAGGTCCCTAGTCCGGGACCCCTGTGGCTTCCGCGGCAGCTCGAGCCCTATACCACGAGGGCTCTTTGGCTCTCTAACGTACAGCAGCCGAGGAGGGCAGCCTCCCAGCCCTCGCAGGTAGATGAGAGGAAAGTGGGTAAGCAGGGTTAGAGGGGCATGCCCACACCATGTGGTATACGTCCGAGAACGCGCATCCACAATGCGGGCACGCCCCGTTAAAAGCAGGATTAAAATATCGCAGCACTGCCGGGCACAGTACCGTGTTGGTAGACAAGCGAAGGAGCCAACGCTATTCGCTTTTGGATAGCCCTATAGCAGGGGGATGAAAGCGACTATGCTGTGTTTGATAAAATTGAATAATTTATTTGTAGGTGACAACCGGATTAGGTTCTGATACCTCAGGCGGCGAGTGGTGAGGCGATGCCCGGTGTTTGAGCGCGCGGGCTGGGGCGTCTGCAGCCTCGTTTCAGTCCCGCATGTGCTAGGCGCCAGATGACGACACGTGTGTTTGGGCGATCCCAGTACTCGCATCTATGTAAAATTTGGGCGGCGCGTTGAGGTATGCGTCCTTGTTGTAGATTTCGACAGGCTTCTCAGCAGTCGGTAATGATAACCAGGGTGTCTGGTTCTGCAGCGGAGAATGCTATGGCGACCTCCTCCGCGTGTGTAATGTTTGGGGCACGGAAAGAGGGCCCCTGAACGTACGTATTTTGATGGATTAGTTTGGTTTATTGGGGTTTAACGTCCCAAAGCAACTCAGGCTATGAGAGACGCCGTAGTGAAGGGCTCCGGAGATTTCGACCACTTGGAGTTCTTTAACGTGCACTCTGAGGCCGTATACCATCCCCCGTGGCGTGGGCCAGCGCCGTCCGTGTAGAAGACTCCGTAGTGAGAGCCATAGCGGTCTTTAAGGGCACAGAGTGGACAGACCAGAGCGATCACATATGTCCACCACCTTCACTTGCTCGCGCTCACTTTGACTTCCCTTCAGGCGCCTAAGCCATAATCACGGGACCGACCCGTGTACGCACCCGAAGCCTTGAGCTTCAAGTAAAAAGTTTGATTTTGTGGTCATCAGATGGGATCCTCAGCCGTATGTCGCCTCCGAACGCTTTGAAAAGCCTCTCGGGCGCTGCTCGTTGGTGGTAGCTAGCAGTTCGTGAGCATGCGTCGGGCTGAACCCAAGGAGCGCTTTTCAAGGGACGCTATCCGATAACATGCGAGAGTCTGTGCCCACGCATTTCATACTTCCTTCACTCAAATGGATCCTTGCTCCGCTCTTTCTTGACAACTAAGACTCTTTGTTACTTTCCCTCAGCCTTCACAATGGAGGGCACTGCGAACTGCGGTTTAACAAGACGCAGACACCTGAGCTACTTGCATCTAATGCAAGTAGTCCAGAATAGGTGCAGGCCTGTAGGTACGACAGAAACAAAACTACAGCAAAAATTCTTGGCTCTTATAGACCCTAGAGGGGGTCACAGAGACCTTCTTCGGTGCACGACTACACGTAAAAAAAAACAAAAACTTGAGAATATGAGACAAAAAAAATTACCGACGATTACGTTACTTCCTAATGCGAAATTTGAGCGCAGCAAATAAGCCGCAGGGTCTTCTCGGCGGCGGCGATGAGCTTCTGCTTCAGCCTCGCTTACTGCTGGTTGCTCTCGACGGCGGCGATGAGCCTCCGCTTCAGCGGCGCGAACGGCAGGGTCTTCTCGGCGGCGGCGCTTAGCCTCTGCTTCGGCGACGCGTACTCCTGGATCATCTCGACGGCGGCGACGGTAAGCTTCTGCTTCGGCGGCACGCACCTCTGGATTCTGACGGCGACGGCGCTGGGCCTCTGCTCTGGCAGCTCGTTTAGCAGCAGCAGCAGCAGCAGCAGCAGCAGACGGAGGACTTCCATCGGTCGTCTCGCTCATGGCTCAGAAAGAACTGGCAGATAATTTCGCAGTGGCGAACGGCAGCGGCAATTTCGGCTCGGGCGGTGCACATATACAGATCCGCCGCCACCGATCTGGCTCTCTGATTGCCACCGCACAGGGGTTGCATTGGAGGAGGAGCGAAGAAAGGAATTAAGTTCGAGCCGGCGCTTTGACAACCGGAGACTCGCAGGAAGAGGGGGGAGGGGGGCGGCGTGTACACCCAGCGGCAAACGATGGGGGCAGAAGCGCGCGCAGCAAGCGGACAACACGATAAAGGGAGGAGGGAAGAGATAGCAGCGACTGACTGATGCCGCTGACGCCGATAGTGAGTCAACCCCAGCTGCGGAGTTGGTTTCAGGGACAACGCCGCCGATGCCGACACAAACAATATGATACCCTCGCTTCCGCAGCGCTAAGAACCAGGTCTAGCCGTGGGAAGGTGGTCACGTATTCGTCGACGTGCCGGGGCCTACGTGAAATAACCGGCGCGTCGGCAACTGAAGAGCACCCTATCCGCCACACAAGAACAGGGGTGGGGGGGGGGGGGACCCTTTCCTCCTCTTTCTGCATGGCGGCGACGGTGTTCTATGCAGTCACGTTATCTTGACTCTCTAGCGGCGTCAGCGGCATCCAGCGGTATCAGTCGGTCGCTGCTAGCGCTGGGGGGATGAAAGGGGGGCGGAGCTGGTTACGAGGCCGACGACAACGCCGACGACGACGCGAAACCCAGGAACGGACGCCAAAGAGCTGCGCTCTAAAAAAGTCAAGTTAAGCCGATGGAGTACACTGATTCACGTCGCTCTCTGATCGACACCAGTGACGTCGTCATAATAAAACTGCTCACTTGCGTATGGCTGGTAGCTTTTGTAAGAGCAGCTGCCTGGGTGTCCACGGTTGGCTGTGTAGACTTCGCAAAGCCTCTTGTCACTGTTTATTAAATAAGGCCCTTTATTTTACTTAGTGTCGAGTAATTCGAACACGGTATACTTACAAATGTGCCCTAACATGCAAGGTAATTAAGCCAGCAGTGTTGAAGGTACTGTATGTAATTGCTGAAAAACACATTCTCTTGCAGATATAATCCCATTGAAAGAGAGAAGTTTCGCAGGTATTGCACGATTTTTGCAATATGCTCGTGAACAGTTTGAGACACCCTGTAAATCACCGTTTTGTACAGCCTTCGATAAAAATATACAGCCCTAGAGGTCTGCTTCTGAGCCTTGCAGCGCGGCTCCTCTTGCATGCTCAGGGATCTCAATCTCACGAAGCCAAGAGAAATTTGAGTCCTCAACCCTCACAAGCTTAGGACTATCAAACGTGCTTAAGAGCCCCTCTAAAGGGCTTGGAAGCAAACCCTTGAGCTCTAGACTTTTTACAAAGAGAGGACATAACGGAAGGAACGATCGGGTAGCAACCGGAGAGGTTGTCCTCGAGTGAATCGAGTCAAGGAATAGGGAGAGAAAGGAGCCGAAGGCGCCCTCACTCACCATACTGGGCAGTGGAAGGGGCAGGCTGTTGTCGTATATCGACGGACCTGCCACGACGCACTGGCTGGTGGGTCTCTCGTCCAGCATGTGCGTGTAGAGGATGAGCATGTCCATTGGATGTGACCTGCACACGCAGATGCTACGTCTGTGCGATACAAGAAACACTTCGACAAAGAAACAGCGCGATTGAGAGACAAAAAAGCAGCGTTAGATACAGATCCAGTTATAAGAACATCTTCTCTAGCATATGACTGCCAGATCAGCATAAGATAACAAGTCTTTTGTGCTAATTCATCCTATTCTTTTTTTTTTATTCTTCTCTCTTAATGTCTCGCTAAACGGTGCTATACCTCCACCATGATTTGGCTCGAGTATAGGTGAGAAAGCAATGGGGGTCATTTGATTCATTCGCAATGAACGAATAAAAAAATGAGGCCGAATCTGAATAGATATTTTATTTAAAATGGTCATGAATTATTCTGCCTGGTACAGAAAATGAGAGTTTTCCTTTATGCGCGTACAGTGAGGATAGGACAACGTGGCAGTTCAGGATATTTCCTAGTCAGGCCGCAGGAGGAGCTGCCTGACAAGCATTACTCGCGGTTTATGGGGTCACATGACATGGACTTTAACGCGTTCTTCCTTTCGTGGTTTGTTGGCTGATGGTCAGGTGGGCATCAGACAACACCAGGTCGTAACTAACGCACTGCTGGCATCATACTCATTAGAATGATAGGTTTATAGCCCGTATCAAATGAGAGGTGACTTGTTACTGCATGTAGCCAAGAGCTTCAAGATGCACAAAGGGAAGGCCGTATACGAGTATAGAGAGGCAACGGGCCACGAGCGGTGACCACAGTGGCTATTTGGCCAGAGCTTTGAGAAATTTATTCGTTACGCTCACGCTCCTTACTGAAGCTTCGCAGCGCACTGGACAAGGGCAATGTTCAAATGCTGGATCACGACGTGTTGTGTGAAATTATTCTGTTAACAGCGTTAAATGCGCTGCACCGCGGTGCACTGTAGCTTACGGTACAATTCTCTGCCATTCATTTCGTTTCAGTATTGTATTTGTTTCTCAATTCTTTGAGAATTTAGACCCTCTGAATGTAGGTTTCTTATTAGCGTCTCTGCGACAGGTGTGTTCAATTATGCGTGAACCTGGCGCTCCTTACGGGACATCTTGTAGAACACATCTACAAAGCACTTTGCTCTGTAGCTCAGAGATTATTCGCTGCGTCGCAAGGCAGCTACGGCTCAGCAGCAGCAGCCCGCTACATCCCCCTCCTCCCCACCCCCTCCCTCGAGATCAATAACAAGGAACGCACTGGTGGCAGAATGGTGGGGCTCAGTGCGCGTACGTGCCAGTGTCATCGGATATGAAAGATAACACACATTACCTCTGAGCTCTCTTACATAGTGTCAGAACTTTTACGTACTAATCAAAGGGCCGGCGTGAGCATACATATACATGGTCTGTTCTGAAAGTAGTAGGACTCTTTTTTTTAAAACAAAATTTATTCAAGAGAATAGTACAAACGATTGCAATTTTTCAAGGTAGCACCCTTCCGCACCTACTCACTGCTGCTAATGAGTTTTACAATCTTCGTACGCCTCCAGGAACGCCTGGACCGGAATGCTGTTTAGCTCCCTCGTCACGGCCTGTTGAACCACCTCTACCGATCCGTGATGTTTCCCCTCGAGCGTCGATTTTATTCTCGGGAATAGAAAAAAGTCTGGCGGGGCCAAGTCGAGGCTGTAGGGGGGCTGAGACAGCGTTGCCGCCTTGTGCGGGACAAAAAATCGGGGTCCTCATTCAGATGACGAAGAAGATCCTACCGGTTGGCCTTTTCCTCCTCTGACAACACTGCCGGCACCAACTTCGCGCACGCTTTCCTCATGGGTAAGTTTTCTGTCACGATCCCAAAAACTTGGGTTTGAGGAATGCTCAAGTCATGAGCAATCATTCTGATAGATCACTGTTAAGTAAATGTTTCCCTCGCTACACATTTTCGTTGGTCTTGCTGGTCGAAGGGCGTCTGAAGCGGTCGTCTTCCTCCACTCTTTCCTTACCTTCTCGGAAAAGCTTGTTCCTATCAAAAACACCTGATCTACCCATGGAAGCGTCACCGTAGGCCTCCTTAATCATGTTGTGAGTCTCTTTGCCCGTTTTACCAAGATTTACTCAAAATTTGATCGCGTATCGCCGATGCAGTAAACGCTCGACGATTCTGCGTGACGAGACGTTTCGACAGGGGTTCACAGTACAAGCGACCTCCTCTTTTTAACGGCCGAGAGCCGACTGCCGATTTTCCCCAGCATTCCCAATATCCCCCTTCAACGATCCTGCACGCGCAGACCACCTCTCGTCCGCCCGTTCGCCCAGGAAAAAACCAGTCCTACTACTTTCAGAACAGACCATGTATGCCTGATTAAGGCATCGAATAAGGAATGAGCAATGCTATTGAATTACTTCTACAGAAAGAAATCGGAAATTACATTCTCAGGATTAAAGGCAAGAAGTCACCCTCTCGTGGCTGGGGAAAGCCCGTATTTAGGCATTTTCATAGAATTAGCTGCTTATATACGTGCGCACACAACCAAAGCAACAGTTTAGATTAAATATTAGGG